>NC_073302.1:236136849-236457479 GCF_027595985.1 Sorex araneus | reverse complement strand
AGTTGGTTCAACATCTTACAGCCAAGATGTAGCTGCCAGTGACAGCTACCATAATGTAAATCTGCTTGCACAGGGATGACAACCCAGCACTGTAACAGCCAAAGCCACCCTGTTTGTGAGGCAGAACAAGTCATCTGTACACTCACTGGGAAGCACTTGGGAAGCTGCAGGATTCTGAGCATGTCACATAGATGATGTAGAAAAGCCGAAGGAAAAACAAACCAGCTCTTGCATATGTAGCCATTTTTCTTTTTATAACTTGATTGTTATCACTTGTCATCCAACAACAACATCCAGTAACAACAATGAGCCTCATTCATTCATTCATTCATAACTTGATTACGAATAATAAATTACTTTTTTGTGATGTCAGAGATTGAACCCAGAGCGTCACACCTGCCAAGTTTGTGCTTTACTGCTGAGCTACATCCCTGGCCCTTCCATGCTCAATTTAAAATATGACCAACTTTTATTTATTGACACTTAGCCAGAAAACTGGAAAGAGTCCTTTCTTGAAAATGCTTCTCTACTAATACTTTTCTTTTGCTTTTTGTCCTCACTGCACATGGGGTTCGGAGGGCACTCTGCGATGAGTGGTGTATAAACAAGACAAGGAAGGAAGGGAGGAAGGGAGAAAGGAGGAAGGGAGGGAGAGAGGGAGAGAGAGACGCGAGAGGGAGGGAGGAGAAAAAAGAGAATAGAAAAAAGAAAGAGAGGGAGGTGAGGTGGGATGAGGAAGAAAGAGCAAAAAGAAAGAGTGAGAGAAAGAAAAAGAAAGAAATACAGAGAAAGAAAGAGGAAAAAGAGAAAAAAAGAAAGAGAAAATGAAAGAAAGCAAGAGAAAGAAAGGTAAAGAAAGTTTACCAAACTAGGTGTTTAAAGCCACTTGCCTAACCAGTCACCTGGGCTAAGATGTTCTCAAATGACTTAGGTACAGTTGTCCTCACCATGAGCATTTCTGCTGTGGGTTCAGTTACATGTGCTCAACTGAAGTCCAGAAATATGTACAGTAAGATTTTGAAAGCAAGGCAAAGCACTCAATTGGCTTGAGGGACCGTGGAGTGCTGGGAATCAAACCCATGTTGGCCATGCACAAGGCGAGCACCTTGCTGGGGTGTTGCACTGGCCCTACCCTTAACTTCACTTAAACTGTAGTCACTGTCACTGTCATCCCGTTGTTCATCGATTTGTTCGAGCGGGCACCAGTAACATCTCTCGATTGTGAGATTTATTGTTACTGTTTTTGGCACATCCAGTACGCCATGGGTAGCTTGCCAGGCTCTGCTGTGCGGGCTCGATACTCTCGGTAGCTTGACGGGCTCTCCTAGAGGGCAGAGGAATCGAACACGAGTTGACCGCGTGAAAGGCGAACGTCCTACCACTGTGCTATCACTCCAGCCCACTTAAACTGTATTGTTCTAATTTCTCTGTTACTATTGATTATTATGAATACCTTGAATATTAAAATATATTTCTCTCCTCAGGTTCTAGATCTCTCACCGAGTAGATTACCAGCTGCCCACTCTCTCCTACTCTTTCCAGCTCAGTTTTTCTAAAGTAAAACTCTTTCATCTGTTCTCTTGCTATGGTTTTCTTCTTTAGGAGCTTGCATTATATGATTTTTTAAAAACATCTTCAGATCTTTTATTTTCTCAGATCTTTTTACTTCTCTCATTTATTATTCCACAAATTAATCTTACCTCTAGCTTTTATACCTCTTGAAATATTATTTATGGTGCTTATTCATTTTTGTGTTTCTCCTAGTTTGCTCTTTTATTTGGATTTTCTTTTACTGATTCTTCCTGCATTCAGTGACCTTGTTTCTTAGTTTTTCTAATTTGGCTTTCTGGTTTCTTTTTCAGGCATTATATGCTTTTTTTTTTTTTTTTTTTTTTTTGCTTTTTTGGGTCACACCCAGCGATGCACAGGGGTCACTCCTGGCTCATGCACTCAGGAATTACTCCTGGCGGTGCTCGGGGGACCATATGGGATGCTGGGATTCGAACCCGGGTCGGCCGCGTGCAAGGCAAACGCCCTACCCGCTGTGCTATCACTCCAGCCCCATATGCTTTTCTTAATATTCTCTTTTGTTTTGAAATACAGTTTTGTACTACCTAATAACACTCAATGGTGACCATTAGCCAATGGTGGGTCATACATATTGCCCCTGCTGTGATGTAGACTATACGACTATACGACTGTACGAGAGTCACTATACGACTTTTACTCTCCAGGTTTGTGTTGTGACCTCTCTGATGTCTGCACATTGTAAATTTACCTAATGAATAATTTCTCAGAGCACACCCCTGTTGAGTGACACATGGCAGTAGTAAGTTATAATTTTGCTCTGCTTTTGGGCATAGTAGGAATATAACACTTCAATCATTTGTAGAGATGTTATTCTACTCATTATTGCGTTTCCTTATGATGAAAATCTGTGGGATTTGGCCTGAGATTTTTCTGTTGTTAGACTATATCTGGAACTAGTTTTCCTAAAATCTTAGAATACAATAACATTTGAGAAAGTCTAACTTTGAATCCCTGCTTATTTCATTTGTATGGTTGTAAAACATATGGTGATTTGAGTGGTAAAATTTCCTAGATCTCTTTGCCCCATTTTGAACTGGACTTTTTATTTAAAATTACAAAAAAAAAGTTTGTGTATCATTTTGGCATAGGGATAATACAATAACTAATTATGATATTGTTATGATATTGTTCCAATATGCTGCTAAAGAAAGCACAAATAAAAAAACAAAATGAATTTTAAAAATATTCCTACCCACTACTGATGGAATTGGCATTGAAACATTTAGGTATGACACTGAATCATGAATAACTTTGTAAGCCATGGTGCCTCAGTTTAAAAAAAAAGAAGTGCTTATCAAAGAGGCAGTCAGCAGGCGTGGGGGTGATGGTGGAAATGAACCCGGGGAGAGATGGATTCCATTGCTCTAGCAATTTTCCTACAGAAACGCATAACTGCTGAATGGCACATCTGGAGACACAGGGATCAGTCAGTGGGAGAGCATCCACCGTGCCCGCATGAGGCTGAGGGTTTCTCCCCTGCCCTCCCCGGCATGCTGTGGCCCTCAGTGACGCTGTTGCATCAGATTAATTGTACTGTACTGCTCTTACAGCCATGTGTGGCAGCTCCGCAACTAGAGTGTGAGTCCTGCTCACTGCAACAACAAAGCAAAGGAATTTTTTTTTTTTTAAAAAAAGAACATAGATAAAATCTGAGAGACCCAGATGTGGCTCAGTTGCAAAGCACAAGCTTTGCATGTGTGAGGTCTTGGGTTCAATCCCCAGAACATGGAAAACCAAGAGAGTGTTTCTGGTCAAATTCAAATCTGGTGAAGTCACTCCCAGCCCCACGGGACTCCTCCATGGTTTTGCTGGACACTTGGCATTAAACCCACAGACTGTGTGTTAGCCTGAAGGCTCTGCATGACCCAATTGTTGCCGGATTCTTGCATTTATTCTGTACTTTTCTTCCCTCAGCCCCCTAGTTCTCATCCTTCTTCTCTTTGTTCCTGGAGCAGACCTGCTTACACTGTCTCAAGGCCTTTGCACGTCCCCTTGAGTTTGCTCTGCACGTGTGACTCTCTCATTCTTAACTGATCAGCTTCTGAGCATGGACCATCATGTTTAGAGAGATCCTACACCTCTCCTCACGCCACCCTGTCATGGGGGTGGTCATCATTGATCACATCTCTATTTCATTTCCGTTTTGACTCTTGTGAGAGTAAAAGCTTCACTGAGGGTTGTTTGTTTGTGTGTTATATACTCAGTGAGGACAAGGATATTGCCTGCCTTGCTGTTTTTACCATGTCTCCACTCTCTTAGACAATCCTGATGCAGAGTTGTGGCTCAATTAATAGTTACTGAAAGGATGAATATATTCTGTGCAACCATTCTTCTTTCTAAAGTCTTCACTGACTTGTCTGCCCATGTGACACACAACTGGTGACTTTCTAGCACATGGCATGAGATGCCTTTCTTAGAACATTCACCATTCATTCATTCACTCATTCATTCTCTTATTCCTTTAACTGTTTACAATTGTATCCACTTACTTCTCTCTGTGGGACCCTTGAGGCTGGAGACCTGATACGATTTATCTTTGTGTTTCCATCATGTAGGGGGATGTAATAAATCTTTGCTCAAAGGGTAAATAGATGTTTTCCCTAGAGAGTAGGGGTGAGAGGGCAGCTGGGAAGCTACTCAGAGAGTGATGGCATGTGAGGAGAGAAATGCATTCTGAAAATGTAACACAGAGCTCCGTGGCATTACATATGCCGCATAGTATTCCTAATGTAATTTTCATTTGCTCTTCACAAAATGCTCTTTACAAAATCCTGCAAAATGGGGTGGGCATTGATCTCTCTCTCTCTCTCTCTCTCAACAGTTATATATATATATATATATATATATGTATATGTATATATATAAAACATTAGAAGTTAACATGAGAATAGGAAACGGGAAAAAAAAGAAGCAAAAGAACAGTCATACATAATTACACACAGTTATGTCTGACATGTCCTTCTAGGTCCTGTTTACCTACACAATGAAACATCCATTATGTTATTAAGATCATATGATTATGTATCATGCTTCTTCGTATATAAATGAATATTTACCATTTCAAAGTAGGGGATAGCCATTTCTATTGTCACTTAAAAATGAAGACACAGAATCCTGTGAGTTTAAATCTGAATTTACAAAGAATCTAAGATGATAACCCAGATCAATTCTTTTGTTTACTTCAATATTCAAAGACAATATCTTTCTGATTTTTCTTTTCTTTTTTAAAAATTTTATTGAAGCACTATGATTTGCTAAGTTATTCATAGTTGAGTTTCAGACATACAATATTGCAGCAATGATCCCACCACCAGTGTCAACTTCCCTCCACTAAGATTTCTATGTTCCCTCCCACATCTGCCATGTGCCCCCTCACTCCTCTGGACAAGCACTTTCTAAGTTTGGTTTTAAAGTTTGGGTCTCTTGATTTCAGTGCTGTTGACTCTGTGGTTTGGATATTTGGCTCTATCATTCCTTACTACCATCTTTGTACTTGACTCCCCTGACCTGCCTCCCAACCCCCTCAACACACACACACATTGATTCTTATCTGTCAACCCAGGTCATTTGATTTCAAAACCAGTTCTTTTGCAAAAAACTGGGTGTGTCTCTGGCACAATATAAGGAGAGAGGAATTCTTTTATCAATGGTGAATGTTTGAAGTTAAAACCACAGAAGAGAACTGACATGGCTTTTCAGGCAAATGTAATACCATAGAAACAAGTGAATACTTTGTGTGTGTGTGTGTGTGTGTGTGTGTGTGTGTGTGTGTGTGTGTATGTATGCATGTGTGTGGGCGGGTAGGTGAGGGGCGAGTTTTCCAAGTTCAGGGAACCTTGGGATTACTCTTAGTGATTCTTGGTCAACTAGTCAGGCCAGAAGTTCAATGCAAAGGCCTCTAGGGTGCTGGAGATAGATTACTTGGGCCCAAGAGTCTTTGGGGCCACACCTGGTAGTGTCTGGGGAATCCCACAGCTGCACCTGGTGATACCAGGGGGCCTAGTACTATCTGTCTGGCCCCATGAGTGTATTTGTGGAAAGAACATGATTGGTGAACACTGTGAAAAGTCTGGTACAGATTTTTATTTTTAAAAGAAGAGTCTCTCAGGACTGGAGTAATAGCACAGCAGGTAGGGCGTTTGCCTTGCATGCAGCTGAACTGGGTTCGATTCCCAGGATCCTATATGGTTCCCTGAGTACCACCAGGAGTAATTCCTGAGTGTAGAGCCAGGAGTAACCCCTGAGCATCGCCAGGTGTGACCCAAAAAGCAAAAAAAAAAAAAAAGTCTTTCTCTCTTTCTCTCTCTCTCTCTCTCTCTCTCTCTCTCTCTCTCTCTCTCTCTCTCTCTCTCTCTCTCTCTCTCTCTTGTCTGCAGCAGAAGCTGGAGAAAAAAAATCCAGGGGGTGTTGGTGGGTCCAGGAACTGGGCCTAATGAAAGGAGTGGCAAGAGGAACCTCAGTGGGTTAGTCAGGAAAATACTAATGGGATAAGCTTCGACATTGTGAATGGCAGGGTCTGGGAGAGTATGTATTCTGGGTGTGGGGTATGGGGCGGTAGCAATAGACTGTTTGTGTTAGGGTGTCCGAGGTCCCTTTTTGAAGGTGAGGACAGTGCAGATGACCAGAGTCAATAGCAGCTCTGGGTAAAGTCCATGTTGTGTTATGTTTTCTCAACTGGACACATGAACACATGCCTCAGATTCTTTTATTAACTTTTATTAATTATTTTATTAGCTAAATTACAAAAGGCTTGAGTAAGAACTAATAGTTATTTGAGGTGAGCTGAGGCCGAGGGTTGACAAGAGTGTCTTCTCTCACATTCTGCTCCTTTGAACTCCGAGTCCCTCATTCCGAGGAGCCTTTAAAGCCTTCTGATGTGCCAGGCAAGTGCCCTACCTACTGTGTTATCACGCTGCCATGCTGAGTGCTTTTTTAGGATGCCCTGTACTGAGTATTTGTACCTGGAGTAAAACTATGTAAAGAGCTTGTGAAGGTGAAGAGTACTTGCTGTTAGCCTTTTATTACGCCAATACAATTGTGCCAATACTATGGCTAGAGCAGTTTTTGTTTGATTTGGTGTTGGTGTAGGGATTGAATTCAAGACCTCAAACATGCAAAGAAGAACAAACAACTAAGACATCAAACAACCAAAAGCAACCAAATAAACAAAAACAAAAAAACAACCAACTTTTCCCAATCCCTTTTGCACTATTTAAAAAAAAACCCACATTATTAAGATATACACAAAGCTGTACTAGATTCATGGATACAATTTGATGAGTATGAACCTATAAAACAGTCACCATAATCAATGCCATAAACTAATTCACCTCTGGAAGTTTCCTCCTTCAGCATTCATTCATTCATCAATTCATTATCCATTCTAGCATCATTTTTATTTTATTAATTTATGGAACCCTTGCAACATCCCTGTCTACTTGTTTTAGCTCTATTCTATGAAAAGAAAAACCACATATAGAGAGTTAGTCTAATAGTGGCCCCGGATAGTTGGTAGATGTGGGGTGGCTATATGTGCTCTGAACTATTGTCTGGGTTTTGCTGAAAATCTACCTTATAGCATTTCCCTGCTTATAACCAGCTTGTGCTTTCTCAGTTGTGTGTGTGTGTGTGTGTGTGTGTGTGTGTGTGTGTGCGCGCGCGCGCGCACGCTCGTGTGCAGTCGCGCACGCACATGCGTGCGCCAACCCAGTGGTCAGCCTTAGGCTCCAGCAGGGCTGGGAGTTTATTTTTCTCACTACTGTGTCCTTGGCACCTAGCATAAAACTCAGGAGATGTTTGTTGACTCAATGAAAAAAATAAACTCAGATTTTTTTCTGAGTGCAGGACTCATGTACCTCCTTTGTTAGCTGCTAGCCATCAATTTTTGGCCTTCATTATGACCCAATTCTCTTCTTTCATTTAGGTGAAAAATGATTTTGGCATTTAAACAGCATGACTTCATTATTGATTTTTTTTTAGTCTGCTCCCACCATAAAATTCCCCTTTTGGTATTTTGTTATTCCTGATATATTTAGAAACATCTGTTTGTGTCATCTTTTTCTGCTTTCTTTCAAATTTGCAATGCATTTTTTTCAGGGAGTATTTTATTTATGTACAATAGTTGTATTTTTATTTTAGTTTATCTCCCTCACTCCATAATAGAGGTTAAGAATATGCCCTTTTGTTAACAAAGAACTTTCTTACTATCTTTTCGATTGACTGAATAGGCAAAGAAAACACCGTAATTGTGTGAAATGGTCTGATTTAGAAACCAATTATAAGGAGCATAATTATCTACTAATGAAATATGCATGTAAGTCCTTGGTTTGCTGCTTCTAATGTCATCGTAGACAAATGTGTAGCCAGCAGTAACTTGCTTAAAGTAAATTGTAAGCCAACCATTTTTAGATGATGTCTGAAAAAAATCTCTAGATGGTCAACATCTCAGAATTCAAAAGGTGTCTCTTTATCTTCTGCCAATGTTTTACTGTGTGTGTGTGTATGTGTGTGTGTGTGTGTGTGTGTGTGTGAGAGAGAGAGAGAGAGAGAGAGAGAGAGAGAGAGAGAGAGAGAGAGAGAGAGAGAGAGAGAGAGAGAGAGAGAGACTGTGGCTCAGAAGAAATGTTTTCTGATTTGAAATGAAGGTTCACAGCTCCCCCTTTCTGTCTGCTGATGATAATCAGCTCATAATTTTCTGGGGGCTGGAAAGCCAGAGCTCCTTTCTTTCTTTCTTTTTAACCCTGAGGATGCAAATGGACAACTCACCTCTCCCACCTTAGTTTCCTTCAGAAAGGCATCATTCAGCCAGAGCCCGGAGCCCCGCACAGGGGAACAGGAAGCTGAGCCTGAACTGCTCTTTTGTAGGCTGCATTGCTGTGGGCGAGGGTCCAGGTGCTAGCGAGAACCTGTTATGTCCTCAGCGAGGTGTCGGAGAACAGCCTGCTCTCGCTGGGGCAGGCCCCAGACCGGTGGGAAAGCCGCGCAGCCCCAGCCGAATCGAGTGTTTCTCCAGGGCTGCAAGTGCTGTGGAGCCGGTGCTGGAGGCTGAGGACCAAGGAGGGGCAGGTGGCCCCAGATATTCTCCTTGTTCAAACATCACAAATGGTGGCTGGAGCCACAGTGTAGCGGGTAGGGCACTTGCCTGCACGAGTCCTACATGGGTTCAATCCCCGGACATCCCATATGGTCCCCCGAGCACCACCAGAAGGGATTCCTAAGTGCCAGGAACATCTTCTTAGCATTTCTGGGTGTGGCCCCCAAACAAGAACAAAACAAATCAAGTATTACCAAGTGGCGACAGAGCAAATTCTCCTGTTCTTTAAGTTAAAGAAACTTGCATTATTGGAATGAAACCTGGTGCTTCTCTCACTGTGCTTCCGGTCTCCTCACTGGTGACATTCTTACTTACTTCTGTCAGTCCTTACGATCCCTTCCCCACCCCCATTTTACATTATTTGGGTGCATTTTATAGTCAGTGGTTTCTCATTTTCTTTGTTTTGGGAGCCACACTCAGCAGTGCACTGGGCTTGCTCTTGGCTCTGCACTCAGGCATCACTCTGGCGACTGCATGCAATGCGAGCGCTTTAACCCCTAAACTATCTCTCTGGCCCATGTCATGCGCTTATTGATGGCCCTGGAGCATAAAGCACTTTGCAATCTGTGATGTTAGCTTGGGTAGAATATTTCATCTATGAGCTTTGCAGAAACAACCCCTCTTTCTTGCCTTATAGGCCTTGTGGGTGTTGCTATGTTGCGCGTATGCAAGCAAACACACACACACACACACACACACACTCACACACACATACTCACACACACAGCATGCCCTCTTTCCCCCTCTCAGGCAAGTGTGTGCTCTGGCTGACTTGTGACCTGAGCGCACACTATGTATTGTGCTGTCCTGGATCCTGATATTCCTGTACTAGATGCTCTGCGAGCCTCCGTGCCTATCCCCAACTAGAAACCACCCTTTCCTTTGCTTAGCTCCATCCAGAGGCCTTGCTGGCCTTCCCTCCAGGCTTTCAGAGTGCTTTAAAAAAAAATGAAAACCAGACTAAAGAGAGGTACAAGCTTGCAGCAACGGGATGCGAGGGAGATCTCGGGACAAGGGCGACACCGGCCCTGCTCTCCGCTGAGATGTGACCCGAGTGGCTGCATGTGTGTAGCCTCTCCGCTGCTGAATGACCATGATCCCGGAGGCCACCTATCTACTTTTGGCACCAGCAGCTTCTTGCAGAAATGTCTCTAGACTGTGAACTAAACAACGGCCCCATGCCGCCCCAGGAGGGGAAAGGTTTTTCTCTCTCTGCTTTTCCTTTTGGTGGTGGTGGTGGGGGTAGTGACCCTTATCTTATAAGGACCACTAAAGAGAGGTATGAGCTTGCAATGATGCAATTTCTGGCAGAAATTTCCCTGGACTTAGTTACTAAACCACTAAAATACAGAAATCCAAAACCATGCGTCCGCAATAGCGGCCTCATGTCTCTTCATCCTCAGCAATGGAAAACAAATTATCAAATGCTTCCTTTTCAGCAGGTCTAACTTTGGGGGGGAAGCTCCAAACAATAATAGTGAGTTTTTTGTTGAAATATTGAATGTTATCAAAGTAAAGAGAAAGTAAAGTGAAAATTATCAGCTACACAGGAGGTGGGGGTGGGATGGGAGGTATACTGGGGTTCTTGGTGGTGGAACATGTGCACTGGTGAAGGGATGGGTGTTCGATCATTGTATAACTGAGACTTTTTTTTTTTCTTTTTGGGGTCACACCCGGCGTTGCACAGGGGTTACTCCTGGCTCATGCACTCAGGAATTACTCTTGGCGGTGCTCGGGGGACCATATGGGATGCTGGGAATCGAACCCATGTCAGCCGCATGCAGGGCAAATGCCCTACCTGCTGTGCTATCACTCCAGCCCCATGTAACTGAGACTTAAGCCTGAAAGCTTTGTAACTTTCCACATGATGATTCAATTAAAAAAAAAAAATCAAAACCAAACTTTTTTGCTTAAAAAAATTTCTTCTTTTAAATCAGTGAAGGATCTACTTAAATTCTTAAGTGGTTGTTTTGGTTTTTTTTTTTCTTCCTATTTTTTCTTTTCTCAGGGATTGCTTCTGGCTCTGTGCTTGGAAATTGCTTCTCTCTGAGCTCAGGGGACGGAACTAGGGGATCTGGGGCTTCTGGCATGCAAAGCATGCACTCAGCCCGCTTAGCTCTCTCTCTTTGGAATCAGATACTTTTCATTCAGATTTTGGTAAGAAATATTTAATAAAATGAATTCAGATGCAGTGTTCACTCTAAAAAACTATGCATGCTGAAAAGGTGTGTGTTTACAGGCTTTCCAGGCAGCTCTGTCTCATTGTCCACGTTTGGTGCTCTGGAGCCACTGTGTATGGGCTGGATTGGGACAGTTGTTGGCCAAGGACAGGCAAAGGAAGAACGAGGACCAAGCTGGTTGCTGATTAGTTACTGTTTATTCAATCTTCTGTCTCTCTCAGCTCAAGCACTCTTCCTTCCTAGCTCCTCACTCCTCCGTTCTCGCTCTCTGGATTCTGCTTTTTCTTCGGTAGTCTCTCCCCCTACTTGTCTCTCTCCACCTTGCCCTCTAGGCTACACACAGTGTAGTAGCAAGATCAACATAAGAAATGAGGGCCGGGCATTCCAAAGCCCTTCCTGACTGCCAGCAGGCAAAATACCTCTTAAGGTTTTTCTCCTTTCCTTAGTACAAAAACTCAATCAACATCTTAATACTAGTTATTTTTGTATGGACACAGTAAGAGATACATTGAGGCTTGTAGGGCAGCTCTCCTGGCAACATCTTGCCACAGACTCAGACTACAGTGCTCAGGCCAGATGAATCATTCCTAACCATAGCAGGATCCGAATCTAGTTATTATTTTTTGGATCATGACAGTATTTGTCCACGACCAAGCTCTTAACTTAGAGTTAAGCATTAGGAACTTTGGCCAGGCCCATCTCGATGCCAGGGTAGCACATAACTCACTACTTGCCCTGAGTCTGTCCCATTCCTCATCGGGACCCTGCTTTTGGGGGTGCTAGAAAGTAAGGGCAGCTCAGGCTTAGGTCACAAGAACAGATGCCCAGGAGGAAAATATGTAGAGTCAAATGACTCCCAGGTTACAAAGCATAGCATTTGATACAGTCTTCCTATGTCCATACAAAAGGACATGGTTCTGAATAGACTATGCAAAGGACTCAAGGAGAAGAGAAAAACATTATTTACAAGTCAACAGAACACTAAGAAGGAAGTTACAAATAAACACAGAGGAATGGGAGCACTGTGATGGGAGTAACCCAATAAACCTAAAGTACCTGAGGTTATGTTACCCTACAGTTCACTATCAGTTTCATGTGAAATAATTCAATTGGAGGACATAAAACTGGGTAATTAAGAATACTTTAAATGTTTCAGGAGCCAGAGAGATCACTCAGGGGTAAACCTGAGTGATCTGGGCCGAAAGAGAGAGACAGAGACAGAGACAGAGAGACAGAGACAGAGAGACAGAGAGAGATACTCTTTACCAGTGTTATTTACATTCCCCACCAATAATATTGGGAGTTTCCTTCCTTCCCTCCCCCTTCACAGCAAGCACTTCTGTGCTTGCTCTCTCTCTCTCTCTTTCTCTCTCTCTCTCTCTCTCTCTCTCTCTCTCTCTCTCTCTCTTTCTCTCTCTCTCTCCCTCCCTCCCTCCCTCTCTCTCTCTCTCTCTCTTTCTCTCTCTGTCAGCCCATTTGGGCTGGCATGTGGTCAGCCCAGGTTCAATACCAGGCATTAGGTATAGCTCCCTAGTCACTGCTGGGAGTGACCCTTGAGCACAGAGCCAAAAGTAAGCTGGGGGCACCACCAGGCGTGGCCCCAAAGCAACAATAATAACAAAAACAAAAAGCCAACAACAAAATTAATGAAAATTTAAGGGACCAGGGCAAAAGGCTGGAATTCATGCTTTTTTTGCTGGAGGCCTGGGTTAGATCCCTGACACTCTATGATCCTCTGAGCACCATTGGGAGTGACCTATGAATGAGCACTGATCTGGGAATAGCCCCTCAGCCTGCCCAATGTGGCCTCCAGACAAACAACTTGAGAAAATAGAAATGTTGCAAGAGATTATTATTCTGAATACTTAAATCCACCCCTCCCTCAACTTCTGGCCTTTCAGTTTTGAAGATTGATGTGACAAAGTAGGGCAGGTTATGCATACAAATGAGATGTTTGTCCAAAACATTAGTAAAAATATGGAGCAAACTGTACTTAGCTATGAGAAGCTATATCAGAAAGTCTGGAATAAGGAGCATAGTAAAGAATGCTTCTTGTACATAGTAGAATCTTCCACGAAAAAGGCATATGGATGGTTGGTAGATATATAAAAAAGTGTTCATTATCACTTAGTACTGGGGAAACCAAGTCAAAATACCAATATTATTTCAGTGAAAATTGGCATGTATATATCAATATTAAAGCTTAGATATCTGGTCCAATAAAAGACTCTTCATTCACTGCCATTGGGAATGCCTTCTGGTCCAGCCCCTAGGAAAAACAACATAGAAATTTGTCAGGCAATTAAGAATAAAGCTTCATTTACTCCACTCCTATACATCTACCCACAAAACACAAAAACATTAATTTGAAAAAATACATGCCTGCCTGTGTCCATTGCAGCTCATCAGTAAAATAGGCAGAATATTGTATTGAAAATGGAAATCTTGGTGCTGGAGTGATATCACAGCAGGTAGGGCAGGTAGGACATTTGCCTTGCACTCGGCCTACTCTGATTTGATTCCCAGCACTCCATATGGTCCCCCGAGCACTGCCAGGAGTAATTCCTGAGTGCAGAGCCAGGAGTAACCCCTGTGCATGGCTGGGTGTGACCCAAAAAAGGAAAAAAAATTGGAAATCTCCAATATTATGAAATTTCTATTTCTTTTTATTTCTTTCAGATTTTCCTCATGGATTTGATGCTCTATAATTAGAAACATGTGTGTTAATAATTATTTTCCTAAACATTACAAAATATCCTTCTATTTCTAGTAGCACTTTTGTTTAAAATTCCATTTTGATGTTAGAGCAGCCATTTAAAATTTTTTTTAATTTTTTATTTATTTTATTGTTATCAAATCACAGTGAGATACAATTACAAAGTTGTTCAGGATTGAGTTTCAGTCATATAATGTTCCAACACTGGTCCCTTTACCAGTGTACATTTTCCACCAACAGTGTTGCAAGTTTCCTTCCTTCCCTTCCTCTCCCATGGTAGGAACTTCTCTCTCTATCTCTCTCTCTATCTCTCTCTCTCTTTATCTCTCCCTCCCTCTCTCTCTCTCCCTTTCTTTCTTTCTCTTTTTTTTTCTGTCTCTCTCTCTCAGCCTATCTCTCTTGTGCTTGTTCTTTGCATGAGAATTTTTTTTAAAACTTTCAATCTATTGGGGCTGGCGCGGTAGTACAGCGGGTAGGGCATTTGCCTTGCATGCAGCCGACCCAGGTTCTACTCCCAGCATCCCATATGGTCCCCTGAGCACCGCCAGGAGTAATTCCTGAGTGCAAAGCCAGGAGTAACCCCTGTGCATCGCCGGGTTTGACCCAAAAAGAAAAAAAAAAACCCAAAAAAACTTTCAATCTATTTGTACCTTTTTAAAAAAAACTATTTATTTTTTCTTTTTGGGTCACACCTAGTGATGCACAGGGGTTACTCCTGGCTCTGCAGTCAGAATTACCCCTGACAGCACTCAGGGGACCATATGGGATGCTGGGAATCGAACCTGGGTTGGCCGCATGCAAGGCAAACGCCCTACCCGCTGTGCTATCGCTCCAGCCCCCACTATTTGTACCTTTTAATCTAAAATATGCCTCTATTATACAGCACAGAGTTTTTGCCATGTTGGGAGTCTCGCTGGTTGTCTTATTTTGAGAGGTCACACACCTATGGTGGTGGAGATGGCCACACACACCTGGTGCTGAAGATTGCACATTGGCTGTCACATGCTTGCTTGTGATGCTTGCACACTTGGTTGTGGGGCATTGGGAGTCACACTTTGTGTCTGTGTCCATGGTCAGACTTGTGGGGCTGGGGATCACCTGGCAAGGTGGGCTGCTATCAGAGATCAAAGTTGGGGATCTCAGGCATGCATGTGGGGGTCCTACCACTGAGCTGCATTTCTGGCTCTAGATAATTGTGATTTTCTGGTTTTTCAAAACAGTCAACTTAGAAATTCCTGCCTTTGGATTTTATTATAATGAGTTTTGTTCTGTTTTTTTTTTTTTTTGGCGGGGGTGGGGCGCGGAACATGCACAGTGGTACTTAGAATTTACTTCTGGCTCAGTGGTCAAGGATTACACTTGGTTGTACTTGGGGGACAATATATGACGCTGAGGACTGAACCTAGGTTAGCTGTGTGCAAGCTAATACCAGCTCCTCCCTTTAAAAAAATCCATGAGTTCCTTATATTATTGTTGATTCAGATGGATTTATAACTTCTGTGGTACTTTTTGTTTTTTATGTGTCTCATGTTCCTTTATTTTTTTCTTCTAGTCAACCTTTAGTGCTTTCATTTTTATTATGTAAGCAATTTTTTGGAAGTAATTACGTTTATTTAATGATATTTAAACTATTTGGAAGTTTTAGTGGCATCTCTTGATTTATCATAGATATTTGAATTGAGAAGAATCACCTTCTTTCCTGGGGGGGGGGTCTCACCAAGTGATGTTCAGGGGTCATGCACTCAGGAATTACCCTGGTGGTGCTCAGGGGACCATATGGGATGCTGGGAATCGAACCTGAATTGGCTGCATGCAAGGCAAACGCCCTACCCGCTGTGCTATTGCTCAAGCCCTTCACCTTCATATTTATGCTAGCTTAATTTCAGTGATCAAGGAAGCTTAAAGTTCTTATAGTTTTTTCTCCCTTAAAGGATGTTATTCTTACACATTATATCTATTAATGTTATAAACCAAATAATGTGCTTGCTCTAATCAACTATTGCCTTGACTTTACCATCAAAGTCATTTCCTTCATTCACTACAAGTTTGCGTCCATCTGCTTTTGAAATGTTACTTTTGATACATGGGTTATGTATGTATTACATGTCAACTGTTATAGGCCAACAACACTGACATATATTATTTTATACAATTGAGTTTAATATTTATTAGGTGATTAAGGGAGGAAAATATGCATTCATATTCTCTTCATAATTACATAATTACCTTTACTGATGTGTGTGTATGACGTGAGTATGTGTGTGTCAAACTCCTGTATCATTCATTGATTAATTCTCCTCTGTGACCCAGAACTCTGTCTCTGACTTTTGTACAGTAGACTCAGGCAGAATCGAAGTTGTTGGGATATAGCTCTAAATATGTTAAGCCTGATTTTGGTTTGTCCTTGCTCCCCTTGCCCAAGGAGCTTAGGTTTATCAGTCACACCCATCAAAGTGCTCCCAAGTCACTCCCATTCCTTTGTTTATCTGTAACCACGTCTACCAGTTTTTCTGCTCTTCCTCTAATCAAACTCTGTTTATTGGTAAGGTCAGAACTTTCTAGGACACTGAATATTATAACATTGCCTTTCTCTCCTCTTTATGCCTTTTGAATAATTTACTTTAAAGCTATGTCTTTTTTGTATAGACACAAGAAGACAATATTATGTTTTTATAACTTAAGACTTAATTGGCCTCGAATATTATTCCCTTCTGGGCATCTGCTTTCTCCACTTAAGCCTCAGTTGCCCTCAGTTCCTAGCACCCCAAAGTAGGGTCCCCGACGTGGGATGGGAAGGATCCAGGGCAAGCGGTGAGTTATGTGCTACCCTGGCATCGAGACGGGCCTGGCCAAAGTGCCTAATTCTTAACTATAAGTTAAGAGCTTGATCATAGACAAATGCTGTCATGATCCAATAGTAATTATGAGACTGGGACCCTGCCAGGGATAGGAAAGACTGATCTGGCCTGAGCACTGTAGTCTGAGATTGAGATGGCCCCAGGAGAGCAATTCTATAAGCTTTAATGCATCTCTTATTGTGTCCATACAAAATGATTAATATTATGAATTCTTATATGTTTGCTGGCTGAGGAGAAGAGAAACACATTCATGGGACTCTGCCCTTGGGTGGATCCTCCTGCTGAAAGAGAGATTCTGTACTAGTGAAGGCATTCCCCTAAGGGATAGAACTATACCCCCTATGGATTGTAACCACACCTTTGGATAAGCCCCAGGGTGCTGGGGGACGGGGAGATTTAAGGTAGCTGTATGAGGGGGCAGGGGGAGAGTTCCAGAGGAGAGTGTATAGAGGGAAGATTGGAATAAACTGCAAGTGAGACCAACCATCTTGGCTCCGTTCCTTCCTTCGCCTGCCACATCTTCCCCATCAACCTCCCCGGGGTGGGGGAAGCGGCTGGAGGCTACCGAACTCGGGTGGCGGGAGAGACAGCTGCTGCCCTAGGCCCTGTGCCTGGCTCGGTGCGGTGAGGCGTCCCTTCCCTCGCCCGCGCCTTTTTTTAAAATTTTTACACACGAAGTTTTTCCACGGCTTTAATATACACATCGTTAATAAGGACTAAATCTTTGTGCTAATTTGTAATACCCCTAATATCCCTTCCCATAAGGTACTTGAACCTCAAAATGCCATACTAAATCCAGTACCTTTCCTAACCCTGAAAAAATTCTGCGAAGAGCATCCCCACCCACTTTTCTTCAGGTCATATTTCTATACTCATTCACTGTTGCATCATCTCTTCCACCCCAGGCCAATGCTCAGTGCTCACTATACCCTCTGCCACATCTCTCTTTCCAGCCAGCGCTGCACCAGGACCACCCCCGGAGATACATGGGGTTTTCATTTTTTAAAAAATGACGGTTAATTCCCTCCCTTCCCTTAAATTTTATTTTATTAAAGCACTGTGAATCACAAAGTTAGTCATAGTTAGGTTTCTGACATACAAATGTTCCATCACCAATCCCACCACCAGTGTCAACTTCCCTCCCCCAGTGACCCCAGATTCCCTCTCTACCCACCCACCCCCACCCCAGTCTGCTGTCTTGACAGGCACCTTCTAAATTTGGTTATTACAGTTTGGGTCTTACGAGCTCATTGCTGTTTAGTTTGTGCGTTGGATATTTAGCTCTATTCCATCAATGTCCCTGGGTCCCCTTTACCTCTACCCTGCATAGGGTTTTTCTGTTTGTTGGTTTTGTGACCAGGAGTGATAGTACAGTGGATAGGGCAGCCTTGCAGGAGGCTGACCTCGGGTTTATCTGGGTCCAGGGCATCCCATATGGTTCCCCCAGCACCACCAGGAGTAATTCCTGAGTTATTAGTGCAGAGCTAAAATTCCTGAGTGCAGAGTTAGAAAACCCCTGGAGCCCCACTGGGTGTGGCCCCCAAACCAAAATCTGAACTAAACCAAAAAGTCTAAACAAAAACAACAAGAACCCCCCTCCAACAATGGCCATGGCTACTGCCTCCAACATGGGAAGTGTTTGAGTGCCCCGGCTACGTGTGGAAACAGTAAGCTAAGTGATTCTTTATGGGCAGCTGTTGAGAAGGTCCTCCCCGCCCTATATCAGCTAGATAATACTGCCATAGTCTCTGAAAGGTCCTTCTTTCAGAGTTTATTGCCTTTATTTTGGCAGCTGTAGTTGAAAAATGTTGCACTTCCCTTTCACAGAATGTGCTTATCTGAGCTGTGTCCTCTTAGGAAGATAAAATAGATATGGGGGAATAAATACACTGGCGGAGTTAGAACTCCCGAGCCAGATTACAGCTGAGATTGAACGGATTATGCCCGGGGGATGGGAATATGGACTGAGTGAAAGCAAACAGTCACGTTCGCACAGCAACAAGGGTTGCAAGTGGATCTTGATTCATTTCCCATGCAATTGTAATGTACCCACAGCTGAGCCCCTTCCACCCTGACTTATGTGTTCAGTTGGGGGTGGGGGGGTGGGGGTGAATGCCCGCAGCCTAGCAGCCTGGGTGGGCTATTTACTGGAGAGAATCATAATAATCGAGCTAACCTACAAGTCAGGACCTCGCGATCTCAAAGCAGGCTATTTTTATGTATTTTTAAAATGAGCTATAATGCTCCATTTGACGAAAAGAAACTGTGGTTTCTTTGACTTGTCCCTCTTGTTTTTCCATTGTCCCATTTCTCTGTCACTCAATAATGCTTTGATCTATTTGGCAGATTTCCAGTTTTTTTTGTCTCGCAAACTACGTGCAGCCTGTCAGGTCCCGGGGATAAATTCCTCTGATTGAAATGACTAGTTTAACACAGTGCTGCTCAATTAAGATACATGCAGAGTGGGGGCTTGTTAAAAGGTGGGATCTGATTCTACAGGTTGAGAGCTGTAGGGTGGGCACGGCTGAGAATCTGCGTTTTTCAGTTTGTTTGGGGGCCGTCCAGAGCGGTGCCCAGGGGTGGCCGATGGCAGTATTTGGGGACCATGACGGGCCTGCGACAAGCAGAGCAGAGCAGAGCATGCCTGCAGCCTACGCCTCTCTGGGGCCCTATTCTGGGGTGGGGGCGGTGGGGAGTGCACGTTTTTGATCATCTTCAGGTCCAGAGAGTGCCATTGAGCACCTTCCTTGGAGTCTCCTGGGGTCCTCACGACGCCAATAAGCAGCTGGGGTGTGTGTGGGGGTGGGGGTGGGGCCGTTTCCCCACCTAGGAACTTTAGGGAGAAAAGTAAAAACTATCTCCTGATTTCCAGACTCATTCCCCGAATATCGGCTCCTGCTTGGTGAAGTGCTTGCAGAGTCAAGAAATCTCAGTGGTGATTTTGGGGCTCCGCTTGGAGTCAAGTAAGGTGCTCCGGGGAACCCAGAGAAATGACTAATGAGGCAAGAAATGATATGCCGGCAGCTCGTAGATTCTTTTTAGCACGCCCTCGGGTCAGCACTGGAGCCTCTCCCGTGGGGGCCGCCCAGCTGGGACCCGGAGCAGATTGCCTCCTCCCTGCTGTCCCAGGCGCGCGCTCCCGGGGTGCGCGAGAACCTTGTTCTCAGAATGGGTGATGTCCGTTTGTCCTTTCGGCCTTTGGTCCAGGCCACTTCCAGGACTGTTCTAGCAGTACCCTGGGCCAGCAGCCAGAGAAAAGTGGGAAGGACACGTTAGTAGCCAGTAGTGTGTGTGCCCCGACACGACACCCACTAATTTTCGAAGCAGAAAGACTGACAGCCCGACCTGGAGGTGTGGGGGGGAGGGGCTGGGCGCTGTGGTGGGCCTGGCGGGTAGATTGTAGAGTCCTGCGGTTTCCTCTGGACTTCACAGCTATAGGCACACGCTTGCCCCTTTTTGTGCCATCTAAAAATCAGTGAAATAAAGGATTCACCAGGAAGCATCCCTCGGCCAGCTAGGAGAGGGAACTCATTCCTTCCACAAAGCCTTTGCTCTGAGGAACAAAATGAGTTGAAAAATACTGAAATCCATCTGCAAAAGCTGCAGTTTAACCTCTTAAAATAAATAAAATGGGGTTCAGGGCTTGCGTGATCAGGGTTTGATCCATCCCCCCTGCAGCCCCCAACACCACCAGGAGGGACCCCTAAGCACCTCTGTGTGCTGCCCCAAGCCACCAAATGATACTTTTTAAACTCCCTGACTTGTGGGATTCTTGGAGACCATCAGATTTTCACTCACATCAGCAGTGTCTGTGCGCAGTTAAGTCGTGCTCTCTTCGTTCCTCGCAGAGCTCGACATTGGTGGGGTGCCCTTGGTGGTAGAGGACTCACGACCAGGGCTGAGGCAGGCTGTGGTTTATTTCTCTAAGCCAAGATGAAACCTTGATGGGAAACTGGGACCAGTGGGAGGGGGTCACCCTGGTGTCCCACTGGTGATCTTGCAGGCAGGTTTTTATTGGTGCTCTGGGTGTGGTTAGGGGCAGGCTGTGCCTTTGGTGCCAGTTTGCTGTGTTGTCTTTCTAAGATATACTGGGAGAGAGAGGTGATTAGATCATTAGGTTTTGAAATTCTTTATTGGTTTACTTGCCTCGTGGTCCTCACCTGGCTTAAAAAAAAAAAAAGAACTTTGCAGTGACTCTCAATAAATGGAAAGGGCTATTTAACAGTGGCAATAACCCTAACATTTTGGATGGATAGCTGGTAGAGCATGGGGTGGAGCTGGATTAATCCAAGAAAGCTCCAGGAGGAGGTGACTTTCTTGTTAGGTTTTGAAGAAAGCAATGATCTTGGATTTGGTGAGATTACTCTCTCAATATTCTTTTTTCCCCCTGGCATTTTGTATGGTTTTATATCCCTGTTTTATGTTCTATTTTAAGTTTAACTGATCCTCCATTTAGACGTAGGTATACACACCCACCCCCCTGCACACGCTCTTTCCCTTGATAATCAACTCTCATCCATGTTTTGATGGCATCAGTTCCACATTTCCAAATACTCTGTGGCAGGTATCCTTGAAGCTAGACACCAGGCATCACAGCTTTCTGGGATCCAGGAACTCGTAGGATTATATTCCACCTGGGTAACTGGCTTCTTTTTCTTCTTCTTTTTAAAAGTTAAATCACCTTGAGATACACAGTTACAAAGCTGATCATGATCAGGCTTCAGTCATACAGTGTTCCATCACCCATCTCTCCATCAGTGTACATTTCCCACCACCAGCTACTTGCTTCTAACAAATATCTTACCTGCAGTGCTGTGGCTATTCTGGTGAAGCTAATCTCTGCTGTGTGAAAAACACAAAAAAGAAAAAGAAAGGGTCAGGGAGCACCTCACCGCACTGAGCCAGGCACAGGGCCCAGGGCAGCAGCGCTGTCTCTCCCACTACCCGCGTTCAGTAATCTCCAGCCGCTTCCCCCACCCCTGGAGGTTGATGGCGATGACGAGGCAGGTGAAGGAAAGAATGGAGCCAAGATGGTTGGTCTCAATCGCAGTTTATTCCATTCCCATCTCCATTCTCCTCTGATTCTCCTCCTGCTTCTTCCTCTCCCATCCTACTTCATTCTCTCTCTCCTCTGGGTCTCGATTTTGATCTAGCTTCTCCAGATCTGGCCCTGGGACTCGCCCTGGAACTCGACAGCACTCGCCCCCAGCCCCCTCTCACAGCCACCTTAAATCCCCCCCCCCATCCAGGCCGGGGCTTACACATAGGTGTGGTTACAATCAATAGGGGGTAAAGTTCTATCCCTTAGGGGATGCTTTCACTAGGACAGAATCTCTTTCAGCAGGACACCCGCCAAGAGCGGAATCCCATGGGTGTGTTTCCCCTCTCTTTGTCCAACTAACATATAAGTATTCATATTATAAATCATTTTGTATGGACATAGAAAGAGATGCATTAAGCTTATAGAATTGCTCTCCTGGGGTCACCTGGATCTCAGACTACAGTGCTCAGGCCAGATCAGTCTTTCCTAGCCCTAGCAGGGTCCTAGTCTCGTCGTTGCTTTTGGATCATGACATGACATGTCCATGACCAAGCTCTTAACATATAGTTAAGCATTAGGCGCTTTGGCCAGGCCCATCTCGATGCCAGGTGGCACATAACTCACTGCTTGCCCTGGGTCCATCCCGTCCCTCGTCGGGACCCTACTTTTGGGGGTGCTAGGAAATAAGGGCAGCTGAGACTTAAGTCGAGAAAGCAGATGCCCAGGAGTGAATAATATTTGAAGCCAATTAAATCCCATGTTACCAAAGCATATTAACAAATGTCTTTCTTTGTCCACACAAAAAGGATATTGTTTTAAAGTAAACTATTCAAAAGACATAAGAGAGGAGAAAGACAGTATTAACTTACAATACAAGTACACTGTCCTAGCAAGGTCTGACCTTACAAATTAACAGAGTTTGATTAGAGGAAGAGCAGATAAACTGGTAGAAGTGGTTACAGATAAACAAAGGAATGGGAGTGACTCGGGAGCACTTTGATGGGCGTGACTGATATACCTAAGCTCCTAGTGGCAAGGGGAGCAGGACATACCAATGTAGTCTAGAATTGTTTAGAGATTATTATCAGATAAACCCAAACTCTGTGGCAAGGGAGAAAGGACAAACCAATGATATCCAACACCTGCCACAGGTTCATGCTTTCTTGCCGTGCACACTTTGATGAAGCAAGAGGTCATGCTGGAGTACCCTTCATGGCTTGGGCCTCTGACCAACTCAGAGCCAGCAGGGACTTGGATTTGTCCAAGAATCCTTGAACTGATTCCTGCTCTCAGCCACACATGTGGTTTAAATGTGGACCCAATCGTTGGCCCAGCTTCACCTGGTGTTAGCGGACTCCTTGGTCATAGCTTTGAGAAACACCTTGACGAATGGGATTTTGCTGGGCTGTTTCACTTTCCTCACCCCAGACATTGTGTGGTCATACATGCCTGTTGTTTACTTATGTTTTTAGAGATTCAAAGCAGTTTTATTTAAAGGTATTTACTTAGGGAAATGATGCGAGGAGAGAGACAGAGAAAGAGATATTCAGGAGAGGCCAGGCCTCTGCGGGGGAGCAGGTGTGTGTGGGGAAAGAAGCCTTTTATTAAATTTTTTTTAAAAATTCATATTGTATAAGTCACTAAGTTCTGGGGTAATTGGTTAAAGAGCTCTAGAACTACTTAACTGCTTAACTACTTAACTAGCTACTTAAACTGTGAACTGAGACCCATACTGTATATGGGATTATGTAACTAAGAGTAGGGGTCATCTTCAAAGAGAATGCATGATGATTTATTATCAGTAAAGGCTTGATTTGTCTACCTGTCCTATATATCCTGGAACAATAGCATAGTGGGTAGGGTGTTTGCCTTGCATACGGCCAACCCTGGTTCGATTCATCTGTCCCTCTCGGAGAGCCGGGCAAGCTACCAAGAGTATCCCGTCCGCACAGCAGAGCCTGGCAAGCTACCTGTGGCGTATTCGATATGCCAAGTCTCACAATGGAGACATTACTGGTGTCCACTCGAGCAAATCGATGAACAACAGGATGACAGTCCTACAGTGCTACAGTCCTATATATGCAGAGTTGCAAGTGGGAAAAGTCAGAAGCCCTGCCCTAGACATACACGTCTTGACCCTTGTCTCTAGAATCCAGGCTGAGCCTTCTGTCTCACTTCTTGTTCCTCTGGATCTGGCCTCCTTTCTGCCCTCCTATCTATGACTTCAGCATCTCCAGGCCTGTTTGTTTGGCTGTGATGGATCCTATTTCCTCTCTGAGATGAATGTCCTGCGTGTAGTTCTTTACCAAGTGTTGTCCTGCCTCCTCTCAGGCCAGGCCCAGGTGGTCTGGCCTTGCTACTCCCTGATGCTGCCTTTTCTATGCAAGGTACCAGATGAGAAGCATTGAGAAATTATTCAACCTTCTGTGGCTTCTGATTTTCCTATGTATGTCACATTTTGGTCGATCTTTAGGGCTCTTTCACTATTTGTTGGCCCATACCTGGGGTGCTCTGGGGCTACTCCCGGCTTATTGCTCTGGGGTAGTTTCCGGGGGTTCTAGGGGTAGAAGAACCATGTGGTGCTGGGGATTGAACCTGGGTCTCTCATGTGCTCAACCCTTTAAGCTATCTCCCAGTCCCTCCTGAGTCCTTAAAATGTGGTCCTTTAATTTTATTTTTAAAAAGCACCATGGTTTACAAAACTGCTGTTGGTATGTTTCATACATAAAGCCTCCAGTACCACACCCTTCACCAGAGTGGCCACTTCCCTCCATGGAGCAGACAGTCTCTTTCTCCTACAGGGGCTACTCCCTGAGATGAACCTGGGAGTCCCCACCACAGCCCTCCCCCTGCTGGGACCTCCCTGGTAGCTGGATTATAATGATAATGTTGACAAGCTTGTCTGCCCACTCACCCCATTTCTCCACAGTGTCTGAGTCTCAGGTGGGTTTCTCCTGACAACACCACTCTGATTCGTTTGCTGACTCTGTGCTCAGGGATCACTTCTGGCAGACTCAGGGAACCATGTGGGGTGCCAAATATTGAACCGGGTCAGTTGCTTGCAAGGCAAGTGCCCTACCCACTGTACTACCCACTGATTTTCTCTTCCAAGAATCCTTGGGACTTGTGGAGCAAAGGGTCTGCTCCTGCATTAGTGAGATGAATTCACTGGGGACTTCGTGCACATCAGGACTGTGAATTTCGCAGCAGGGGGAAGGTGCAAGGGGCCAGGTTTCTTGTGCCAGGGCAGATGATAGCTCAAAAAGTCTGGGTGGAGTAGGGGCAGGGGTAGGGGTAGGAGCAAAGGCCCTGTATATAGCCCTAACGGGACAGGAACAGTGAGAGGAGAAGAGAGAGACTTCACAGCATGCAGTTAGTGCCCAGGTAGTCACGCAGACGGGAGTGGGTGAGGCAGTAGTGAAGGGATCTCTCTGCTGCGCTGGCACCAGGACACACCCAAAGACTAAGTAAGAGGCACACAAGAGTCTCCCTCACCTGCCTCAACTGCAGGATGTGGCTTCACTTAATGGTCCTCCTAGAAAAGACATACCCCTCCCCTCTTTCCTCTGCGTCTTCTCTCCACCACCCATTCTCTCTCAATTCCTTGCCTTTCAGAGCTCAGCCAGAGGTGCAGGGTGTGTCCTTGTAAGGAACTGCCTTTAAGTTTTTGGGCTACACCCAGCTGTGCTCAGGGCTGACTCCCAACTCTGCTCAGGGCTCGCTGCTAGTAGGGCTTGGGAAACCGTGTGGAGATGTTGAAACTCAGGTCAGCTGTGTGCCACACAAGAGCCCCACTACTTCCCGTGCTTGCTCCAGCCCCTGCTATCTCATATAGGTGGTATAATTAATCATTGCTTAACTTTGAAATTTTTAAATTTAATTATTTAATTGAATTACCATGAGACATGCAGTTACAAAGTTGTTCATGATTGAGTTTTAGTCATACAATGTCCCAACACCCATCCCTTAGCAGTGCACATTTCTCGCCAGCAATGTCCCCAGTTTCCCTCCTGTGTGACAGACCCTTCCCTGTTCTCACAGCCTGCCTCTATGGCAGACACCCCCCTCCCCGCCCACCACCTCCTTTTAGGCACTGTGGTTTGCAGTATTGTTACTGAAAGGGTATCATGCATATTACTTTATCTTCTTTCAGTACTCAGTTTTTTTTTTTTCTATTTTGGGTCACACCCAGCGATGCACATGGGTTACTCCTGGCTCTGCACTCAAGAATTACTCCTGGTAGTGCTAGGGGGACCTTATGGGATGCTGGGGATCGAAGCTGGGTCAGCCGTATGCAGGGGGTCAGCCTCATGCAAAGAAAACACCCTACCTGCGGTGCTATTGCTCTAGCCCCTCAGTTCTCAGTTCTTATCCAGACTGATTATTTCCAACTATCATGGGCTAGAGCAATAGTGCAGTGGGTAGGGCATTCTCCTTGCATGTGGCTGACCCGGGTTCGATTCCTCCGCCTCTCTCGGAGATCCCGGCAAGCTACTGAGAGTATCTCACCCACATGGCAGAGCCTGACAAGCTACCTGTGGCGTATTCAATATGCCAAAAACAGTAACGACAAGTCTCACAATGGAGATGTTACTGGTGCCCACTCGAGCAAATCTATGAGCAATGGGATGACAGTGATACAGTGATCATTATCATAGTGGTCCCTTCTAAGGGTTCACGCCACAAAGCATTTGCTTAATACAGACACTTCTTACCCTGACTTTAAAAACAGTTTCTCAGGCTGGAGCACATAATTTGTATGCAGGAGGCCCTGATTCGATCTCCAGCAACTCAGGATTCACGGAGCTCTGATTTTGGAGTAGCCCCTAAGCACCAGGAGTTGTGACCCCAAACCCAAACAAAATGAAACAAAACAAATCCCTGAAAAGTTTCTGGAAATACAAGTAAGACCAGAATTCTTTGGGAAGTTCCCTTGTAACTTTTACCCAGTGAAGAGATTAATCTTGTGTGTGTGTGTGTGTGTGTGTGTGTGTGTGTGTGTGTGTATGAATGCCTGTACTCATTTTAAGACTCTCAAAAGTGCTTTATTTGTGAGCAATAGTTAAATACATCCACATGCTTTCTCTTTGCCTTTTCTACCTTCTCTGGTTGGTGCCTGCAGTGGAGAGAAAGAAAGTCTTCCTCTCCAGGCTAGAGGTGAATCTTAGATTTCAGAGATAGTTTGAGATAAAGGAGTTTAAGAATGTTGTATGACATGGCTCTCCTGGTCCCATCTTTGAACATTTCTTTTGGGGCACTTGCCTTGCACATGGTCAATCCTGGTTCAATCCCCACCGTCCGCCCTCTGCATGCCATATGGTCCCCTGAGCCACACCGGGAGTGATCCCTGAACTTAGAGTTAGAAGGAAGAGCTGAGCACTGCCTGGTGTGGCCTCTAAACTGAAAAAAGAATAAGAAAAAAATTAAAAATTATTCTGAAAATAGTTTTTAAAATGTGTATACTCCTTATGTGTATACAAGGTTGTATGTATACTCTTTACCACCTTGCCACATGACTCTAGGGTTTCTGTTTTCACTGAAATCTGAAGTTCCTAGGATGAGCCTATAAAGAGTAGCTGCAGCTGGGAAGAGCTGGTCTCCCCACAGTAAGACTAGCTGATGGGGCCTGTCTGGGCCTCTGCCCGCGGTTCTCAGTGGAGGAGGAGAAGGGAGGCACAGTCCAGAGAGGTCTATTTTGCAGGTGCATGTGGCAGAAAAACAATGGCAGTTTCTTCTTGCATATTCTTCTAATCAATAAAGCAGGGACAACTAAGTCACATGAATGAACACTTCCCACCAAGGGAAAAATGCATCCATGCTCTGCATGTGGCCCAACAGTGAGCATGGGTCTTTCACATGTAAGACTCTAGTTTCCATGGGCACCACATGTGCATGCACATGAATGCACACACATATAAGTGCAAACAGACACAACCCTTAATTTTTAAAATTTGCTTTTGTGTCACACCCAGCAGTGCTCAGGTCTGACTCCTGCCTCTGTGCTTAGGGATCACTTTCTGGCAGGCTCAGAGGAACATATGGGATGCCAGGTATGGAACCTGGATTGGCCATGTGCAAGACAAACACCCTACCCACTGTACTACCAATCCAGCCTCAAAAAATAATTTTATGTTATGTTATGGCTGTAAACAAAACATATTTTCTGGTGTTCCATCTGCAAATTGACTACTTCCCTTTTGCAGTACAAAACTGCTCATCCTGAGTTTTGCTTTTCAAGGATTTTCCAGAAGCCGTATGTTGGAGTTTCAAAGCTTTTTCTGCAGACTCCAGAATACCTGTATTCCTGGAAATGGAACAGAATAGAATATGAGGATGTTTGTCTATTTTTTTTTTAAATCATCTGTACAAATCATTTCTCTTGCCCACTCAGTTTAACGGAGGTATATGTGACAGATAAAAGTTGTGTTTATGGAAGACCTACAACCTGATCTTTTGCTCTTCATTATGAAATAGTTGCCACAATCAAGTTGATGAGTATACTCATCACTGAATGTAGTTGCCAATTTTTCTTTGCAAATAATTTGTAACATGTGCAGTGGGACAAGGTTTTGGCCATGGTTGCAAGTAAAGGGAATGAAACACTGCCTTGGATTAGCCCAGAGGATCTCTGTACTCACTCAATTCGTGTTCCCTGACTAGGGAGGAGAATGTGGGGGCTGGGAAATCTCCAGGGCTTGAAGGGAACGAGGAGGGCGAGGACAAAGTGAGTGACTCCTGTGTTCTGCCTTCATGCTCAGACCTTCAATACTGAGCAGCTTGAATGCATAGATGAGGTGCTGGGTTCCTCAGCATGGAATCGTGTAGCCATGGTTCCCGATAGTATCTGACAGGCTTCCTGGGGGAAGAGTGAGGATCCCAGGTCTTTGAACTATAAAATGCTTGTATAAGAGAGGTTTCAAAGGACTAGAGATTGTACAGGGCATAAAGCGCTTGCTTGCCTTGCAAGTGGCAGACATTGGTTTCATCTCCAGCACCACACATGGTCCCCTGAGTACAGCCGAGAGTGATCCCTGGGCACAGAGCCAGGAGTCAGCCTTGACTTACCACTGAGTGTGTCCCCAAACCAAAAACAGAACAAAGAGAGGTTTCATTAGCTGCAAACCAGAGGGAGATGAGAATAACAGTATCAAGGCCAGAAAGAAGAGGAGTTGGGTTTCATGGAGAAGCAGCAACAGCGAGAGAAAGAGGGCCGGGGAGAGAGTGAAGGCAAGTTCTTACAGAAGACTGCAACCCACGACTTTTTCTCCTCTGAGAGGACAAAGTTGGGAAGACACAGAAGGAAGGAAATTCTTTGAGGAATGTATGTACCAAAGGCTTGAAAAAATTCAGGACACTGTTGGCATTTGGAGAATGTTCTTAAATTCAACTAAGCTCGATAGGAAAGATACTCAAGCGTATTTTCTTTTTTGATTGAATCACCATGAAAAAAGTTACAAAGCTTTCAGGTTTAAGTCTCAGTCATACAATGATCAAACCCCCATCCCTTCACCAGTGCACATTTTCCACAACCAAGAACCCCAGTATACCTCCCATCCCACTCCTCCTCCTACCTGTGTGGCTAATGATCTTCACTTTACCCTCTCTATACTTTGATTATATTCAATATTTCAACAGAAAACTCACTATTATTATTTGGAATTTTCCCCCAACAATCAAACCTGCTAAAAAGGGATCATTTGATAATTTGTTTTCCATTGCTGAGAATGAAGAGTATATGAGTTTTGGTTTTGGATTTCTGGTATTTTAGTAATTAAGTCCAGAGAAATTTCTGCCAGAAGTTGCGTCACTGCCAGAAGTTGTGTCATGTACCTACGGTTAGTGGGGTCTATAAAATGGCGGTCACCACGCGGCCACTGCTGCTGCCGCCGCCGCCACCATGGAAAGGAAAGGCCGAGAGAGAAAAACCTTTCCCCTCCCGGGGCGGCATGGGGTCGCAGCTCAGTTCACAGTCTAGAGGCATTTCTGTAAGAAGCCGCTGGGTGCCGAGAGTAGTTAGTAGGCCTCTGGGCTCATGGTCTTTTAGGAGCAGAGGAGCTGTTCATGTGCAGCCGCTCTGGATCTCGTCTGGGTGGAGAGCCTCAACTGTATTTTTTTTCCTTTTTGGGTCACACCCGGCAATGCACAGGGATTACTCCTGGCTCTGCACTCAGGAATCACCCCTGGTGGTGCTCAGGGGACTATATGGGACGCTGGGAATTGAACCCAGGTCGGCTGCATGCAAGGCAAATGTCATACCCACTGTGCTATTGCTCCAGCACCTCAACCATATTTTTTGAAAGTAAAGGAGATTCATAAACTTTCCCAGCACCAAACCATGTTCTGCTGGGACAGTAGCAGCTGGCAGGATCCACCGAACAGTTACTCTTCCTTCACCAGCAGCTTAATAAACTTGAAAATGTGCAAGGGCTTGCCCAGTGTTTGGTGTTTTATTTTTATTTTTGGTTTTGAGGCTTCACTGGGTGGTGCCAGGGTCTGAACCCAGAACCCCTGCATGCAGATCATGTGCTCCAGCCCATTGAGCCACATCTCTGGCTTTTTAGCGCTCAGTTCTCAAAACACAGTGCTCATTGCTCAGAGCACAACTTCTACAAGGGCGTCTGCTGAGCTAGGGCCACTGTGAAAACAGCAGCTTCTGTCAGTCACTCAGTGATTTCTCCATGGCCCAAGGACGTTTTACAGTGCTATATTATAACTTATAGTCTCCAAAAATTAAAACAAAACCAAGAAATTCTGGGGGTCACACATGCTTTCTGCATTTTCCAGAAAAAGAAATACTGGAGTGGAAAGAAAACACACGAGGGTTCCAATCCTGCTCTCTTGCTCCTGGCTCCCTGGTTTTCTCATCTGCAACGAGAAGAAGTAGGGCAGAGTCTGAACCCACCTACCAGCTGCAGATCTCTGAGTGATTCTGAGCGTTCTGCAGCCCCGCAGCTGTTAGCAATCACTTCACCGGGTATTCGGAGGACACTCCCTCCCCGCTACAGCTTTGCATTTGCCAACTGGAATCCTGTTTTTTTTTGGGGGGGAGCAACATCTGTTCTAACCCATGTGATATTGTCTCTGTTGTCCACAGAAAATAATTATGAACTTATTCTGAAGCAATCGCTTCATCTCACTTCTTTTTAGTGGGATGGCAGATTTCACAGGGAAAAGTGATATTGCAGAGTCTGCCAGGGGCCCTCAAATCAGGACTCTTACCACTGGCTTTATCTTTGGGGCTGCCGGGGAGAGGCTGAGACAATGGCCATCTGGAACCAAGCTAGACCGCAAAAGCCAGCCTCCTCCCGCTCCCTACTCTTCTCTGCTTTGGAGCGTGGGAGTGGGGTGTGGGAGTATTGCTCATAGACCGACCGAAAGCCAAGTCTAATATCAAGTTTATGGTTGCGGAGGCAGAAGGAGCAGAGGATTTTATTACAGCCAACACTAACCCAATTAAATACATTCTGTTTCCTTTGATATATATACCTCAGTGACATCAAGTAAGCCAGTAGTAAAAAAGAAAAACTGCTTGCCACACTCTCATCTCTTTTTCAGCGCTTGTACCTGGCATAAATTGGGTGACGGAGTGTTGTCAAAGGGATGTTAATATGCTAATATGAGATGCAGAATAATTGGGAGGAAATGAGTTTGTAGACGGAAACTAATACTAGAGGCAGACTGGGTTTTGGAGCTCAGAAAACTCTGAGTGACAGGTTGAGACTTAGTGTTAAGTTTTGGGACAAATCATTGGAAGGATTTGAATGTTCAGTTTAATTGAGGCTCACATCTTTCTTATCTCAGCTCCCTCAAATGAGAGGGAACACAAGGCATCTGGGGTGGAAAGTTCTGAGCATTATATGCTTCCTCTTTTTTCTTGAAGGATAGTCTAGCATAAATGTTTATCAGAATATGGAAAATTTGACAGGGTTTGGGGAGGTGATGTTGGCTGACCCCTTTTGAGGCAATAATGAAGGAATTTCTGTGTCCATTTATTCACTTAATTCATGAATTAACTGTATATGAATAACTAGTATAGTATATGCCAGATATAATGGCATTGGGGGCCTTGGGGGTACAATGAACAACTTCTTACAAACTTCACAGATCTTATATCAGAGAAGACATGAGATTAAATTTTTTTTGAATGAGACAAAAATAAGATCCATGCTCTGGAGACTAGGAGATGAAAGGGAAAGACTTTTTCTGAGCAGATGACACATGTCTTGCAGTTCATGAATTGCGAGAGCTAGGCAAGCCAGTCAGTGGGGATGCATGGGCACTGCACACCAGAGGTTTGGGTCTGTGCATGCACTTTAGTGCTGGGGGATGGAGAGAGGAGGGCGGCAGACAGCTGGCTGTGCTACAGGAACTAAACGGAGCTGGGAGGAGAGAAGGCAGGAGGAAACAGCTCGTTTCGGTAACTGTACTGGTACTAGAAACCTCTAGAACTGGAGAATTTCCGCCCCTCTCGGAGAGCCCGGCAAGCTACCTAGAGTATGGAGCCCGCACGGCAGAGCCTGGCAAGCTACCTGTGCATATTGGATATGCCAAAAACAGTAACAATAAGTCTCTCAATGAGAGACATTACTGGTGCCCACTCGAACAAATCTGTGCTCTGACAGAGAGAGATTACATGAAGCTTCACCCAGATTTATAAATTAATCTCTTTTCATGCATGGGTTTCATCTATTTAAGTCTTTCTAGGCTGGGTTTCATCTGAGTGTTGGTTAGCAAATTCATATTGTTCATATGATCCAGTAACTGCCAAACCAAGAGGTGTTATAAAATTTGTTTCCTGGTGCATGTAATCTCTCTCTGCCAGAGCACAGATTTTCCTGTCACTGCCACTGTCATCTCGTTGCTCATCGATTTGTTCGAGTTATTCTGCCCCCTCCATATCCCATAAGAACCATAAGTTACCCTTTGAGTTGGAACTTTCACTAGGTTAGCTTAACTACCAGAAACACACTACCCAATAACTCATTAAGCCCACCTCAATTAATACTGCATCATGAGCAGAATAGTAACAGTGAGCATGAAGGTCTAAACCACATAGGTCACAATGGTCAAGCAACGCAGAAAACCAAGTTACTTATTGAAGAGTCTGCCCAGAAGACTTCAACAGCAATGAAGTGCTAGATAACTTCTCTGACAAGGAATTTAGAAGGGAGATACTGAAGATGCTTAGGGAGCTAAAAAAAAAAAAAAAAAAAAAAAAAAAAAAAAAAAAAAAAAAAAAGGAAAGCAATGCCAGTAAAATACAAGAGGATTTGAAGGTAGAAATGTGGAAAATGCAAACAAAATTACAAACGGAAATGTCAGACCTGAAAAACCTGGTAGGCAACTTAAAAAACTCAGTGGAAGGCCTCAGAAGCAGAGTAAGAGCTGCTGAGGACAGAATCAGTGAGCTCGAAGATGAAGTCCAGAGAGTCTCTAGAAAAGAACATAAAATGGAAAAGAGACTGACAACCTGGGAACAGATAGCAAGAGAAGATCGTGATGAAGTCAAGAGGAGTAATATAAAATTATTGGAGTCCCAGAGGGACAGGAAGAAAACCCTGATGAAGAAGAAACTGTCAAAGACATCATTGCATCATTCCCAGAGCGGAAGAAAACATGCGAGCACATTCAGGAGGCCCGAAGGATACCAGCTAGAAGAAATCCAAATATAAATACCCCAAGACACATCCTGATCAAAATGACCAAAACCTTAGATAGAGACAAAATCCTGAAAGCAGCACGATCAGAGAAAAAAATTGCCTATAAAGGAGCATCCTTAAGATTCACAGCTGATTTGTCTGATGAAACCCTCATGGCCTAAAAACCATGGTGGGATACAGTGAAAAAACTCAATGAAATAAATGCCTCGCCAAAAATACTTTACCCAGCTAGACTCTCATTCATAACAGAAGGAACAACACACAGTTTCACGATAAAAAACAGCTCAGGAACTTCATAGACTCAAAACGATGCTTACAAGAACAACTGAATTGGTTACTTTTAGAGAAGACAGGCCCCTCAAATACACCAAATTTCAGCAGAAAAATGGGACAAACCCCCATAACAATAATCTCTTTCAACATCAATGGGTTAAACCCACCAATTAAAAGACAGAGTTGTAGGGTGGATTAGAAAATTGAACCCAATGTTCTGCTGCCTGCAAGAAACACATCTCAATAGTCAGAGCAAACAGGCTCAAAATCAAAGGCTGGAAAACAATCCTACAGGCAAACAACTCCCATTAAAAAGTTGGGGTAGCCATCCTACTATCAGACCACATTGATTTCAGACTGAAGAAGGTCACAAGAGACAGTGAAGGTCATTTCTTATTGATAAAGGGATCTGTACAATAGGAAGAACTTACAATACTAAATGTATATGCACATAATGAGGGACCAGCAAAGTACTTAAAACAACTACTCATAGACTGGAAGAAAGATATCAATAGCAACACATTACTAGTGGGGGACTTCAACACCTCTTTATCACCTTTTGATAGATCAACCAGACTCAAGCTTAGCAAATACATACTTCATCTGAGGGAAGAAATGGAAGAAAGGGACTTAATAGATATATAGAGGACACTCCATCCTCAAAAAGCTAGCACACATTCTTGTCAAGTGCGCATGGAACATTCTCCAAGATAGACTACATGCTAAGCCACAAAACATGCCTCCATTAAATTAAGAAGATAGAGATTGTATCAACGATCTTCTCAAACCACAATGCACTGAAATTAGAAATAAATCACACACACAAACAGAAAAAGAAATCAAACACCTGGAAATTAAGCAGCTCAATGAGTGGTTTAGAAAGGAAATCAAAGAGGAAATCAAAAGATTCCTGGAAATTAATGAAAATGAGGACACAAGTCGCCAAAACTTACGGGACACAGCAAAAGCTGTGTTAAGAGGAAAGTTTATAGCTCTACAAGCATTCCTCAGGAAGGAGGAGTGAGCCACATAAGAAACCTAACCTCACAGCTTAAGAGCTTGGAAAATGACCAACAAAAGGAGCTCAATCCTAACAGGAGGAAGGAAATAATAAAACTCAGAGCAGAAATTAACAAGATGGGAACCCAAAAAGCATTTAGAAAGATCAATGTAACCAAGAGCTGGTTCTTTGAGACAATAAACAAGATCGATAAACCTCTAGCAAGACTCACAAAAAAAGGGAGAGAGAAAACCCTAATAAACCGAATTAGAAATGAAAAGGGGGACATTACAAGAGAAACTACAAAAATTCTAAGGATCCTCAGAGATTACTTTGAGAATCTTTATGCCACAAAACACGAAAACCTCGAGGAAATGGATAAATTTCTAGACTCTTATAGCCTCCAAAGCCTGAATCAAGAAGACCTGGAATACCTGAACAGACCTATCACCATCAAAGAAATTGAAACGGTAATAAAAAGTCTCCCCAAGCACAAAAGTCCTGGCCCAGATGGATTCACTAGTGAATTCTTCCAGACCTTTAAAGAGGACTTACACCCAATCCTCTTTAAGCTTTTCCAGGAAATTGAAGTATCAAAAACACTTCCAAACAGTTTCTATGAAGCAAATATCACCTGATACCAAAAGAAGACTCATCAAAAAGATCATACACCATGACCCAGTAGGATTTATCCCAGGGATGCAAGGATGGTTTAGCATCTCTCAAGTCAATCAATATAATTCATCACATCAATAAGAAAAACCCCATATGATCATATCAATTGATGCAGAGAAAGCATTTGACAAGATCCAGCACCCATTTATGATGAAAACTCTCAGCAAAATGGGCATTGAAGGAACTTTCCTCAATATAGTCAAAGCCATCTACCACAAGCCCATGGCAAGCATCATTCTCAATGGAGAAAACCTGAAAGCCTTCCCTTTAATATCGGGCACAAGACAAGATTGCCCACTTGCGCCATTCCTATTCGATATAGTACTGGAAGTCCTGGCCATAGCAGTTAGACAAGAAAAGGATATCAAGGGCGTACAGATAGGAAAAGAAGAGGTCAAGTTATCACTATTTGCAGACAATATGATACTATACTTAGGAAACCCTAAAGACTACAGAAAAGCTCCTAGAAACAATAGGTCAATATAGTAAAGTGGCAGGCTACAAAATCAACACCCAAAAGTCTTTCTTATATTCAAGTAATGATAGAGAAGAAAGAGACATAAAAAAAAATCCCATTCACAATAGAACCTCAGAAAATCAAGTAACTTGGAATCAGCTTAACCAAAGAGGTGAAGGACCTATATAAGGAAAATTACAAAACACTACTTCAAGAAATAAAAGAGGACACCAGGAAATGAAGATACAACCCTGCTCATGGGTAGGGAGAATTAAATGTCAATACTGCCCAAAACACTTTATATTTTTAATGTGGTCCCTATCAGATACCCATGACATTTTTCAAATAAATATACAAAAACACTCCTGAAATTCATATGGAACAATAAACCCCCACGAATAGCAAAAGCAATCATTGGGAAAAAGAAGATGGGGGCATCACCTTCTCCAACTTCAAACTCTACTACAAAGCAGTAGTAATGAAAACAGCATGGTATTGGGCTAGAAACAGACCTGCAGACCAATGGAACAGAGTTGAATATCCGGTCACAGATGCAAAATATATGGCCACTTAATCTTTAACAAAGGAACAAAAAAGGTGAAGTGGAACAAGGAAAGCTTCTTCAACAAGTGATGCTGGGAAAACTAGATAGCTACCTGCAAAAAAAATGAACTCTGACCTCTGTCTAATGCCAGGCACAAAAGTCAGGTGAAAGTGGGTCAAAGACCTCAATATCAGACATGAATCTATAAGATACATACAGGAAAATGTAGGTAGAACTCTCCATGACATTGAAGCTAAAAGCATATGTTGGGGATGGACTGAGCTACCAGGGTGAGCCCACATAGACTACTACAGACAAGAACGTTTTCCCCCTTCAAGCTGCCTTCAGAAAATAATTTCGGTATATTTAAAGAGGCAGTTTTTCCTTTTCTCACAGAAGCCTGGCTGATCTTTGACATGCAGATCTCCAGTATTAGCCAGGCCTGACCTTTGAGATTGCAAAATGCAGGCTTTGGCCCAGCCTAGTCTTTGGGATATAGATTTCAGGTGCCTGCTTAGTTTTGTAATTGACATGTAGATTTCCTGTGGCAGCCCAGCCTTGTCTTTGGGATGTAAATCCAAGTGCTTTTAGCCCAAGAAAGGTTTCAGTTTTGGTTTTGTATCTTCTTTCTGGAGGAGGCCTAGATTACTGGCCTGCAGATACAAGGAAATAATGCTACCTCAATGTTCTTCCTGTAACATCTTTTGATGCCTTTGGTGACATCACTGTATTGTGCCCTTTAGAGGCACCATGATCAATAAAAGGAGATCCACCCTATAAGTATACCCATGACATTCTTCAAAGAAATGGATCAAGCAATCTTAAAATTCATATGGAACAACAAACGTCCAAGGATAGCTAAAACAATTATTGGGAAAAAGACGATGGGAGGCATCACCCTCCCCAACCTCAATCTTTACTACAAAGCAGTAACAATTAAAACAGCATGGTACTGGAACAAAGGCAGAGCTGTAGACCAATGGAACAGGGTGGAATACCCTTACACACAACCCCAAATGTATGATCATCTAATCTTTGATAAGGGAGCAAGAGATGTGAAGTGGAGCAAGGAAAGCCTCTTTAACAAATGGTGCTGGCACAACTGGACAACCACATGCAAAAAAATGGGCGTAGACCTTGACCTGACACCATGCACAAAAGTCAGATCAAAATGGATTAAAGACCTCAACATTAGACCACAAACCATAGGTACATTGAAGACAAGGTCGGCAAAACCCTCCAGGATATTGAAGATAAAGGTATCTTCAAAGGTGACACAGAACTAAGCAATCTAGTAAAAACAGAGATCAACAAATGGGACTACATTAAACTAAAAAGCTTCTGCACCGCAAAAGATACAGTGACCAGAATACAAAGACTATCCACAGAATGGGAAAGGATATTTACACAATACCCATCAGATAAGGGGTTGATATCAATGGTATATAAAGCACTGGTTGAACTCTACAAGAAGAAAACATCCAACCCCATCAAAAAATGGGGCGAAGAAATGAACAGAAACTTTACCAAGGAAGAAATACGAATGGCCAAAAGGCACATGAAAAAGTGCTCTACATCACTAATCATCAGAGAGATGCAGATCAAAACAACCACAAGATACCACCTCACACCACAGAGACTAGCACACATCCAAAAGAACAAAAGCAACCGCTGTTGGAGAGGATGTGGCGAGAAAGGGACCCTTCTACACTGCTGGTGGGAATGCCGTCTGGTTCAGCCCTTCTGGAAAACAATATGGACGATTCTCAAAAAATTAGAAATTGAGCTCCCATTTGACCCAGCAATACCACTGCTGGGAATATATTCCAGAGAGGCAAAAAAGTATAATCGAAATGGCATATGCACATGTATGTTCATTGCAGCACTGTTTACAATAGCCAGAATCTGGAAAAAACCCGAATGCCCTAGAATGGATGACTGGTTGAGGAAACTTTGGTACATCTATACAATGGAATACTATGCAGCTGTTAGAAAAAAGGAGGTCACAAATTTTTTATTTAAGTGGATCGGCATGAAAAGTTTCATGCTAAGTGAAATGAGTCAGAAAGAGAGAGACAGACATAGAAAGATTGCACTCATCTATGACATATAGAATAACAGAGTGGGAGACTAACACCCAAGAATTGTAGAAACAACTACCAGGAGGTTGACTCCATGGCTAGGAGGCTGGCCTCACATTCTGGGGAAAGGGCAACTCAGAGAAGGGATCACCAACTATAATGTAGTCGAAGGCCATGTGGGAGAAGAGAGTTGCGGGCTGAATGAGGGCTAGAGACTGAGCACAGTGGCCACTGAACACCTTTATTGCAAACCACAATAGCTAATTAGAGGGAGAGAACAGAAGGGAATGCCCTGCCACAGTGACAGGGTGGGGTGGGGGGAGATGGGATTGGGGAGGATGGGAGGGATGCTGGGTTTACTGGTGGTGGAGTATGGGCACTGGTGAAGGGATGGGTTCCCGAACTTTGTATGGGGGAAGCATAAGCACAGATGTGTATAAATCCGTAACTGTACCCTCATGGTGATTCATTAATTAAAAATAAATAAATTTATTAAAAAAAAAAAAGGAGATCCACAAGGCCCTCTGCCTTTTCCAAGAGCCAGAGAGAGCCTTGGTCCTCCATGAGACGTATTTCTTCTGCGTTCCTTATCTCAGCGCCTCCGACCACACGAACATTCATGCAACAAGCATATTTAAGGACGAAACAGCACTGACTATGCAAGTTGTAGCAAACATAAACAAATGGGATGACATCAAACTAAGAAGCTTCTGCACTTCCAAAGAAACAGTGACCAAAATACAGAAAAAGCACACAGAATGGGAAAGAATATTTACCCAATACCCATCTGATAAAGGATTAATATCCAGGATATTCAAGACACTAGTAGAATTCTATAAGGAAAAAAAGCCTCCAACCCCAGCAAAAAATGGGGAGAAGAAGTGAACAGAAGTTTCCTCAAAAAAGAAATACAAATGGCCAAAAGGCACATGAAAAGATGCTCCACATTACTTATCATCAGAAAGATTCAAATCAAAACAACAATGAGTTATCATCTCACATCACAGAGACTGGCACTCATTCAAAAGAACAAAAGAAACCAGTGCTGTTGTGAATGTGGGGAAAAGGGGACGCTCTTTCACTGTTGGTAGGTATGCCGACTGGTCCAGCCTTTCTGGAAAACAATATGGACAGTCCTTCCAAAACTAGAAATTAGTTTCCACAAGACCACCGTAACCTAGCTACAGCCATGCTGGAGGCCCCTCTCCACACGTTCGGACAGGCCTCATGCATGAAGGTACCGGCAGAGGAACCCAGATGTGTGTAATCTCATCAACGGCCAACATCCGGAGAGAGACTTAAAAGCAAGCTCCCAGAAGCGATATCTTTAGCCTACTTCTCCCTCTGGGAGAAAGTGGCAATCTTCTGAGAGTTTCCTGCCCACATGGGACAGCCTTGCAAGCTTCCCATGGTGTATTCATACGCAAAATCCAGTAACAAGCTGGATCTCATTCCCCTGACCCTGAAGAACCCCCAGTGCAACCTCATTAGGAGGGCCGAGTCGAGATGGACTTCTAAGATATCAGGGAAAGGACGAAATGAGATGTTACTGAGCCTGCCCGAGAAATTGGTGATTAATGGGACTTTGTGATTTTTGATTTGTGATGACCCCTCAATACCACTTCTGGGAATATATCCCGAGGATGCAAAAATGCACAGTAGAAATGACATCTGTACATATATATTCATTGCAGCACTGTTCACAATAGCCAAAATATGGAAATAACCCAAGTGCCCTAGAACAGATGACTGGTTAAAGAATCTTTAATACATCTACACAATGTAATACTATACGGCTGTTTATGAGATAAAGTCATGAAATTCGCTTATAAGTGGGTAGACATGGAGAGTATCATGCTAAGTGAAATGAGCCATAAAGAGAGGTACAGAAATAGGACTGCACTCATTTGTGGAGAATAGAATAACATCACATGAAGCTGACACCCAAGGACAGACAGTAGATACAAGGGTCAGGAGGATTGCCCCATAGCTGGAAGCCTGCTTCATGAGCGGAGGGGAGAAGGCAGATGTAATAGAGATCACTAAGAAAATGATGGCTGTAGGAATCAGGATGGGAGATGTGTGCCGGAAGTAGATAATGGACCAAACACGATGACCTCTCAGCGTCTGTGTTGTAAGCCATGATGCCCAAAAATAGAGAGTATGGGGAATATTGTCTGCCATGGAGGCAGGGGGAGGATGGGAAAGGCGGGGGTATACTGGGGATATTGGTGGTGGGGAATGTGCACTGGTGGAGGGATGGGTGCTTGATCATTGTGTGATTGTAACACAAACATGAAAGCTTATAACTATCTCACAGTGATTCAATAAAATTAAGATAAAAATAGAAAAAAAATTATAGGTCAACCATATCACTGTCGTATCACTGCTGTCCTTTGTTCACCAATTTGCTCAATCAGGCACCAGTAATGTCTCCATTGTGAGACTTGCTGTTACTATTTTTGGCATATCCAATATGCCACGGGTAGCTTGCCAGGCTCTCCTGTGCGGGCGGGATACTCTCGGTAGTTTGCTGGGCTCTCCTCAGGGGGTGGAGGAATTGGACCTGGGTGGGCTTCGTGCAAGGCAAACACCCTATGTGCTGTGCTATAACTCGACCTAAGTCAACCATATGTATTACAATTTTAAGACTTACTACTGAAAAATAGAAATAGAATGTGTTTTAAATCAGAGATAAAAGTAAAGAAAATACAATTAATCAAGTAATGGGCAGCAAAGAAAAATTAAACTAAAAGTATGTCAAAAGAGCAAAATAAGGTGATAGCAATAAATCTATATCTAGTATAATAATTTAGAGGCATAGTCTATTAAATGGGAGAGTGCATGAGTAAAATTAAGCTACTGTTTATTTTATGACATTTTTTTTTTTTTGCTTTTTGGGTCACACCCAGAGATACTCAGGGGTTACTCCTGGCTTTGCACTCAGGAATTACTCCTGGCGGTGCTTGGGGGACCATATGGGATGCCGGGGATCAAACCTGGGTCGGCCGCATGCAAGGCAAACGCCCTACCCGCTGTGCTATCGCTCCGGCCCCTTATTTTATGACATTTTAAAGATAATTTTTTACTTTCAGAGAAGGTAAGTAATCGTACCATTTTTTAAAATACTCTTCAATCAGCTTCTTTTTATTCTAACAATCATGCATATTTACAGCTGAGTTATAGAAACTAGGAAATTAACATTGCTACAATGCTATTAACTGATCTTTTGCCCACAAATTTTAGTGTCTGTAATTGGTTTGTTTTTGTTTTTGTTTGTTTTGGGGTCATACCCAGCAATGCTCAGGGGTTACTACTGGCTCTGCACTCGGGAATTACTCCTGGTGGTGGTCGAGAGACCATATGGTATGCCTGGGATTGAACCCATGTCAGTTGCATGCCAGGCAAGTGCTCTACCCGCTGTACTATCTCTCTAGCACTGTAATTGTATGTATACAGATTGTGTCTTTCTCCGTGTGCCATGTCTTCCACTTCATGGCAACTCATATTTGTTTTTCACTTTTTGTTTTTGGTCCACAACTGTACAAAACACTGTTCTTGTGGGGGCCCGGTCCCAGGCTGCTTGTCCAGCCGGGGCAGCTCAAGCCATGGGGCAGATGGAAGAGGTAACGAGGGCCAAGCTGGTTGATTGATCAGTGGTATTCCAAAGCCCTGTCCTGATTGCTCACAGGCAAAATACCTCTTAAGGTGTTTTTCTCCTTTCCTCAGTCCCAAAACTCAATCAACACCTTAATACTAGTTATTTTTGTACGGATACAATAAGATATACATTGAGGCTTGTAGGGTAGCTCTCCTGGGAACATTTTGCCACAGATTCAGACTACAGTTCTCAGGCCAGATTAATCATTCCTAATCCTAGCAGGGTCCAAATCTAGTTATTACTTTTTAGTATTACTTTTTAGATCATAACAGCATTTGTCCATGACCAAGCTCTTAACTTAGAGTTAAGCGTTAAGCACTTTGGCCAGGCCCATCTCAATGCCAGGGTAGCACATAGCTCACCTCTTGCCCTGGGTCCATCCCGTCCCTCGTTGGGACCATGCCTTTGGGGATGCTAGGAAGTAAAAGCAGCTGAGACTTAGGTTGAGAGAACAGATGCCCAGGAGGAAAATATCATGTAGAGTCAAATGACTCCCACATTGCAAAAGCATAGCATTTACTACTGTCTTCCTGTACAAGAGGACATGGCTCTGAATAAACTATGCAAAGGACTTAAGGAAAAGAGGAAAAATATTTACAAAGCAACAGAGCACAAAGAAAGAAGTTAAAAATAAACACAGAGGAATGGGAGCACTGTGATGGGAGTAACCCAAATAAACCTAAGCTACCTCTGGCAATGTTATCCTACACACAATCAGTGCTGTTCAGAGTACTCCTGACTCTGTGTTTATGGATCACTCCAGGTGGTGCTCAGGGAACCATATGTGATGTCAGGGATCCAATCCTGGTGACCATGTGAAAGACAATTGCTTTGCCTACTGTACTATCTCTCTGGCTCCAGTCCAACCTGCATTTAAAGTCTTGCCCTACATCCTTGCTCTTGTAATGCAAAGGTGATGGCATCTGGAAAGCTGGAGATTGGGGCTTTAAAGAGATGATCAAGTTAAAATGAGGACTTTGGGCTTTAGTCCAATCTGAGAGGGGTCTTTAGATGAAGAGAATGTCAGGATCCTCAGAGACACCGGGGTATGCATGTACTGAGGAAAGACCACAGGAGCACATAGCAAGAAGAGGGGCATTGGCAAGTCAGGAAGAAACTCAGGCACGTGCCTGGATTCAAGTCTGCGCGAGGCCCTGCATGGCAAAGATGCCAGGCTGCATGGGAGACCCACTTGATCTGTATGGTGCATGAGTGGGATTTTTTTGCCAGAAATTTTGGGAAGCCGTGGTTTTCAGGCAGGAAGGAGAGTGTTAAGGCTCTTAATTTTTCATCAGTCATCAGATTTGGGGCAGCTTAGTCTTAAATTGGAGCTTTTTGCAGGTCTTAGATCAGACTGGGTCTAGGACCGGGCAGGGGAAGGATAATGCCATTTCAGATTCTGTTTTGGATTTATGGTTTTCTGAAAGCTATTGCCAAGATGCCTTCTTCTTCCCTTACCACTTATGTTATAATCCAGTCTGCTGGCCTCAATCTTGAATTTCCAGCCCCCCCAAATACTGAGAAAATAATTTTTGTTGGTTTGAGGGTTAGTTACTTTCAGCTGTGCTCAGGGCTTAGCCCAGACTCTGCACTCAGAGATCACACCTGGAAGTGCTCTGGGTGCCTTGCCCACTGTACTCTCTCTGGCCTGAGAAGATACATTTCTGAATTTCAAGCCATGTGCTTTGCTATGGCTATCCTAACATAGTACTGCTCAGATCTCTTCTAAGTGAAAAAAATGCAAAGGCTGTAGACTTGTGGCTTGGAGGTGAAGTCCAAATTTCCTGAAGTGGCACTTCTCAAGCCCTGTGCACAGGAAGATTCCTGGAGCCTAAGATTAGAGTTAGGCTACTGACTCTTGAGTTCAAGAATGGGCATGTAGAAGGGACCTGAAGACTAGACTTTCTCAGGGGTTGGTTCTGGCTTCTGGAACTCAGGGTACTCAGGGGATCTTTTTAGAATGCCAGGGATGCAACCTGGGTCAGCTGTATGCAAGGCAAGGGCCCTAACCACTGTTCTATATATCTGCCCCCCCTTCTTTTTTGGCAATGTCCATCAGTGTTCAGAACTTACTACTAGCTTTGTGACCAGGGATCACTCCTGGAGGTGCTTGGGGTGCCATATAGGATGCTGGGGACCAAATCTGGGTTGGCTGTATTTAAGGCAAGTGCCCTACCCACTGTACTATCTCTCTGGTCTCCAAAGACCACCTTCTTAGAATCAAGAGCAAAGCTACAGGCAGAGTAAGAGGCTGGGAGTTTTGGCTCTTGTCTGTCTTTGAATTGTTGGATCTTAGGAAATTTTAGAGGAAGATGGGGACCTTGCTTGAGTTCACTCGAGCTACTCACTGCTCTGCACACTTGCCAGATCCAAGACACTGTGGCCACCTAGAGAGCAGACCCCCAAGGTGGGCCAATCTGTCACAGCTCCTCCTTGAGGGGGAGCATAGATGCCAGTTAAGAGCCTGTCCGAACTGCCAGGCCTTCTACTGCCAGAGGAACGGTCCACTTAATTCCCTCATATGTTGAAAAGATGAGGTTTTTGCATCAGTCACACAGGGCCACCCAGAAAGCAACTTTTTCTTACAGCTTAAAAGAAACTCGATGAGGTTTTCCAAAGAGTGGGAGGCAGCTGAGAGTTACCTGTCAGTGTCAATGACCTTGATAATTCTAAATGAGATTTTATTTTTTCTCCTGACCTTTTATTGGGGTTCTTCTGTGGAGGCATCGGTCTCCTCCCTCGCCTGCCAGCCAGGCGCCCACCGGCGGTCAAAGTCGTGTCTGCCCCTGTATCATTCTAATACAACTTCCTCGTGGCTCTGGCAATCAAGACTCCTCCAGGAGCAAGGGCAGGCCACAGTTTTTACTGTTCTCATAAATAAGTAACTTACTCTTCATGTGCTTCATTTTTCCAAAGCCGCAGGAAAATAATTTGTGATGGAAATGAGCTAGGAGCTGTAGCTTAGAGTTACAAAGTAGTGGGATTGTTAGTATTTATTTATTTATTTTGGTTTCTGGGCCATACCTTGCTGGTACTCAGGAATTACTTCTGTTATTAATAGTAGGAATTCATGATCATGAATCACGAAATCCCATTGATCGTCGATTTCTCAAGTGGGCACAGTAATCTCTCCATTCGTCCTATCCTTGAGATTTTAGAAGCCTCTCTCCACTCTGCCTTCCCAACTATGCCACACTGGAGGCTCTTTCAGGGTCAGGGGAATGAGATCCAGCTTGTTACTGGCTTTAGCATATGAATACACCATGGGAAGCTTGCAAGGCTGTCCCATGTGGGCAGGAAGCTCTCAGTAGCTTGCTAGTTTCTCCCAGAGGGAGAAGTAGGTTACAAGGTATCGCTTCTGAGAGCTTGCTTTTAAATCTCTGGATGTTGGCCGTTGATGGGATTACACACACCTGGGTTCCTCTGCCGGTACCTTCATGCGTGAGGCTTGTCTGAGCGTGTGGAGAGGGGCCTTAAGCATGGCTGTGGCTAGGTTCCAGTGGTCTTCGGCCGCCGGGAGCTCTGCTGGGATGGGGAGGGAATAGTAGGAATTAGTATTCATTAATCAGCCACAAAATCTCCCTCTTCCCCATCAAATATTCTCTTTGTCTAAAGAAGTCTTTGAAAGCTGAGTGGAGGATGACCTGTAGCGAGAGGCATTTACACATGTAAAGTAAAGGCATCTCCTCAGCCTAACTTAAGATCTAATAATGTTTTTAACTCTTGTCCATTAACTCTTGTCAATGGAGAAGCAGATCTTAAGTCTCCCTAATGGTCCTGCCCTTGTCTGTTATGATTTTGTGACTTACATGACGACCTTCAGACTCCTCCACACCCTTTGTCTTTACTGAGGTTATTTAAGGTGGAGTCTGAGACCCAGTAGGTGTGTGACTCAGTCTTGACTGGGTTTCTCCCATGTGTATAGGAGATTTACATATTATTAAAACTTCCATTTAAGTTTTTCTCTTGTTAATGCATCTGATGTGTATTTTATTGCTTGCCAACCTAGAAGAACCCAGGGAGATATGGAAAGACTTTCTTCTGTGCCCCTATAAATCACCTCTGCAGTAACCAAGTAGCAGAGAGTGAGATGCCAAGAATAAATAGATAATAGCCTGGATGTATCACATTGGTTCTGTGACTCTATATTCTGCCTTGGATCTTTTCCTATTTCTCTGACTTTTTAGTCATTCTTTGCCTTTTTTGGTGTGTGCTTTTCCTCAACTTATTTTTTAAAACCATGTTTACCTATGATCTATTTGCATGCCTTTTTAAAAAATTCCATATGTGTGTTTTATTTTGCTTAAAAGCACATCTATAGAACAACAATTCCCAAATGCACATGACAGTTTTCATACTCCTGATCTGTGTGTGGACTCTTGATCTGTATGTGCAACTGTCTACTAGACATCTTGGTATCCCAAAGATGCTTCAAAACCTACATCTTCAAAACCAGACCTATGAACTGCCCCAAACCAGTTTCCTCTCCTTTACTGCCTCCGTGGGTTAGTGGCATAGATCTAGGTTATCCAAGGTGAATACTGAGACCCAGTAGGTATGTGACTCAGTCTCAGTTGGGTCATTCAAATTACAAATCTTGTGTCTGTGTGGACATGCCTCTTCTCCCACTTCCAGATCAATCACCAATTCAGTGGAACATATATATTCCTCTACTACCCACCTCTTCCTCTCAAATGCCATTGACACTATTCTAGTAATGAACTTTCCCTATCTTCTAAACTATTGAAATAATGTTTAAAACTTTTCCCACCTATGTCTTTATCTTTGTTAAGCTACAAGTTCAGGAGACAATTTCAAAGGCAGAGTACATTTATTTGCATCTAAGTGTTGCAGATGATGCTGAGTGCTGGTAAAAGTCTCCATGAGCTCCCGTGTGACGTGGACTCTGTGTCCTGCCAGCCTCTCTAAGGGAGTTGGAGAGCTGTACACAAAGCCCACATGATCTGTGAGGGGAGAGCTGGTACCCCCACAATGTGAGTTTTTGGGGAGCTGTGGTTCTCAGACTGAGGCAGGATTGACTCTTTGCAGGAACAGAAAAGTCAGTCCTAACCTCTGTCCAGATTTTTCAAGTTTTTTTATCTGTCTCTGAGAAATGAATTTTTGGAGAGAAGCAGAGAAGTTTTATTTTGGATATTTGGGAGAAGAACGAGAGATGAATGCTCCATGAAATGAAGACGTAAGGCACTGTGAGCCGGGGCACGTGAATAATTCTAGAAAGGAGTCCAGGAAAGTCAGAGGAATGCTTTGCCTTTGGAAGCTCTGTCTAGGTCTTTCAAGGCTGATGCTTGATACTTGGTGTAGTTACAGACGTCCTCGCAGTAGAAATCCATTGCTAGGACTTTGCAAAAACTTTAAATTCTGGTGGGCTTCATACTACCTTAGTAGAGTCTTAGTAGAGTCTTATTCCTGAGAGGGTCTGAACTTCAGGTTTGCGTTGGAGCCTTGCTTCAACAGGAAAGTCTTTCTTGGGTCTTTTTTTTTTTTTTGGTTTTATGATTCATTTTTGAGGAGCCCCTTTCCCCAACTGCCTACCTCCTATCCCATCCTGCACATCCTCACCAATGGCTTCATTTATTTGCACACTTGATCTCCTGCCTTTGCCCCAGATACAAAAATTCACTTCCCATGAGCTGGATCAAGGATACTGTATCTTTTGCATCTGGCCCTTTGCTCTAGAAGGTCCCTTGTCTCACATGTCCTTGTCCACCAAACTCCTACTTTCATCTCTTAAGACAGCCATAAAAACATCCTCTGCACTCTTCCTGTCTTTCACATGCCAACTAAAGTGAAACACTTTGTGCATGGGTGTAAAGAGAACTTTATTTTTTTGTGAAGTTTCAAAGTTCAGTGCTGTCCTGATGGAGAGTTGGCAGAGTCTGCTCAATGCTTTCCCACCTTCCCCAATGTCAGCTTCATTTTGCTACTGCAACAGAAGAGAAATTTACATTCAGAGTAATAGAAGGAGACAAAGCACATGGCAATTTCCAACATCTTGGCTGAATGAGAACAACAAATTATGCATTTGGGTATTGGGAGTCTGAAGCAGGAAATAGTTTGAGTGTGAGGCAATGCAATTCACTTAGTAGCAATTCATCATTCATAAGATATTTTATTTAGAAGAATGTCACTGGTTGTTGGCCTAATCTCATTAAGATAGTCTCAGAATAGGCTGCAAAATTGTAGGACTGGAAGTCTTTATTGATGACTAAGAAGAAAACTTGTATGACTTATTTCTGAGTCCAATTTCTTTTGGGGGAGCACAGTGGGTGTACTCAAGGTTACTCCTGGTTCTATGCTCAGGGATAAACTCCTTACAGGCTCAGGGAACCATATGGGTACCCGAGATTGAACCTGGGTTAGGTGCATGCAAAGCAAGTGCCCTACCTGCTGTATCTAGACACTCCATCTCATTTTTGTTCATTAAAAATTATTTTTGTTCGGTTTTTAGGCCATACCTATTAGTGCTACTCCAGCTCTGTGTTTGGGGGGTCACTTTTGATGGTGCTCTGGGGACCACATATAGTAGTGGGGATTGAACCAGGGTCAGCTGCATATAAAGCAATCATATTAACCCCTCACTATCTTTTCAAGCCCCTCCAGTAATTATTTTTGGAGGACAGTAAAATTCATTTGCAATTTTTCTTTTAAAATTTGTAATTTCTGGGGCTGGAGTGATAGCACAGCGGGTAGGGCATTTGCCTTGCACACGGCCGACCCGGGTTTGGTTCCCAGCATCCCATGTGGTCCCCTGAGCATGTCCAGGGGTAATTCCTGAGTGCAGAGCCAGGAGTGAGCCCTGAGCATCGCTGGGTGTGACCCAAAAAGCAAATAAAATAAAATTTGTAATTTTTAAATTCAGACAAAAGCATATTAACTTTCATTTCTGACATACAAGCATCTGGAAGATAGGTGCTTAATACTTGCTGACTATCTTTTGAGTTCAGATCACCAGATAATATTTCTGAGGAATTGGCATCTGGAATTGAGAGTGTTTTACACTAATTTTAGAGGTAGATGGTTCCAAGAGGTGAAGTTGACAATCTTGTCCTTTACCATTATTCCTGAAAATGTCAAGCATACCAACAGATACTTAGTAGAATGCTTCACTTTTTTTAAGGTACTTCTGGATTGCAGAATCTGCTCTGTCCAGCAGTTCGGGATTTGCCATGCAGGCATTATGCAAAGTGTTGGATGGTGTTTATGCTTAATGGACTGACCCTGAGAAAAATGCATTTTCCTTCATAGGCTCCATCCAATATTTCTGGGCTGTAAGAGAGAATGATTGTCAGACTGCCAATGGTTCCTTTTTACCGACACATGCAGTAATAGGTCAAGTTCAAGCTCATACGCAGATAGTTTGAATTACACTGGAAATTGAGTAAAAGAAGTGTAAATCTTGGCATCTTTGCCTGGATTTACTTATAAGTCTCTAGCAAGTCATTGTGTAATCCCTTTCTGGAAACTTTATTTTTTTTCTCTTTCTGATTAACTTCATGTGCTGCTGTTGCTCTTCTAATTGTGTCATTGCCTGTTAAAAAAGAAACAGATCCTACAGGGACTCACTCATGCCAAGCCGCACCCAAACTTAATATATAACCTAATTATCATACAGGTACTCTCTCAAAGATGGAAACTTTAAAGAACCAACTGACCAATCAGGTTTTTCCTAGTTAGTACTGATGATGTCATAAAATCATGTGATCTGGCCCTGGTACATGACAGAACAAACATGGATGCTTCTTATTGGCTGTCCAAAGCTCATCTGCCTGTTTTAGTGAATGATGTTATAAATATCTAAATGACCTTGGCAGAAAAACAAATTCCTTACCCCTGTCCTAGAAAGAGATAATCTGGTTCACCTTTTGTCTTGAAATTTTTTCCTGCTGAGGTGCCCCAGATGGAACAGGTGCAGTCTTCCCGCCTTCTCCAGATGGAGCCCTGGCTACCATGAGCTTCTACAAACATGGCTCTGATATGTGGGGACCAGGACTATTTCTACAAACTGCATGGTGGCACTAGAACTGGGCAGTTTCATCCCGGCTTCCAGCCTGCTTCTGACCCCAGAAGTCACGCCCTCAACCTGCCCTCCCCCCCCCCCCGCCCCCCGCCCCATGCCAGCTTGCCACACTCAGCAGTGAAGAAACCTGGCCGGCAGGCACCACACACCAGAGAATGCTCCAGACCCAAAACGGAGCCAATAACACCGGGGTGCCCCAGATGGAGCAGGTATAGTCTTCCCGTCTTCTCCAAATGGAATCTCGGCAACCATGAGCTTCTACTAACATGGCTATAGTATGTGGAGACCAGGACTATATCTCCAAACTGTGTGGCCATGTAAGCGGCTTTGAGACCTTTCTTGATATAAAAAAAAAAAAAGCTCAGAAACGGCTCCTCCGCCCTTGAATGGCCACGATCCCAGACGCACACAAACCAATCTCAGAAATACAGCGGCTGCTGGCAGAAATGCTCCTGGACTGTGAACTAAGCTATGACCTCGTGCCACCACGGGAGGGGAAGGGTTTTTTTCCCTCGGCCTTCTTCCTTTTGCGGCGGCATGGCGACTGCCCCTTTTCAGAGCCAATTGGACAGAGAGGTAGGAGCTTGCAGTGATGGGGGGCAGAACTAGCTTTGCTCCCTGCCCAGACGAGACCCTGAGTGGCCACCCACAAATGACTCTGCTGCTCCTGAACGGCCATGATCCCAGAGGCACACAAACCAATCTCGGAATGCAGTGGCCGCTGGTAGAAATACCTCTGGACTTAATTACTGAAATACCAGAGTTCCAAAACTGCGTGGCCACTGTTGCGGCCATGTGACGACATCATATGCTCTTCATTATCAGCAATGGAAAACAAATTATTTAATGTTGCCTTTTTGGCAGGCCTGATTGTTGGGAGAAAATTCCAAGCAATAATAGTGGGTTTTCTGTCTAAAATTGAATGTAATCCAAGTAAAGAGAGAGTAAAGTGAAAATCATCTGCCACACAGGCAGGGTGAGGGGCAGGATGGGGGTATACTCGGGTTCTTGGTGGAGGAACATGTGCACTGGTAGAGGGATGGATGTTTGATCATTGTATGACTGAGACTTAAGCCTGAAAGCTTTATAACTGTTCTCACGGTGATTCAATTTAAAAAAAAAAAGAATTTTTTTTCTGCAAGAGTGGACAATGAACCTGGATGGAAGTTAAACATGACTTTCCTTTTCTTATGAAAAGAAACCTGCCCTGCATGAGAACCCTGGATTTCTATAGGCTCCAGAGGCAGGGACGAGTTCCATACAGGTCAGGTGGGGTTCAGATGCAAGCCATAGCTGCCTCCCTCAAGCAGACTTTATCAGTCCTAACACCATCCAACCCAGGCACTTTACTGGTGAAACAGGTGGACATGCAGGAGGGCTATTGTGGCTCCTTCCTCCTTGCTCACTGGATCCCCTGGCCCCCTGAAACATGCCAGTAAAGGCCTTCCCTTTGGTACAACTCCTTGTATTACCCTTCTACTTGCTTGATAGGAAGTGTCATCCTAGAAAAAGCACAGGAGCAACTAAATGGAAAAGACAGATTTTACTGGCAATGTAGCAGCTGAAGTTAGAAAGATGTCCACCAACGCGGGGTGAAGAACAGCTTCAAAGAAAAGGAGTTGAGAGTTCTGGTTTCATGACTATCAGAGGTAGAGTGACATCATAGCTTAATCATATTCCAGTAGTTACTGGAAAAAAAAATACCTGCTCATGAGGGAGCAGGTGCAATTGAAGAACATATGTCTCATGTACAGAAAATGGTGAATAAATGCCACTGGGATGTATATTTTAGAGTGGTAATGAAGACCAAGGGGCTAGACCGATAGCACGGCGGGTAGGGTGTTTGCCTTGCACATGGCCGACCCGGGTTCAATTCCGTTGCTCTCTTGAAGAGCTTGGCAAGCTACCAAGAGTATCCCGCCTGCATGGCAGAGCTTGGCAAGCTACCCATGGTGTATTTGATATGCCCAAAACAGTAACAAGTCTCATAATGGAGACGTTACTGGTACCTGCTCGAGCAAATCGATGAACAATTGGATGACAATGCTACAGTGCAATTAAGACCAAGGAGACTAAAGATTGAAATGGGTTATACTGGACTCTGTCCACTGACCAGTACTGTCTGGCCAGATGTCTGGGGTTCTGATATTACCAATGCAGAAGTGCTAGTCTTCTTCTTCTTCTTCTTCTTCTTCTTCTTCTTCTTCTTCTTCTTCTTCTTCTTCTTCTTCTTCTTCTTCTTCTTCTTCTTCTTCTTCTTCTTCTTCTTCTTCTTCTTCTTCTTCTTCTTCTATTGAGGCACTGTGATTTACAAAGTTACTCATAGGTGAATTTCAGAAATATTATGTTCCATCACCAGTGTCGATTTCCCTCCACCAATGTCCTCAGGTTCCCCCCTGAGGGACTAGGCACATTTTTTAAGCTTAGTTGTCGTTTGGGTCCTTTGCTTTGAATAGGTTCTTTTGTTCAGGTATACAGATATACTGCACCTCTGCACCACTGATGAGGCCTAAGCCACTGCCCCCTCCTCCTGTCGCCTTTTCTTGCTTTTTCCCCTTGTTTTTTTTCTTCCCTATTCTCATTTCTATAATCTAAAGCCAAGGTAAAATATTCTTAATTGTTCCACATTGGCCGAATCAGAGTCTAGAAAGCAAAGCAGTGGCTTCTTAAGATTTCTTACAAGTTTTCATGGTGCGTCGAGGGTTTGAAAGGGTAGGGAAGAGGCAAAGGTTCAAAGAGCTTTGACAGACTCTTGCCGATTCATGAAATCTTTAATAAAGCTAATTCCATATCTTAAATATATTTAGATGAAGTTTAAAATGTATCTAAAATCATTGGGAAGGGGCAGGAGCAATAATACTGTGGGTATTATCTGCCTCACATGCAGCTATTCACTCCCCAGCACCCCAGACAGTCCGCCAAGCCCACCAGGAGTGATCCCTGAGTGCAGAATCCGGAGTAAGCCCTGAGCACTCCCAGGTATGGCCCAAGAGCCACCTCCCCTCATCTATCTATTTTGGTGAATAAATCCTCTCTTTACATTTGATAAAAATCTCTCATTTATTTTTATTTTATTTTATTCTTTTTAAACTTTTTAAAAAACTGAATCACTGTGAAATGGACCCTTACAAAATCTAACTCTTAGAAAATTCCGAGAATTCAGCCTTTTCTCTTCCTGTCCTCCCTCAAGGCTCTGGCTAACTGCTGGCTTTCCTCCTCCTCTCTCCTGCTTTTGAAGAAGAACTGTTATTTACATTTATCTGTTGGGTTGCTTTTTATTCATCCATGTTTAAAATAAAATGTCAGCTGTTCGTTTTTTTTTTTTTTTTGAGAAGTCTTTTTTGGTTTCCTGACCCAAAGACATTGCTTCCTTTTTTGGATTTTCATAGAATTTTATTGATAGTCCATTCTGCCTCAAAACTGGTTTCTTTGATAAAAATTTCCTCAAGTGTGACAGAAAATGGGGAATAATTTCAGTATATATCAGCAACTGTGATAATCCCCTGTGATCATTCTTAGCATGCTAATCTCTGCTGAAATCAGGGTCAGACTTTTTCTGATTAGAGGACAAACCATGGCAATATATGAAGACAAGAAGGAAAAGGCTTAAATAAAATCTTCAGAAGTTCTTTTTTCTGGTGCAAACACTGGCTGGATTGGTGGTCTTGGGTTTATCATGATTTCCACTGTTCAGCTATTCAGTGAAATTGTGCAGCACATGAAAGACATTCATGTGCTTAGATAATAAATTGATAAGGAATGCCATGCCCCAAACCAGATATTTTGTTTTGATAAAATTATTTCCACGTCATAAAAATGATATCTGGAATCTTCTTGTTTTGGGTAGAGGAAAAACGCTCAGTTGTGACTCTGACATTGCTTGGAAGACCCTAGATGGTGCTAGGGTTTGAACCATAGTTGTGGTCATGTGAAAGTCAAGTGCTTTACCTCATATACTATCTCACTAGCCCTGGAATATCACTTTTTACAGACAAAGTGATATTCTATGTTGTAACTAGTTGACTGACAATAAGATTGGATGAAAATGATAGTGGCATTTTAACTGTGCTCTATATTATATTAGAATATTTCTCTTTTCCTAAGTGATTTAGATGCAAAATTATGTAATTCTGGAATGGCCCAATCTCACACCACCATAAACCTTGATGTTTTTATATGTGCTTTTGCAAAATTCCAGCACACAGATGGAATAGGTCAAAAATGGTACATACATATTTGGCACTTACATATCTTGTAAGAGAGTCTCTTGCCCGCGTGTCTGGCTGTCTTCCTCGGGACCTCCTTGGAGGGTATGTGCTCCAGCTTCCCTTCCCACCCCGAGCAGAGCTCCCAGCGGCTGAAGACCTCTGGAGCCTAGCCATGGTCATGCTCAAGGCCCCTCTCCACACGTTCGGACGAGCCTCACGCATGAAGGAACTGGCAGAGGAACCCAGGTGTGTGGGACCCGGGGCTGAGACCTCCAAGCCTGCTCCGATCAGGACTGGGCCTCCTCCGCACAGATTTCCCATCTCCCACTAGCTAGGCGGTCACACCCAGGGACTGCCCCTGGCGCTGTGTAATCCCATCAACAGCCAGCATCCAGAGATTTAAAAGCAAGCTCCTGGAAGCATCTTATAGCCTACTTCTCCCTCTGGGAGAACCTGGCAAACTACTGGGAGTTTCCTGCCCACATGGGAGAGCCTGGCAAGGTCCCCATAGCGTATTCATATGCCAAAATAAGTAACAAGCTGGGTCTTAGAGGAATGGAGATGTTACTGAGACCGCTCGAGAAATTTGACGATCAATGGGATGATGATGATGATGATGATGATGATGATGATGATGACATATTTTAATGATTTTTTTTTTTTACAGATCTGCTCCCCACTTAACTTATAAAGGCAGGGACCAGGTCTTATTTTTTAATATTTTCCAAACTGGTGAGTGTAATATTTTCGTTGGTTTTGACAGTCTTCTAGGTTTTGTTTGGTATAGAATGCAGCTCAGCATTTGAAGACACCTCGTTGTCTATTTGAGAGTAATTTAACTGATTTCTCATTTAGTGTAGACATTTTCAACATATTTTCATGTAAAAGTATTACCATATTTTTATTTCCAGTGTAAGAATTTGATTCATTGAAACAAAGGAGTTTCTTTTCTTGATCATAGGTATTTAGATTTCAATTTTGTGGTAGTCTGTGAGCTTCTTGGTAAGTTTGAATTCTAGCTTTATATTGTATGATCTTAAATAGTTTCTATTTCTTTCCTCCAGATTTCCAACTCTCTTTCTCTTTCAACTGCACATTTATATCTATCTCTGTTTCAAAATTATCCAAAATACTTCCTTAGGACAAATTACATAAGAAAACGGTTTAAAATGGAAAGGCAAAAAATAATGGAAATAAGAAAATATTAAAAGGCAGTCAGAAAGGAAGTTGGTTATTATAAGATCTGTCAGAGTTAGAAAGAAGTTTCATTACCCCAGGGATTTAAGAATGGTTCAATATAAGAAAATTAATCAATATTATGTACCACATCAATATAGATGTATCACATCAATATAAGAAAAGATAAAAATCATCTGATCATATCAATAGATTTTTAAAAAGTGTGTGTATTCAATAATATTCAGTACCCATTTATGATACTCTAAACAAAATGACATTTATGAAACTATAGACTTGACAAAATGGGCATAGCAGGAACTTTCTTTCATTAAGTGAAAGTCAATTGCCACAAATCCACAGCAACATCATCAAAACCACATTGAGCATCATATTCAGTGGTGAAAATTTGAAAGATCAGTCAGAATACAAGACTGTTCACTCTCTCCACTATCACTCAGAATAGTGTTGGCAGTTCTAGCCACAGAGGTTAGGCAAGAAAGTGATGTTAAAGGGACTCAAATAATAAAAAGGGACTCAAACTATTTTTGCTTGCAGATGACATGGAATTAGAGTTACAAAACCCAAAGTCCCCACCAAAAATCTCCTAGAAACAACAATAATACAATAATAATAATAATATAAAATTTAATAATAATGCAGGCTGCAAAGTCATTATGCATATAACATTTATATGCAAATAATTAAGTAGTAGAGAGAAGTTTTTTAAAAAATCACCACAATTGTTGCCCATAAAAATCAAGTTCCTTAGGATCAACAGAACAAGGGAGGTGAACGACTTATACAAAGAAAACTGTAACTCATTACTAAAAGAAGTTAGACACAGGAAATTGGTGACTATAGCTCACTTATTTCACTGCTTTAAATTGTCTTTTCTGAACCAGAGTGTTGGTACAAAGATTGAAACTTGCCTAGGATGCAGCAGTGGTATGAAATGAAGCTCAATTCCTGTACACTTTTTTTTTTGCTTTTTGGGTCACACCCAGCGATGCTCAGGTGTTACTCCTGGCTCTGCATTCAGGAATTGCTCCTGGCAGTGTTTGGGGGACTATATGGGATGCCGGGGATCGAACCTGGGTCGGCCGCGTGCAAGGCAAACGCCCCACCCACTGTGCTATCGCTCCGGCCCAACTGTACACTTTTTGATGAGGGGGATCTAATGCCGGGAAGGGAGGTCTGGGCAGCTGTCTCTGCTTTTTGCTCACCACCACTATAAGGGTAAGCCTGACCCCCAATTGTGCTTTTACCAAATCTGTGTGCTGTATAACCCTGACATGTATGTGTATTGTATCATCCTGCGTTTGCTAACTCTTCTTACCCTTCTCCCCACTCTATATGCAGACCAGGCTATACATGTAATCTAAATCTTGGGCTCAGCACTCAGTCTTTGTAGGCAACTGCACAGCACTGGTGTGCTTCCCCGCCCCCGTCCCCCTTGTTCCTTGGAGTGTGTCTATTTGTCCCTTGTTAAGTTATTCTGCAACAGTGACTGTGACTTTTGCTTAAAACCCAGAACTATGTGTGGTCTCTGAGCACTGTGAGGTGATCCCTAATCTCAGATCCAGGCCACTGAGCTCAGGATCAGGTGTGGTCCCTGAACACCGTTGGGTATAAACCAAATCAATCAATTTCTTTCCTGAAGTATGAGAAAAAGCCCCATATAGGACTTTGTTTATAGTCCACTCAATAGATCTTGGTTTGCTTTTAAGTTACAAGAATATTTCCTCGTCCACTGGCCAAATATATTCAAGATAAGTTTTTTGAAATGGAAAATTTGATAAACATTGAAACTTTGTATTGTTTGCCACTGTATTCTATGTTTCCAGTCCTTGTGATAATTACAAAGAAAATGGATAAAGAAGATGTGTCATATTTCTATAGTAGACTATTGTTTAGCCAGGGAAAGAGAAGCATCCTGCCCTTTGTCAACACTGTTTTCTTTCTGTATTTAAATTTTTTTTTCTTTTTTATGTCACACCCAGTGATACACAGGGGTTAATCATGGTTTATGCACTCAGGAATTTTTCCTGGCGGTGCTTGGGGGATCATATGGGATGCTAGGAATCGAACCCGGGTCGGCAGCGTGCAAGGCAAACACCCTACCCACTGTGCTATTGCTCCAGTCCCAGTCAACATTGTGTTAAGTAGATAAATCAGCAAGACAAAAACTATAGGGTATCATTTATATGTAAAATATAAGGAAGTCAAATTTATAAAAAGAGAAAATAAAATGGCAGTTGCCACAAGACGAGAGTGGAGGAACAGGAAAGATATTTAAGGCTAAACACTTATAACAGAGTAAGCCAGTCATAGAGATCTAATGTGGAGGATAGTGAATATAGACAGCACCATAATTATATAATCTTCATATTTTCTAAGACAAATTATTCTGACTATTCTGATGGATGATTAAGTTCTTAAGGTCTTTGGGCATTGTCAAGAGTGTAGTTGACAAAAACAACCAGAAAAAAACAACAACAGAGTATTGTTAACTATCTATTCTAGAATTCTTTCTCAGTTCTCATCTTGCATCACACACATCATTTTAAAATTCTGGGTCCTTTGAATTTTGCAATCACCCTCACTTTATTTTTTTTTCACCCTCACTTTAGAGCTCAATTATAAGGCAAGAGTGCTTTGAAGGTATGATACTATGGCCTGGCCAGACAATGGCCTGACCAGACAATTATGCTCTGAAATCAATGATTTATTTTTGGCTCTTATGATAAACTGTTCCTTTCAAAATATTTATGAAAAGAAATGAATAAGGAATGAAGTCTAATAATGACAGATCTCCACAATTCCTACTGGGAACAGCGAACACTGGGTCTTAGCTACAACTATTTAACGAATTTGAAATAAGGATAAAATCCTAATTTATGTCACTATTCTAGAAAGACCTGAGTTCTGGTCACAACTTCAAGGACTGGGGAAAGAGTTCAATTGTACAGTAGCTGCTTTGCATCTGCAAGGCCCTTGGTTTGATCCCCATCTATACAAAACAACTAAAACAATCACCACCATAAAAACCCCTAAGATATCAAATCACAATTTCACCACTTAATTGTTGTGATAAAGGTAAAATTATTTGTGATTTATAAGAATTGATTTCCTCATCTTGAAAGTGAGTACAGTAATATTTATTTCAGTTGGTTGTAACTATTAAAATAATTAAATATGTGCATAACAGGATACTTTTATTTTTAGCTATAACAGTGTAGTAGTATGATGTACATTAATTAAGGCTTCTAGAAGTAGAAAAGAAAATGGAGAAAAATTAGTAAAAACAGTGGCTGAAAGCTCTTAGATTTAATGAAAAAGCACAATCTGTAGATCCAAGTAACTCAGTAAACCCCAACCAAGATAAGTACAAAACCCCCTATTTTTTAATGTAGGAGAACTGCTATTTATTCAGCCATTGATAAAGCTGATTGAACTTAGCATGAACTCCACATTATGTTAAAAAAAATTAATTGGATATCCGTGAGATTGACCATTGGAAAGCTGTTCATAATCAGGTTTCAGTCTTACAGTGATCCAGCACCCATCCCTCCATCAGTACACGTCTCCCACCACCAATATCCCCATTTCACCACCACTATCCCCAAACCCCTACCCCACAGCCTCACTCTATGGGAGGAACTTTCCTTCTTGCTCTCTCTCTCTTTCCTTTTCCTTTTATGCATTATGGTTTGCAATACAGGTGATAAGAGGTCATGGTATTTGTTCAGGGCATTTGGTATTTTTATCAGGACGGTAAGCCTGGGAGTACCTTTTAGATTGGCTGGAAGCTTTGGGGTGTGGATGTGACTGCTGAGGCTTCTGGAAGTACAGGAAGGTGGGGGGCGGTAACCCATCCTGACTCCTAGAAAGCCTGGAGATTTCAGTCATAAAACCCTCATACCAGAATTTTCAACAGATTATACCGTGGTGAGGTCCATCCTGAGATGGTGGAGTCAGGCGTGGGATATGGCAGCGATTTTTGATTTTGGATTGCTTTTGATCTCTTTTGAGATTATTTATGGGTCTCTGAAGCAAGGCCAGTAGTAGAGCTCACAGGATGGTGCTGGAATTTGTTCATGGGGGTGACTTCCATGAGTATTGGGAAGTTGGGAGAGGTAGTCCATCTCAACTCTGAGAAAGTCTGAGAAACATGAGAAATATTTAGAGAAACAAAGGATGGGAGAAGGCACCTCCAAAGGATCTTATAAGAATTGTTATAAGGGGAGTATGGGTGTGGGTGGAAGAGAAACTGGGGACCTTGGTGATAGGAAATGTATACTGGTAAAGAGATGGTTGTTGGAAAATTATATGACTGAAACCCAATCATGAACAACTTTTTAACTGTGTATTTCATTGTGATTCAATAAATAAATAAATTTAAAAAGAATTGTTAAAGGAAGATTTTTTCAGACAAAAGCAAATAGAAATCTAGTGGAAAGAACGAAATGGAAGATATGTTGATGAATATAAAAGACTATTTCCTAAGGAAATCTTTGGACCTTGTAATAAAATTCCACTATGTTGTAGAATTTATGATATACTTAAAGCAAAACATGTGACAACATAGGACAAAACACAGATGTATGAAGGAAGACTCTCTACAATGCTAACTATATGTTTTTACATTTATATTAAGTTGTAGAAATTTAAATCAAGCTAATTTAAGGGTGAATGTTGGGAACCTTAAGGAAATCAAAAAGCACCATAGCCAGGGCAGCGCAAAAAGTTTTAAAAAAGCACTGTAACACTGTCGTCCCATTGTTCATCGATTTGCTCAAGCAGGCACCAGTAACGTATCCATTGTGAGACTTGTTATTACCATTTTTGGCATATTGAATATGCCACAGGTAGCTTGCCAGGCTCTGCTGTGCAGGTGGGATACTCTTGGTAGCCTGCCGGGCTCTCCGAGAGGGATGGAGGAATCGAACCCGGGTCGGCCACGTGCAAGACAAACCCCCTACATGCTGTGCTATTACTCCAGTCCAAGGTAATAAAAAAAAGGTACATTTATTTCTTAAAATTAAATACTAAAAATTTTAATAACTCAGGATGAAAGCAGCAGAGGAACAAAGAGCAACAGCAAAAAGAGGAAATAAATAGCAAAATGATAAACTTCAAACAAGTCAATAATTACCTAAATATTTACAAAAATTTTAAAGGGATATTATAAGCTGTACCTTCATGTGTGAGGCCTGTCTGAACGTGTGGAGAGGGGCCACGAGCATGGCTGTGGCTAGGTTCTGGTGGTCTTCGGCCGCCAGGATCTCTGCTCAGGGTGGTGAGGGAAGCTGGAGCCCTTCCCCTCCGAGGGGCCCCGGGAAGACAGACAGGTGTGCGGACAAGAGACTCTCTGCAGAGATATCTCTCTAGATATCTTCTAGCCTACTTCTCCCTCTGGGAGAAACTGGCAAGCTTCTGAGAGTTTCCTGCCCACATGGGACAGCCTTGCAAGCTTCCCATGGTGTATTCATATGCTAAATCCAGTATCAAGCTGGATCCCATTCCTCTGACCCTGAAAGAGCCTCCAGTGCGACATCCTTGGGAGGGCAGAGTGGAGAGAGACTTCTAAGATCTCAGGGAAAGGACAAATTGAGAGGTTACTGAGCCCGCTCGAGAAATCTATGATTAACGGGATTTCGTGATCGTGATTAAAAGTTGTGAAAAACAAGATATATCATCTTCATTGCAAAAGATGCACTTTAAATAGATATATTGAAAACTAGCTAAAGTAGATTGAATACGAAGAAATGAACAAATATGTGCCATGAAAACATTAAGCATAGAAGGTAGAGTGGCAATATTTGAATCAGACTGAGTGAATTTGAAGGCAAGGAATTTTGTTGAAAACAAAAAAGGACATTTCCATAATGAAAAGATCGTTTGTCAAAAATATGTTATCAGGGGCCCGAGCGATAACACAGCGGGTAGGGCGTTTGCCTTGCACGCGGCCGACCCGGGTTCGAATCCCAGCATCCCATATGGTCCCCTGAGCAGCGCCAGGAGTAATTCCTGAGTGTAGAACCAGGAGCAACCCCTGTGCATCGCCGGGTGTGACGCAAAAAAAAAAAAATCCATGATAGTTGGAAAATATAATACTAATTACTTAGTAATCAATAGACAAAAATGAATTATACAAAAATTAGGAAAATAGATATTTATAGTATACTATAAATATATAGTATAGTATAGGCGTTTGTAGGACATTATACTCAATGACATTACAGTCAGAATACATATTCTGCCATGTGAACAAGACATGTGATGTATTTCAATGTTGTTTCAATGTTGCCTTAATAAAATAGCTTTAGGCATGTTCCAAGTCCATACCCTCAAGATCCCCTCTCACCTACCCCTTGCTCCACCACCTTGGCAAACTCATTAAATTTGTAAAATTTATTATGGTTATAAAGGCTGCACTACTGGAATGTCCACCAATAATCTTATGTTACATCCTGTCCATGTCATTATTTTCCACTCCCTCAAACCTCAATGCCTTGACATTCTCAGTTCCAATAATCCAGGGTCAAAAGTTTGCCATCTTTGATACCATCTATTCCCTTGTCTGATTCTTCTATATACCACAGATGAGTGAGATCATCTGTATTTATCCTTTTCTTCTTATCTTGACACTATACTGGCCAGTCCCATCCAAGTTGCAGTGAAATGCAAGATTTCACCTTTCTTTGTGACTACACAGTATCCCATTATACTCATACCACAACTTCTTTATCCATTCATTTGGGCATTTGGGTTGTTTCCATAACCTGGCGATTGTACCAAGTGCTGCAATGAATATAGGTATGTATATAGAGTTTTGAATTAATTTTTTTGTTGTATCTTGGGGGTAGATATCAGGAAGTGGATGACTGGGTCATATAGAAACTCTAGTCATACTCTTTTGAGAAATCACCATCCTGTTTTTCATAGAGACTGAACTAAACTGTCTCACCAACAGTGAATGAGAGTTTCCTTTTCTCCACATGCACATCAACATTGATTGTTTCCAGTCATTTTGCTATAGACTATTCTAACTGACATGAGATAATATCTCATTGTCATTTTGATTTTCATTTTCCCAATGGTAAGTAATCATGATCACTTTATTTTGCCTATTGACTATCTGTATATCCTCTTCATGAAACTGTTCATCTTTCTCTCTCAATTTCTTGAATGGGGTCATTAGTTTTTGTTTTGTTGTTGTTGAACTCCGTAAGTGCTTGTTTACTATAGATATTAGTCTTTTATCTTATTTGTTTATTAATTCATTTAGGGTTTTTTGGGAAGCAACATCTGGTAATGCTCAGCGGTTACTCCTGGCTCTGCACTCCAGATCCACTGCTGATAGTACTCAGTGCACCAGGGAGGCTGCTGGGGATTGAACCTGGGTTGGCCACATGCAAGGCAACCAACACCTTACCTGCTGTATTATCTCTCCAAACCTATTTTATGTACTTAAACATGAAAATTTAAATATAATTGTAAAAATTCTATGAAAATGCAATCAACCAAAACTGGCACCAAAATATAGTAAATCTGAATACCCTTATATCTAATAAGGACATTTTCTAGAAAAGAAATTTCATTTCTAGATAGTTTTATTAGTGAATAACAAACAATAAATGGGATATGATAGGGCCAGAATATTGTACAGTAGTAGGGCATTGTCTTGCATGTAGCCGATATAAATTCATTCCTCAGCATCCCACATGGTTCCCTGAGCACTGCCAGGACTGATTTCTGAGTTCAGAGCCAGGAGTGCTTCCCTGAGCATTGCTGGGTGTGGCTCAAAAGCAAACAAAAAAAAAATCCAATAAATAAAATTATGGTGAGAATCTTTAAAAACAAAATGGTATAAATTTTACACAGACTTTTCCAGAAACTATGGAGGAAGTATATCATAATTTGTCTTTTGAGGTCAGTGTAATTTCATGAGCAAGAAATTTATCTTTTTACAAAATTTGTAAAAGATTTTTTTTCTTCTTTTCTTTTTGCCACACTTGTCTGTGCCCGGGGCTTACTCCCAATTCTGTGCTTAGGGATCACTCTTGGCGATGCTCGTGGGTTGCTCAGGATCAAACCTGTATTAACCACATATAAGGTAAGCGCTTTAATCACTGTATTATCTTTCCGGAGCCTTGAGCAAGAAATTTCAAGAAAATAACTAACCAACAAAGATAGAAGAATCCTTAATAAATTATTAGTAAATTAAATCTATTAAAAGGGTCCTAGATCCTAACCAAATACAACAATTAATGGAATATAAAAATGGTTCAATATTTAAAAATGAACAAAATATGAGTGGATTTTAAAAAGTGTCATATTACCATCTCAATAAATGCAGAAAAAGCACCTAGCAATTTTAATTCCCATTAATAACAGTTTCAGAAGATTACTAGTAGAATTTACCTTCTTTAACCTGATAGATTTCATTCACTCAAATATACAGTTAACATTATACTTAATGATAAAAGACTGAATATTTTTTTCCTAAGATTCCTAATGAAGCAAATGTGACCCTTCTCATCCACTATCTAACTTGGTGATTGTGTAGCAAAATTCTGGATGGGCTTTAGTAAATGATCTTTGGGTAATTCCTATTTAACGGCAATGTACATATGCTCTCAAGTTTAGGTAACAGATCATTTTTGAAAAATAAATGTTCTATATAATTCATGACAAAATAAATGAGTAACAATGAAGCTAGAGTAGCTATAATTTATAGATATAAATCCAGAATAGCAGGAACTGGAAATTAACTGGTGACAGTTTTCTGTACTAATAGCAAAGAACTGTTTCAGAAAATTGTGGGAATTCTGAATCTCTAACCATATCCTTTTGTTGCCATGCATTGTGTAGCTGCCAGACTTTCTAGGAGAATACTGAATGACTTCATTAATTAATTAATTTAGTGGCCTCCTTAATGCTAATTTTAGTTTATGAAGTCCAGTTTTAATTTTATTTATAATTTGCTTAGTAGATTACTATTGATTGGCTCAGTTTGTGTCAGAATGACAGTCTGAAGAATAACCTACAAGTTATAGGATAGGATTTTCATGTTTGGGTCTGATTTAAATTTATCAGGTTGCCCATAAGGGAACTTATTGGAGGAAATATTTCTCTGGGAGAAGAGATGGAGTGGGTTGGGAGAGATGCTGTAGTAGAGTATCCAAGGAAAATGTGTACTTTGGAAATAAAGGTGTTTTATTTCCTCTCAGGCTTTGATCTATTTTTACTCATAATATTTATTTATTTTGAGCTTAAAATAATTTAAAGAATTAAATTAGTTTATTAAAAGAAGGCATGAGATTATGTTTATCCAAAAGGAGAAGCTGTCAAAGCACCAGGAATATGAAATAGCATGATAAATTCCCCAAATTAATTTGCCAATAGAATCCAGTTGAATGGAATAAGAACTCTTCAGTGGATCTCTAGCTTTTATTTCCTTTCAGCACTCAGTTTTTGTCCACAGTGATCATTTCCAACTATTATTGTCATAGTGGTTTCTTCCCTGTCTTAACGGCATCCCCACCTTGCCCCACCACCACCTGTGGCAAGCTTCCAAGCATCACCAGCCCTCCTGACCCTTATTTCTACTGTACCAGCATTCCTTGATTTACAAAGTTGTTCACAATACAGTTGTTTCAAGTATTCAATATTCCAATACCAGTCCCACCACTAATGTGTCCTTCCCTCTACCAATGTTCCTAGCTTCTACCTCCCTCCCCCAAGCCTTCGACCTTAGCAAGAACTAATTAATTTACTTTATATTGCTTATCACAGCATGTAGTGATGGTGCTGCTAAAGTCATGGTCTGAGAATTTACTGAGTTGTTAGATGTGAGTTGGGCCTTCTATATTATTGTTTTTACTCACTGAGATTAGTGGGCTTCTACTCAATTTTCCCATCTAATTTTCTTGTTTCTCCAGGACTGTCAGCTCTGTAAAATTTGGAGGTTTTGTGTGGCCACATATATGGCTGTTTGCAATAGGGGTTTTGGAGCTGGGGCAATCAGCTGCAGGTGTCTCTCTGGCATCTCCAAGATCAATCCTGAACTGGTCAGATTCTCTGGCAGTGACTTGAGACTGATGTGGGTGGGTGAAGAGCAGGGATTCAGTTTGCCTGAATCCTGCCTAGTTCTAGAGATCTTGGCCTGCTGAAGCCTGAACCTTCCTCAGGTTACTCAGCTGCTAGCTCCTCTCTGGGATCAGTCCTCCAGGTATTCTTATTGCTCCTCAAACACCAGGACATGCTGCAGTTCTGGGACTTGGTGCTGGTGATTTGCTCAGTCTGAAATACTTTATCCTGGGTAATGTTAGCATGGTTCCTCCCCTCACTTAATTGCAGTCTTTGTTAAAAGTCAAAACTACAGAGTCACCACAGTCATCCTTCTAAAAATGACCATCCCCCCACTACCACTGAATATCCTATAATGCTCTTAAAAAAATACTTATCTTCTAATGTACTGCATAACTTATGTAGTTAGTTCTTTGTGATAGATGCTATGACAGGAATCTATTGTGAGATTTTGAAAGCCAGGTTTAATGGTGCATAAGGAGATTGGAGAGCTCTTGGTGGGCAATAGTAAGCACTGTATCACTGTCATCCCATTGTTCATCAATTTGCTCGAATGGGCACCAGTAACGTCTCCATTGTGAGACTTGTTACTTTTTTTGGCATATCAAACACACCACGGGTACCTTGCCAGGCTCTGCCGTGCTGGTGGGATACTCTTGGTAGCTTGCCAGGCTCTCCTAGAGGGATGGAAGAATCGAACCTGGGTTGGCTGCATGCAAGGCAAACGCCCTACCTGCTGTGCTATGGCTCCAGTCCATAGTAAGCGATAGTAAGACAATCATTAAAACATTCACTTGTGGTCTGGAGAGATAGGATGGCGGGAAGTGTGGGAAGGGCAATTGCCTTCATGCTACTGACCTGAGTTTGCTCCCAGGCACTACTTATGCTCCACTGAGCAATTGGAGGTCTGATTCCCGGACAGAGCCAGGAGTAAATCCTGAGCACAGTCAAGTGTGCCCCCCAAAATCAAAATTCAAAAACCAAACCAAACCAAACCAAAAAATCCCACAGAACCCTAAAACCAAAGCCATTAATGTGTAGTGAACTGGGCTTGGGTGCTGATAGAAGGGTATCTACTGTGGGAACATCTCAAGCATTGAAGACGTAGCTGGGAAGTAATGGTCATTAGGACACTGGGACAGGATGAGTTTTATTGGGTGCTACTGATAGGAGAACCAGAATCAAAGGTTAAAGATAACTAATTAGTAATGTAAAGTGGTATTTTATAGATCTAAGGAATGCATGGGTGACTCTCCCCCTCAGATGCTCCTTTTACTCACTGGTTTGCCTCTTACAAAGTCAGCTGAATCTTTGCAGATAATATAATATTATACTTTAGAAAACCCTAAAGACTCTACAGAAAAGCTCCTAGAAACAGTAAGTCGATAAAGTAAAGTGGCAGGCTACAAAATCAACACCCAAAAGTCCATGGTTTTCTTATATACAAATAATGAAAGAGAAGAAAGAGACATTAAAAAAACAATCCCATTCACAATAGTACCTCAGAAAATCAAGTACCTTGGAATCAGCTTAACCAAAGAGGTGAAGGACCTATACAAGGAAAATTACAAAACACTACTTCAAGAAATAAAGGAGGACACTAGGAAATGGAGACACATCCCCTGCTCATGGATAGGGAGAATTATTGTCTAATGCCAGGCACAAAAGTCAGATCAAAGTGGATTATAGACCTCAATATCAGACATGAATCTATAAGGTTCATAGAAGAAAATGTAGGCAGAACTCTCCATGACATTGAAGCTAAAAGCATCTTTAAGGATGAAACAGCACTGACCATTCAAGTGGAAGCAAACATAAACAAATGGGACTACATCAAACTAAGAAGCTTCTGCACTTCAAAAGAAACAGTGACCAAAATACAGAAAGAGCCCACAGAATGGGAAAGAATACACATCTGATAAAGAATTAATATCAGGTCAAGTTTTTTCCCCTATTTTTTATTGTTTACTCCTTACTTTGTTTCTCTCTATACCACAGAAAAGTGTGACTATTTGCCATTTTTTTTGCCACACTTGGTAGTCAGGGCTTATTCTTCTCCTGGCTCTGCACTCAGAGATGACTCCTGGTGGGGCACTGGGGACCATATGGGGTCCTGAGATGAAATGTGGATAGACTGAGAGCAAGACAAATGCCCTACCTGTTGTACTATAATTTTGGCCCTGATTATTTACTACTTGTTCACCCCCTCTGACTTATTTCTCATGACGTGATGTCCCCCAGTTCCATTCAAGTTATAGGAAATGGCAAGATTTTATTTTTTCTCGTGATCGTGTTATATTTTATTGTGTACATATACCACATCTTCTTTATCCATATTTTCTATCACTGGATATTTGGGTCGTTTCCATATCCTGGCCATTGTACTTAGTGCTGCAGTGAACATGGGTGTGCATATACCTTTTCAGATTAATGTTTTGTGTTCTTGGTATAGATGCCAACAAATGAAATCTTTGGGTTATATGAAAGTTCTATTATAAAGTTTTTGAGCAGTTTCTCTGTTCTGAGGCTGAACCAGACAGCATTCCCACCAACAATGAGGGATGATTTCTTTTTCACCTTATTCCTGATGTTATGTCTTCTTTGGCAAAGTGTCTATTCAGCTTCTCTTCCTGTATTATAATGGGGTATTTATTTTGTTGTTATTGCTGTTGTTGAGCTTTATGTATCTTTTGCACTAGCCATTTGTCTGATGTATAGCGTGCAAATATTTTCTCTTATTCAGCAGGGAGTCTTTTTATTTTAGCCTGAGTTTCTTTTGCGATGCAAAACCTCCTGTCCTCCTCCTGCTCCTCCTCCTGTGTCTCCTCCTCCTGCTCCTCCTCTCTCCTTCTTCTCCCTCCTCCTCTTTCTTTTTCCTTTTCTACTTCCTTCCCTTATTCCTATTCCTCTTCCTCCTCCCTTCCCCTTCTCTTCTTCCTTCTGCCTTTCCCTTCTCCTCCTCTTGCTTCCTTTTTCCTCCTTCTTTCTTTCTTCTTCTTCATTTTTGAAGCACACTCGACTGTGTTCAAGGGTATTCCTGGCTCTGTGCTCAGGGATCACTTTTTGGCAGTGTTTGAGTAACCATATGTGGTCCCTCTACAGGGCATCATACCACCCATGTCAGCCTCATGCAAGTTAAGTACCTTACCCACTGTGCTATCTCTCTGGTTCACAGCATCTTCTTATATACTTTTTTAATATACTTTTTTTCTTATATTCTTATGTACTTTTTTGGTAAGAAGTTATGATATGTCTCAGATGAAAGTTATGATATGTCTCAGATGCAAGCTTTCACGCAGAAGACCCAATTCTTGTAAAGTTTCTGCAGTCTGGGATACAGTGAGAGGCTCTTGTCTTGCCATTGTGAAAGTAACTGGTTTAAAACAGTTTGCTAATTATTTCAAAGTAGCAACGATTAGGAATTCCAGAAATTAAAAATAATAGAAATCATCTCTCAGATTCTTCTTCCTCTCTGGCTCATGTACTCTGTGTTCATAGCCCTGATGAAAATTGGTCAACAGCTAGAGGTATTGTACAGCAGGTAGGGCACTTGCCTTGCACACAGCCAAAGTGGAGGTGATCCCTGATACCCCATATGGTCCCCCAAACACTGACATAAATGATCCCTGAGTACAGAGCCAGGAGTAAGCCCTGAGCACTGCTGAGTGTGGCCCTCAAAACAAAGCAAAATGCCAATGTGTTTTTGTTGTTGTTATTGTTGTTGCTGTTTGCTGTGATTTTTAATTCTGGGGCTCCAGTGCTTGAGGGTTGTTCACAGCAGTGCTCAAAGGAACATGTAATACTTGGGGTGAACCTGCACTTCCAGTATACATGTACTCAATGTCATGTACTCAATTCTTCACACTATCTCCCCAGCTGATAAGAACGAGGTCTTTGTTAAGGGGAGCAGTGAGACTCTGGGTTTCCTGGTCAATGTAAACAGCCCAAGAATTTTTCATGATGACTCATGGTCAGTGACCTTGGGAATATTCCTGCTGAGAAGACCTGTGTTTCATGCAGATTGTCTCCAAAGCTCCTGAGCTAGATTCCCAGGGCTTCAAGCAGAGCTTGGTCTGGCTCTGAGATCTCTGAGAAATGCAGAGCTGCTGGTGCCTGTTTTTATTGTCACTCTCTTGAGATAAACTCCTTCAGCTTCTTCTAATATTTAAATTCTCTGACAACTCTATTCAAGCAAAACCAAAATAAAACAAAAGAACATGCACATTTTCACCAGAGCAGCATCTGGGAAGATGTATCAAAGCATTTTTGTGCATGAAGATGCCTCAAACAGTTCTAAAATAGAAAATGAACTGAAGTCTCCCTAAACGCAACTAAATATATAGAGTAGAAAGTGTACGTTATTTTATGACAGTACTTTCCTGATCATACAGGGCATTTCAATCCAAAGACCCACTGCAGTGTCTCAAATGCTTGTTCTCTAATTTTAGTCTCAGCATTTCATTTACATACCCAAACGGCCCATGTAAGTGATTTTCCAGGAAGAAGTAGTCTTCTGAAAGTGTATCTGTTGTCTTCACCTGTCTGCAAGCCAAGATGCTCTGAAACGGCAGTGTTTCTCCTCAGATGCCCAACTAACCCCTCACGCTTCTTTCACTCCTGTGACTTTTCCAGCAAGCACACAGGAGCAGAGTCAGCGGTATCTGCGGTATCAAACCCTCTCCTGAGTCTTTCACAAGTGCCTCAGAATGGGCTGTCTGCCTTGTGGCGTGAGCTGTGGATATTCCGGGGGCAATCCTAGACTTACATGCCCAGGAGTGCTGACCGCCTCTAGATACAGACCTGGACCCTTCTCTATCCCAGCTGTGCTTTTTCTTTTTTAATTTTTGGTTTGGGGGCCACACCTGGCTGTGCTCAGGACTCACTTCTGGCTCTGTGCTCATGAATCAGTCCTGGTGGTGTGCAGGAGACCATATGGGATGCCGGAGATGGAATCCGGGTTGGCCACATGCAAGACCTTACTCTCAGCCTCTCTCCAGTCCCTCAGCTGTGCCTTTTCACTCATGCTCAGTCTTTCCACGTGGTCTTCAGCAGGGTCTCCAGGTCTGGGCCATTGATAAATGGTCTTTCTGGTTGCCAGTGCCACTCTGCTTCCATGAAAGGAGGATGAGATTTAGATGGTGGAAGGGCAATTTCTAAGTGGGCCCCATAGGAGGAATGTTCATCCACCACTCCAAAGGAAAAGGAGCATCTTCAGCCTCTCTTTTTTTTTCTTTTTGGGTCACACCCAGCGAGGCACAGGGGTTATTCCTGGCTCTGCACTCAGGAATCACCCCTGGCAGTGCTCAGAGGACCATATGGGATGCTGGGAATCGAACCCAGGTCGGCCTCGTGCAAGGCAAACGCTCTACCCGCTGTGTTATTGCTCCAGCCCCTCGGCCTCTCTTTTTTTTTTAAATTTAAATTTATTTATTTTTTAATTAGTGAGTCACAGTGAGGGTACAGTTACAGATTCACACATTTTCATACTTGTTTTTCCCTTATATAATGTTTGAGAGCCCATCCCTCCACCAGTGTCCATTCTCCACCACCAATGAGCCCAGTATCCCTCCTGCCCCCCCAATCCCATCTCCCCACCCCATCCTGCCTCTGTAGTGGGGCATTCCAATTTGATATTTGTCTTTCCTTTTGGGTGTTGTGGTTAGCAATAGGGGTATTGAGTGGCCATCCTGTTCAGTCTCTAGTCTACTTTCAGCATGTATCTCCCTTCCCGCGCAGGATCTCCAATCACATATTACTTGGTGTTCCCTTCTCTATCTGGGATGACTTTCCCCCAGTGTGTGAGGGCAGCTTCCAAGCTATGGAGCCAACCTACTGGTATTATATACTACTATTCTTGGGTATTATTCTCCTACACTGTTGTTCTATATTCCACAGATGAATGCAATCTTTCTATGTTTGTCCCTCTCTTTCTGGCTCATTTCATTTAGCATGATATTTTCCATGTTGATTCACTTATATGCAAAGTTCATGACTTCATCCTTTCTAACAGCTGCATAGTATTCCATGGTATAGATGTACCAAAGTTTCTTTTACCAGTCATCTGTTCTCGGGCACTCGGGCTTTTTCTAGATTCTGGCTATTGTAAACAGTGCTGCGATGAATATATAAGTGCAGATGTCATTTCGACTATACTTTTTTGTTTCTCCAGGATATATTTCCAGAAGTAGTATTGCTGGATCAAATGGAAGCTCAATTTCTAAATTTTTAAGAAGCATTAATATTATTTTCCAAAGAGGCTGGACCAGTTGGCATTCCCACCAGCAGTGTAGAAGGGTCCCTTTCTCCCCACATCCTCTCCAACAGCAGTTGCTTTTGTTCTTTTGGATGTGTGCCATTCTCTGTAGTGTGAGGTGGTATCTCATGGTTGTTTTGATTTTCATCTCCCTGATGATTAGTGATGCAGAGCATTTTTTCATGTGCCTTTTGGCCATTTGTATCTCTTCCTTGGAAAAGTTTCTGTTCATTTCTTTGTCGGCCTCTCTTTTTGAACAAACTGCTAGTCCCTCGAAAGTGACAGGACCATCCAAGGATAGTTGGGTGACAGTCTCATTTTCGAGGGGAGGATGGAAACCTTCCCAGAAGAGTTCCTCCTCTCCCAGCTCACACTCCATTAATAGGAGGGTGCTTCGGGAACGCTGACTCATTCTGCTTAGCTCAACTTCGCTCGGCCTCCTACTCAGTCATAAACTGCTGCACAGACTGTGATGGGCAAATTGACATTAAGGGAAATTAAAGGAATGAGGAGACAGTTTAGAAAATGTGCATTCACGGTAGGTGCTGGCAATCCTCTGGGAGGACTGGGATGGGGCAGAGAGACGTGCTGAGTCACAGAGCCAGAACTTCACAGCTTGGCAAGCTGGAAGAAATCCCAGTGTGTGCTAAGGCGCCATTCAGAGCACGCCCTTGCAGAAATCCGGTGTTGGCTCCAGGCAGCCTGGCCAGTGACAAGCTTTATGATGTGTGAGTTAATTCAATTATTTGAAATAACACAGACTTGTATATTTGTATCTCCCTTCAAACATCTTCGATTGTATGTTTGCCAGCCCAGTGGGAGTCCTGGTGGAGGAGGGGGTCTTCTGATCTGCATGTGTGTGGCTCTAACTTGCTGTCTACTGTACCCCTTCATCTCTCCCAGGTGCACTAGGGCCCCTTGCTCCTCTGAATTGCCCTGTTCAAAGGCTCACATTCGGGCCTGGAGTGATAATACAGTGGGTAGGGCACTTGCCTTGCCCAGGGCTGACCTGAGTTTGATCCCTGGCATCTCATATGATTCTTCATGCACTGCCAAGCACCGCCAGGATTGATTCTTGAGTAAGAAGTAAGCCCTGGGCATTGCTGAATGTGGCCCCCAAACCAACCCTCCCCCCTCCCCCAAACCAACCAACCAACTAAACAAACAAACGAACCCAAGCAAAGGTTTTCTTCCTGCCTGGTGCTTCTATTGCAGTCACTTCTTCAACTCCAGGCTTGCCGCCTAAACGTGGAGAGCTTATCTTCCCCTCTCTGATTGCGACCTCCAGGTGGAGTAGCAAATAGGTAAAGAGCTGTTCATAGTCATCCCCCACTGTGCTATAGATGTGGCAGGTGCACTATAAAAATAGACTCACAAAACCAAGTATGGGTGGGGCTGCTTGGACAGACACCTCTGGAGGAAGGCACTGACCATATAAATGATTACCCAGGAGGAGCAGAAACCCATTTCTGCTTAGCATTTACTGTAAAATCGGCTGAAACTTTTCTTTATTTTCTTTCTTTCTTTAGTGTTTTTGGCCACACCTGGCTTTTCTCAGGATTAACTACTGGCTCTGTGCTTAGGGATCATTTCCTGGCGGGGCTCAGGACACCAACTGGAGTGTGAGAGATCAAACAAAAGTTGGTCACAAGCCAAAGCAAACACTCTACCTGTTGTGCTATCAGCTCCGGTACTGAAACTCACTTTTAATTAATTTTGGGGTCACATCAGGATGTGCTAGGAATCACTGCTGGCGTAGATGGGGGGGGGACAAATATGTCAGAAACTGAACCCAGCTTGGTGAGGCAAACAGCTGGTCTGTTGTCCTGTCTCTCCAGCCCCTGTCTCTGTTTTTATCTATTTATTTATTTATTTATTTCCTTTTTAGGTCATACCCGGCAATGCACAGGGGTCATTCCTGGCTCTGCACTCAGGAATTACTCCTGGCAGTGCTCAGGGGACCATATGGGATGCTGGGAATCGAACCCGGGTCAGCCGCGTGCAAGGCCAATGCCCTACCTGCTGTGCTATCACTCCAGTCCCTTTCTTTGTTTTTAAATGGCAATCCCATAGGGCCGGGGTTTTGTGGAAGACCCACTTGGGCTTTTTTTTTCAAATAACTGGTCATTAGCTGAGTAACCCCAGAGAATAAAGTTAATGTTTCAAAACATGTTGGCTGTCTGCTAGAGAATGTTTTACATGCTGCATGCAAATCAGCTCATTTTACCCTTGCAACTACGTTCTCCTACTTTATGGATAAGCAGATTGAGGTACATATGAGACACCCAAATCACAAAATTGACATGTTAAGAATCTAAATTCAGGGACCATGCTAAGTCAGGACATGAGAATACTTCTCAAAATGCTCTATTAGTTGTTTTTTCCCCAAAAGTTTTAAACATGAAAACACATCTACCCACATACTCACCCATCATTCAAAAATTTTAATTTCATTTGAAATTAAAAAGAATTAAGCCCCCTTTTATATAACATCCATGTATCTTTAAAAAATCCCATTAGCTTTATTCAACCCCTTTTCCCAAGCCCTTTCTTGGCTGCCAGACTTGGTTAAAGGCAGTCAGTGAAAAAAACCTCTGTCTGGGTTTCGAAAGCAAAAACAAACACTGGAGACTATGACAGTGTTTTGGAATCTACTGAATATATCTGGAAGAAATCAAGATAGGGACTTGCTGGGAATCACTTGCTTGGCAATATCGATACCAAACTGTTGTTTTTATATTTGGGACTTTCAGTGGTAACTATTCTTGGTGGGATGAAGGGCACCCTCATCTATATGTAGGCAGCTCCAGCTTCCTTTCTGCTGAGCGTCTTCTCCACACCCAGGAGCCCTGGGAACTCTAGGAGTTATTTTGTTTTGCAGCATTCAGAGTACATAATGTTCAGGGGTTTTCATGTGAATATCCATATGTATGTACACAGATCAAACTAAGAACCATGCATGTGTGATGCTTACATTGTACCATTGAACCACAATTGGCCCTGATTTATATTTTTATGTTCTTTCTCCCATGAAGCTCTGAAGATGTTTTATTGTGCACTAGGGTACTGTTAGTGGGTAACACCTCCCTAGCATTGGAGATGACTGTGTGGATTGAGGATGTGCCTTTGTTCTGCTTGTACTACCATGACTGTTTGCAGAGGAAGGGAATGATCTAGGTGTGGACCTGGGAGCACTGCACAACTACTTGCCTCTTCAAGACTCTGTGTCCTCATCCTGGAAGTTCAGAGGCTGAACGGGGTAAGCCCAAGGTTTATCTCAGTTTTAAGACTCCAACAACTCTTCTTGCAGTCTATGACATCTATTGACTTTTTTTGGAGACAACGGTGGAGTGAAGTGAAAAAGCTGGTGGAGGATGCTGTGTTGGAACACTGTATGCTTGAAACCGTAACATGAGCAGCACTGTAATCCATGAGACTTCAAAACAAACCATTGCTTGCTTTTTTCTGAGGAAAGGAACTTCTCTATGGTGTCCAGGATACCACTAGGGGCACAATCAGAAGTGTGTTATGGCAGGGGTTGAATTCAGAATCCCATGTATGCAAAGCAAGCACTGCCACCTTTGAATTACCTCTCCTGAGCGATAGCACAGTGAGTAGGGCATTTGCCTTGCACGTGGCCAACCCGGGTTCAATTCCTCCATCCCTCTCTGAAAGCCCAAGCAAGCTACCGCACAGCAGAGCCTGGCAAACTACCTGTGACATATTCCATATGCCAAAAACAGTAACAAGTCTCACAATGGAGTTGTTACTGGTGTCTGCTTGAGCAAATCGATGAACAACAGGATGACAGTGCTACAGTGCTACCTCTTCTACCCTTTGTGTGGTTTGGACCACACCCTGCAGAGCTCAGAGGCTAGTCCTGTATTTGCACTCAGGAGTGACCCCTGATGGTGCGGTAATACTATAGGCAGTGCCAGGGATTCGAACTAGGGTCACAGGCAAAACTGCATGCAAAGTAAGAGCTTGAACCCCTGTACTATCACTCCAGCTGTCTCCTATATCCTTTAACCACACAGATGGAAGATTAACTTTCTTCTACATAGTTCTTTCATGGTTATGAAAATATTTCCTTGTTGGTTTTGGGTTTTTGGCATAATATTCTCCAATAAGACTTTCTTCCACTCAGGAAAGGGAGCATTTAAATTTTTCACTGTAGACAGATTAGTAGATGCTTTTTTTCCTGGTCTTAGAAACTATTTCCACTTTCCATTTTTTTCCTAAGTATCCATCAGGCATGGTGTCTGAGCAGTGAGTTATATTTAAATACTGGGGACCAATCTACAGCTGCTTCTAGAGGCTTCTGTAGGAATCATTGTGTAGATTAACTGGTCTCGTAATAGGGATAAAATGCTCCTGATGCCTGCTATTCTCTTGGCACCTGTCCTGGAATTCTCTACTGTTGCATTCATCTTCTGGGTTTAGTTCTTTTATCCCCTGTTATCTCAACACCTCTTTGCTATTAAAAAATAAATCATTGCCAGTCAAAGATGAAAATAACTAGGCATGGAAACAGCACCAGCTTAATGACTTGGGCCATAATAGTGGTTGCAGCATTTATTGAAGGCAGTGTTCATCAGCCATTGCTTTAAGTGTTTAATTCACTCATCAAATTTCTTAGTGGGAGATAGCATTACTTGGTAGTTCCTCAACAAAGGCATAGAGAAATTAAGTAACTTATCCAACATAACAAAGCTATTAGAAAAAGTTAATTCTTGAACAATATGGGTTTGAAGTATGCAAGAACACTGATAGACTGTTTTTCTTGTAAACAAATGATGTAAACTTAAGGTATCAATAAGTACAGTATGGTACTACAAATGTAATTTCTCTTCCTTATGGTTTTCTTTTTGTTCTTGTTATTTTTTACTGTGATCACGTGGTGACCAAGCTCATTGAGGTTTCACGAGAGTTCAAGATGCTGCTCTGCCTAACGTTCACTGATTTAAAGAAAGCCTTTGATTCTGCTGAGACTGAAGCGGTCATCGAAGCCCTAGCCAAACAGGGTGTTCAAACTCAATATATCAGGATCCTCCGTGAGCTGTATTATGGATTCACCACCAGGATCTCACCATTCTACAAAGAAGTGATCACTGATGTAAAGAGAAGGATTCTGCAGGGCGACACCATTTCACCAAATCTCTTCAGTGCAACCCTCGAGAACATCATGAGATGACTGGAATGGGAAGAAATGGGAGTGAAGATAGACGGTCGGCAACTACACCACCTCCGCTTTTCTGATGACATCGTTCTCATAACACCAAATATCAGCCAAGCGGCACGAATGTTGGCTGACTTCTACTGGAGTATGGAAAGGTTGGACTGCAGCTGAATCTGACGAAGACAATGTTCATAAGAAACAGACTAGTTCTTGATGTTCCATTTGCCCTCAGGGAATGAACATCTCCAAATGCAGCAGTTATGTGTACCTAGGTCAAGAACTCAACAATACAAATGGCCTGGCACCTGAACTACGCAGGAGGAAGAGAGCAGCATGGAATGCTTTCAAGAGCATTGAAGAAGTGGTTAAGAGGATGAAGAACCTCTGGCTCTGGGCACATCTTTTCGACTCCACCGTTCTTCCTGTACTAATATTCCATAGGGCCTCACAGACCTGGGCCCTATGGAAAACAGGATGAGAACGCTATTTGGGTATCCCAAAGAGGAATCGAAAGAACTATGCTTGGAGTATCACGTTTCACTCAAGTGAGAGAAGGAATCGGAAGTTCTGACCTCCATCGACTATTAAGAATCAGGGATGCTGTCTCATTTCTTTTTTTTTTTTATAATTTTTATTTTTTAAAAAATTTTATCACCATGTGGAAAGTTACAGAGTTCTCAGGTTTATGTCTCAGTTATACCGTATTCAAACACCATCCCTTCACCAGTGCCCATATTCCACCACCAAAATCCCCGGTATACCCCCCGTCCCCCACCCCAACTGTATAACTGATGAACCTCGCTTTATTTTCTCTTGACCTTGATTATGTTCCATATTTCAACACAAAACTCACTATTGTTGTGGGAGTTATATCCCCAAACAAGATAACCCTAATAAGGAGGCATTTGATAATTAGTTTTCCATTCAAAGATTGTATGTTTTCAGGTTTTAGAAAAGGTCGCGCCGTGTTAGTTGCTGCTCAGTGTCGCCAGGGTTCCATCTGGAGAAGGTGTGCTGGCGGCACCTCCTCCCTCCGGCCCTCCGGTGTTGCTGGCCCCGATTCAGGTCCGGAGCATTGTCTGGGCCGCGTTGCTCACCAGAATGCCTGCCGTTTCTCTCGCTGTCTCATTTCTAAGGAATCAAAAATCAGATGGGCCGGACATGTAATTCAATTTAGAGACAACCGCTGGACTAGAGCTGTTACCAACTGGATTCCACGGGACATCAAAAGACCTCATGGCCACCCAACTACGAGATGGTCAGACTTCTTCGTCAAAACCGTAAACAAATGGTTTGAGGCTCTTTGTGTTCCTGGAGTGAGCAGATGCTATTGGGCTACAGTAGCACAGGACAGGGACGAATGGAGACGTTACTAGAGCCTGCTCAAGCAAATTGAAGATCACCGGGATGACAAGTGATACAAGTGAGAAGTGATTTTCTACTGTATGGTTTTAACATATTTTCTCTAGATTACTTTATTGAAAGTCTACAGTATACAATATAGGGAACATACAAAATAAGTGTTAAATTATTCTTCATATTATGGATAAGGCTATTAGTTAATTTCGGGGGTTGTCATGCGTGGATAATAGTCAGAATATGTGAGTATTGGTGCCCAAATCCCTGCCTTTTTTTTCTTTAATTTTTTAAATTATTTTTTTTTTTGCTGTTTATGCATCATTTACTTTCTTTTTAAAAAATTTATTCTTTTATTGAATCACCGTGTGGAAATTTACAAAGCTTTCAGGTTTAATTCCCAGTTATACAATGCTCGAACACCCATCCCTTCACCAGTGCGCATATTCCACCACCAAGAATCACTGTATACCTCCCCCTGCAATCCCTGCCTTTTGGTAGAATCCTGCCCTGTTGCTCAAGGGTCAACGGTGGTTTTTATTTTATTTTAATTCTATCGTGGGCTTCTCATATTGGATGTGGAGCAGGAAGGGGCAAAATGCATCTCAAAGTTAGGGGATATTGGGGCTGGAGTGATATTACAGTGGGTAGGGTGTCTGCCTTACACACATCCGACCCGGGTCCAATCCCTGGCATCCCATATGGTCCCCTGAGCACTGCTATGAGTAACTCCTGAGTGCAGAGCCAGGAGGAACCCCTGAACATTGTTGGGTGTGACCCAAAAAAAGCAAAAGCAAAAAAAAAATCGAAAAGATCATATTTAGAGAGAGATATACTAACTAAGTTCTAAGAGTATAAAATTAACACAAACTCGGAAGGATTATATTGGAAATATCTCTGATCCTAGATTCTTCAGAATGGAAAGCATATGATACTTTCATTAGTTCATGATAAAACTATTCATGCAACATTGTTAGATGCCAGCATACTTCTGTAAGCTTTAGAAAAAAGTAGCCTGGAGACAGAGAAGTTGCCTGCGCTTCTGCATATAGAAAAACAGAGCCAGGGGCCAGAACTATAGTAGTTACAGCAGGTAGAGCACTTGCCTTGCACATAACCCACCTGGGTTAAAATTGTTGGTTCCCCAAGCACCGTCAGGAATAATTCCTGAGTGCAAAGCCAGGAATAAGCTCTGAGCAACTGCTAGGAGTCCCCCAAAACCAAGAAAGATAGAAAGAAAGAAAGAAAGAAAGAAAGAAAGAAAGAAAGAAAGAAAGAAAGAAAGAAAGAAAGAAAGAAAGAAAGAAAGAAAGAAGGAAAGAAGGAAAGAAGGAAAGGAAGGAAGGAAGGAAGGAAGGAAGGAAGGAAGGAAGGAAGGAAGGAAGGAAGGAAGGAAGGAAGAGAGAGAGGGAGGGAGAGAGGAAGGAAGGAAGGAAGGAAGGAAGGAAGGAAGGAAGGAAGGAAGGAAGAGAGGGAGGGAGGGAGAGAGGAAGGAAGGAAGGAAGGAAGGAAGGAAGGAAGGAAGGAAGGAAGGAAGGAAGGAAGGAAGGAAGGAAGGAAGGAAGGAAGGAAGGGAGGGAGGGAGAAAGGACGGGAGAAAGAAGAAAAGACAGACGAGCCAAATTGTTTGGAAGCAATATTTCTGGCCTCAAGTAATTTTATAGAAATTCACAGTTTGCAAAAATAACATGACTTTGCACATTTGGAAACAACTAGAGAAATATTTGTATGATTGAACTGGGTGTAGGCTAGCATGACAAATGGAAACAGAAGCTCCAAAGAAGCAGATTTGGAGAAAACTCACATTTATCAGCCTTGCATGCAGCTGACCCAGGTTCAATTTCCAGCACCCCATATGGTTATCTGAACCTCCACCAGGAACAATTTCTGAGAGCAGAGTCAAAAGTAACCCCAGAGCACCATGAGGTGTCGCCCAATAACTCCCTCATCCCCATCCTTCCTACAAAAAAAAAAGAAAGAAGAAAGAAAGAAAAAAATTGTCCTTTTTGGGGTTTGTTCGTTTGGGGGCCATACCCAGCCAGAGGTTACCCCTGGCTCTGTACTTAGGAATTATGCCTGGCAGTGTATAGGGTACCATATGGAATCAGACCTGGTTTGGCTGTGTGCCCTACACACTGTATTCTCTCTGGACCCTCTGCTTTTTAAAAAAACAAACAAACAAACAAACAAACAAACAAACCTGTAAGAAACAGTTTTAGAATGCATAATGGGATGCTGTGGCTGGAGACTTGCATGGGAGAGCTGAGGCTCAAGGAGGCCTCTAACAGACAAGCAACCAGACCCTGTTCATCCTCGAAGCGTTTGGAAGGCAGATGATAAGACTGTGGGGCTTCACAGGGAACTTAGTTTCTTTCCAGTGATCCTGGCTGCTTTTATATGAGATTAAATTAATGTGATCCCAGAATGCTCTGAGGGAAATTAGATCGACAAAAATATAAATTATTCTAATTGAAGAAGAAAATGAAGAACATGTTGCTTCTACACCTTTTAGGTGATTAAATAGAAACATTCAATTAAGCAGAGTTTTAGCTCTTCATTGTATTCAACAGTTGAAAAGATAGGGGTGGGTTTAAAGTTCTGCCTTAGTCAATGTTTTCCATTTAATTCACTCCTACCCCCATTTCTCTTTCCTCTGTTACTACTGATACAGTGAGCAGGGCATACACACTCAGTTGTCGTGCTCACACATTTAGTTGCAGTGCTCAGGGTTGCTCTGGTCTCCAGAAGTATTTGCCAGGAATTGTGTTCTTTCTTTTTTTTTTTTCTTTTTGGGTCACACCCGATGATGCACAGGGGTCACTCCTGGCTCATGCACTCAGGAATCACCCCTGGCAGTGCTCAGGGGACCATATGGGATGCTGGGATTCGAACCCGGGTCGGCCGCGTGCAAGGCAAACGCTCTGCCCGCTGTGCTGTCACTCCAGCCCCAGGAATTGTGTTCTTTAGTAGTGGTGCTTGCGCATGTCTGACTATGTACCAGAAATCAAATACTCTGCAGTGTTGAGGGGTCCTGACAGGAGATCTGCCAAGACTGTGTCCCATATCTGCAGGAAGCACCAGAAATTGAACTCAAGACCTCAGCCTTGCTAGGTAGGTGCTTTTATCACAGATGGCTTCATATGTCTTTCAAATGAGTGCTTCATCCCCCACTCCCCGGGGACACTTTCGTTTAATTTTTTGATACAAAATGTAATATATATGTGTGTGTGTGTGTGTGTGTATGATGTATATAAGATTGGAAAGACTAGTATAATAATCTTTCAGTATTTTACTCCCATATTTTAGACTTCTTATTGTGCTGCATGAGCTTCCTGTATACATCAGCTTTTCACTGCTGAGCTATTTTGCAAAAATTCTTATTAGAGAACGCAGTGGTAATTTCTAAACATTGAACATTTTCTGTCATCACACAATATGTGGGAGTAACAGTGACTTCTGGGTTACTTTTTAATATCTTGATTATCTCCAAAAGATTTTTCATTATTAGTTATTCAGCTAGGACCTGCGCAAGGTCCTGACATCATAACGCTCATCCTTGCATATCTCTTTTACTCAAGAGCAGGTCCTCCTGCTCCCAATTTTGATTTATTTCTTTGGCTGATGACTTTCTGAAAAAAGATAAAGCAAGATGTCAGGTGGTGTGCCCATATGTTAGGTTTTTCTGTTCGCTCTTTTGTAATGTTAAATGTATTACATTTCCTGGAACTATCAGCTTGATTAGATTCAGTTTATTTTATTTTTAGCAACAATACTTCATAAATAGTATGGTATATTGCATCATGCAGTAGGGACATAATGTTTTTGTTGTACTTCGTTGAGTGTTCCTAAAGGTGCTTAGAAGCGTTCAGGTGGTGACAGCCATTCCTTCCAGCAGAAAGCTACTCATTGATAGGGTGATGACAGCAGTTTTCCTGGCCCAGTTTAGCTTGTGACTTTTCTGCTAGTTCTGAGCTAGCTTTTGATTTGTTCAAATTTAAACAAGCACTCCTTATTGATAATTACATTACCAAAAACAAACAAACAAAAAGGATGATGGATTTGGTAGATGTCCACCTCATCTACTCTCAGCTTCTCCAGTATTCTCATCTATAAACTGGTCTTGCAAGCATGCAGTGAACAGAGTTCTTATTTTAACACATGGTTATTATGAAGGTGACATATACCATCCATTTCCAGATGCAAACTGAAGAGCAATTCTCTTTCAAAGACAGCATGCAGGATGTTTGTTGGTATAAAGTTTACCCAGGCACAACTAACCCTGTCCAATTCAGATGGTGTGGGAGATTTACTCAAGCCTGGTGTTCTTATCAGACACTTGGTGCAGTAGACAGTTGTACAGTGATCTGACTTGCAAGTGATATGAAGCCATCAGGCTGCCAGTCAGTGTGGTTATTGGGAAATGTTGGAAATTATGGGATCGGTATTCATAAATGTACGTGGGAGGTGATGGCTGAGTGACATTACCATGGGGAATAGAGAACTAGTCTGAATACTCTTACATTGTCATTTATTGTATGATTAAATACTGCAACTAATTGTTTTTCATAAACTCTCTTGTTCCAAGAATCTACAGAGAGGGTGTTTTATGGTTCATGAAAAATTATGTAATAAAATTCTAATTCTTAGGAAAGTTGTTGGTCAATATATGACTTGTCCCTGAATCCTTTCAATAGTTACTACCTACCAAGGACCTCCTAGTCAGTCATACAAATCTCATAAAGAAGCATCAGCCTGTCTTTAAAATATGACTGTTTTCAGAAGACCACACCAAATATGGTGACTTAACACCTTAAGTTATAGAAGGAAATTTTTCATTTAGATCAGGACTCTAAGTTTATTTTGCTTATTTTAGTTCCACATTTTAAAATTATTTATGAGAGGTAAGATAATAGCTATTAATACCTTCATGATATCAGAAGAATTTAGTACAAATTTAATGAAGATAATTTCATATCAATGTCATCATGATCTTGACACAGAAGTTGGTTTCTTTCAAAATAATGTTTGTGTTATTTTCATATTTTCATTTGCTTCATGGAAATCAAAATGAAGCTTTTGGAGTTTCATTATTTTGAAGAAAACATTGTTGTTATTGCAAAGTTAGATATGAGTCCAAAATTAGGGAAAACTATTTTTGTGGTAATAATGACAAATACAAATTATAATAGGGCCAAGTATTTAAAAATATTTTTACTAAATTGAGAAGGTTGTGAAGCATAAATATACTTGTGATTGATTTTGGTGCACACATAATTTATCAGTTTTATTCAAACAAGCTGCAGTAGTTTACTAATCAAAACAGAAGCTGCAATTGTAAGAACTTATAAATATTTATCCATTAACACAACTGAAATTGAGCAACAGTATTTTTATGATAAAGTTTTTTTTTAGTACTCATTAAACAGTGATAGTCTTGATGGATACAAAAATGACTATGGATGGAATAACATGCTTTCTCTCTTTGTTGCTAACTAGGAGTCAGAATTTACCTTGTGCCTTTGAAGAAAGGCTTTTATTATAAATCAATCTATGTGTTCTACAGTGACACTGAGATTTCTGTAAGGAATTCTGACAAATTTTGTTCAAATTTGGTTGAAAGTTTCAAGTAAGTCTAGTCAAAGGGTGAAACACCAAATGCTTCGGCTTTCGGTAACTTTCAAATCCTGACAAAAGAGCTTGTGAATAGGAAAGCGTTAAAATGATCTCTTTGAAAGCAAAGGAAAAGCAGCACAAAATAAAGAGAACTAAAACTATATTTAAATTCTTAATTTTGAATTATAATTGTACCTTGGAATGTATTGAATATGGGAAGAATATGGGAAATGGAATAAATATTTGATTTTGTAGCATTTTGTGTGGCAAAGCCTTGAAAATAATCATAAATAGAGTCACTGCATTTCAATGAGCTTTGTCTTGTAAAAACATGTGTCGGAAAATAATGACAAAGACCATAAAGATAATTTGCCTGAAATATTTCCACATTTTAAGATATAGAATATTAGAAAACAAATGAACATTTTTTAAGTCTAAGAAATGTGTGCCAGTACCGAGAGAAGGGAAGTAAACTTGTTCCTTTGCTATAAGTCTCTTTATCACCATATCACTGTATCACTGTCATCTTATTGCTCATCGATTTGCTCGATTTGGCACCAGTAATGTCTCCATTGTGAGACTTATTGTTATTGTTTTTTGGCATATTGAATACGCCACGGGTAGCTTGCCAGGCTCTGCTGTGTGGGTGAGATACTCTTGGTAGCTTGCCCAGGCTCTCCAAGAGAGGTGGAGGAATCGAACCCAGGTTGGCCGTGTGCAAGGCAAACGCCCTACCCGCTGTGCTATCGCTCCAGCCCAAGTCTCTTTATTGTAAGCTCAAATGGTTTGCCTTCCATGGCACTCCCTGTTAGTGAGAAGAGGCTACCATATCGGGGGCTCAGTGTTGGCTTCAATTCTTGGCAGGTTGTGTACTCAGGAATAATCATAAATTAGACTTGTGGAAAGGAAGGCTCTATTGCATGACCCCTCTGGAGAGAGCTCTGGGCTGAACTGGCTGATACGCAAAGAAATCTTCCACATGATTATTGAGACAAACCACTGTCTTGGACACTTTGGTAGACATGGACGTGGGCCACAGATATCCTTGCAGTTTGTGTTCATTATGAAAGATTCACCCACATATGTCCTCCCTAGACATTCTTGCCACAAAGCTTCCCAATCTGTGAGCAAGCAGCTAAACCATGAGGTATTTCTTAGGACTCATTAGACTTAGAAGTGGATGATCAGATGTACTACTTGAAGTCCTGCCCACCAGGATAATTTCCTTCATTCCTGCCTTTAAGGATCATCCTTGAGTGTGATATAGTACTGTAGTTGTTCACTTTTGGCTCATGCCTCAGCACACCATTTACTGACTCATTGACTCATTTGTAGATGAGGCTTGTGTTTTATCTTCTGACAATTAGACATAATGGCTGACCCCAAGGCCATGGGTGTGGACTGAGGGGGAGGTGGTGAAGCAAAAAGAGGACTCATAAGAGTGGGATACCGGTATAGTTTGCCTGAGTTTTCTGAATCTGCTAGGTTCTGATTTCATATTTCACTTCAAATTTAAATGAAATCCAAATTGGTGCAGCCTATTAGGAAAATGGTATGGAAGTTCCTTTAAAAAATTACAGCAACAGGGGTGGGAGCTGTAGCACAGTGGGGAGGGCATTTGCCTTGCATGAGGCCGACCCCAGTTCAATTCCCAGAATCCCATATGGTCCCTGGAGCACTGCCAGGGGTAATTCCTGAGTGCAGAGCCAGGAGTAACCCCTGTGCATGGCCAGGTGTGACCCAAAAAGAAAAAAAAAACCAGCAACCAAAAAGGGAGCTACAATATGATCCTGTGATATAACACCTAGTTCTTCACCTGAAAGACATAATATCTGAGGAAAAACTAATTAAAAAGAATATTTACAATGTGTAACAACATCATTCACAATTGCCCAGACATGGAGTCATCCTAAATGCACATCAGCAGATGATTAAAGAAGCTGTGGCATATATACTCAATTGAATAGTTTCTCTGTTGGTATAAAAAAGATAAAATTGTGCCATTTGGAACGAAATGGGTGCCACTTGAAGTGATTATGCTAAGTTAAATAATAAGAAAGTAAAAGACAGTTACCAGATGATTTCACTCACGTGAAATATAAATAACTAGAGCAAATAAACTGGAAATACCCAATAAAAGCAACTTCTAGACTCAGTGAAAACTCTGATAGTTCCTGGAGGAATTGTGGGTGGGTTGGTGGTTGTGAGGAAGTGGGGAAAGGGTCTTTTTGGTGACACAATCAATGACTCTGGAATTTTGGTGATGGATGTGGCGAAATTTATACATATAGCAAATGATTAAGTTATGCCTCTTACTTTCTATAATGTTGTAAACTAAAGATACATTTTTAAAAAATAAAAAAAAATTATTAAGAGTATTGCTATGCCAGCCCAATTTGATGGTTTGAAAGATTTGATTCACGATGGATACTTAATCTATTATTATTAAGTTGGGTTGTATGGTCAACTTGGTATCCCTACTGGAGATATAAATACCATACCAAGGGCTGGTATCCAATGATGGGCTACTTTTAGAAAGGAGAATTTTTTTTTTCAGTGGAAGAGAGCTCAAGACTTTGCCAGCAACTCTAATGGGGCATCCCTAACACTGACCTTCAGATTTGTTGACTGTAAGATGAGATTTAAATGGTAGAGCAGCTAATTTTATACCTATGTACTGAACATGCTTTGAAAACACTTCTCTGCTTTTTGGAAACTGTGTCTCTGGGTCTCTGGTTCACTCACCAAGAAAGCGTGCTTTGGAAGATGAGACTGATGTTCGTCTTCCCATGAATGCTTGTTTGAGAGCCTGGCGTGATGTCTAAATGTGTGATTAGAGTTAGTCTCCGTAGCCATTAACTTATTTATTACAGTTATTTTATGTTTGCTGTTATGGCTCATTGTAACACTGATTTTGAACAATATATGCTTTCTCACCCTTTTCAACTTAATTTGTAAGAGTACCTATGGTTTTCTGTTGCTAAGTAACACAAATAACCTGCTGCCATGGTGATTGTATCTGAATAATTTCTGCAATCACTTAGGACAGTGCTTTAATAGTATATACCATTTTAAATGACAAAAATGGTCGATTTTAAGCTGCTTGGAGAAACTGACTGAACTAGTCTCTCAAAGGAGGAGGTTCATTAGCCAAGAACCCTAAATAGAGGGCACACGATATACACCGAGCTCACAGCCACAATTTTTCATAAGCTTATTGATACTTCAATGTCTCTAACGGGAATCCTCACTTGCTAGGACATTTCTGAAGATTTAAAAAGCTAAACGGTCCAGAAAATGATTTTTTAAAACAAAAAGGATTGTTTTCTTTAGTGAATCGAGAAATTACATTAATCAGGACATAAATGAAGCATGAGGCAGAAGGTAGGTAATGCTGCTCCAATTCTCGCCAGGCAGAGCTAGAAAATGGAAATGGCATAACTGTCCTAACCTTGGGAATAACCTGGTTAGATATTTTTTCTGATGTCAATTCATCACTGTCTCTTACAAAAGAGTTTCTTTCTAGACTTTGTCCTAACTTGTAGATATATCAACAATTCTTAAATTCTCTTTGAACTCTAATTTAAGGTAACAATGTATTTGTGTTTCCATGCAATAAAATCACAAGAATATATTTAACAAAGACACAGACGCAGGTCTATCAGAATGAATGACTGAGCACCATTCCAGTGCTCCTTTCTTTAGTGTGTTTGGTCATAGAAGTATGTGTGTGGAGAGAAGCGGCAGGCATTCTGGTGAGCAACGCGGCCCGGAAAATGCTCCGGACCCGAATTGGGGCCAACAACACCAGGGAGCCGGAAGGAGGAGGTGTAGCCAGCACACCTTTTCCAGATGGAGCCCTGGCGACACTGAGCAGCAACTCCGGGATTCGGGACTGGGACACATCCGAGCTGTGCGGCCGCTAATGCGGCCGCGCAACCTTTTCTAAAACCTTGAAACATACAATCTTTTAATGGACAACTAATTATCAAATGCTTCCTTAATAGGGTTATCTTGTTTGGGGGTATAACTTCCACAACAAGAGTGAGTTTTGTGTTGAAATATGGAACATAATCAAGGTCAAGAGAAAATAAAGCGAGGTTCATCAGTTATACAGTTGGGGTGGGGGGCGGGGGGTATACCAGGGATTTGGGGGGTGGAATATGGGCACTGGTGAAGGGATGGTGTTTGAATATGGTATAACTGAGACATAAACCTGAGAACTCTGTAACTTTCCACATGGTGATAAAATAAATAAATAAATAAATAAATAAAGAAGTATGTGTGTGTGTACATGTATGTATATGCGTATGCGTGTGTGTGTGTGTGTGTGTGTGTGTGTTTGTGTGTGTGTCCTGAGAGAGAGGATGGGACAACTGAGGCAGAAATAGTGAATATTTGGGTCTTGGGTCAGTGAAATTTCCCAACTGTATGAAAGCTCAACATTTTAAAGTTTTGTATGGCTCTGCAGAGGCATTGCTGACTTCTGCCTTAGGCTGAAAATTCTCCTGGTAAGACACATCTTTATCATCTCTGCAAGTCTAAATATATTATTGTAGAAAATCCTTTACATCTATGTGGAACACAAACTCAAAGAAATTGGTAGTGAATGGATTATATAGGTTTTGCTGTGATTATAAACAACCCTAAATTTTATTAGTGTCTTATTGTATATACTAGAGTTAATCTCTTGTGTACATGATTAATTGCAAGGCCCTGTTGATTCTGCTCTCCATATTCTTTTCCCAAGTCAGAAATGCGGTCACTGTGGTAGAGAAAAAAGGAGGTGATGTTTTGGATTAATTCTTATATGTCAAAAAACAAACATCATGTCACTTCTCCTTACATATCACTGACTGAGTAAGCCTCAGTTGATGTCAATCAATTTCTTTTGGAAAGTATCTTCACTTACTGATAATTATGTGCCTCCTGGTTTTCCAATATGTGTTTGGAAAATAGAGAGATCAAGTTGGGACTCCATTTTAGAGAACATCCCATTATAGTGGGAAAAAGGCACAGAAACAGACCTACTACACAAAGCTTTGAAGGAGGAATGAGCTTGTCAGGACTGTGAAGAAAGAACTTCTATAAACTCCAGGAGTATATTCAGTTCCCTGCTAGTTCCTACTATTCCCATATCTAATATATATTTTGATACTTCCACTTATCAAAATTTCCTGACATTATTTGTTAGGTTTCTGGGTCTATCCCCACTTTCTAGCTAACGAACAATATCAAGACAGACAGACTTGATTTGTTTAGATGGAAATTATGTTTATTGAGCATTGTCTCATTGATTCTAGGCAGTTGCTTGACACAAAATAAACCAATGAGAGGGTAAGTGAATGAATGGTTAGGCAACCCATCACTATCACTCTTAGCTTCTTCTGTCCTATCTAACTTATGAGTCTTATATTGTCCTTTAGTTTCAGGGTAAAGGATGTCCTTGTTTGGATATATAATTCATCGACTATTCTACTTTCTTTCTGCTTCTTTTGTTAGCATGATACTTCTGACAAATGGCTGTCGTGACTGTTGTTATTGTAGCCTGTGATGTTATATCAGGGTTTCTCCACTTCTTTGCTCTCTTGTCCTTTTTGGGTAGAGGCTATTTTTGGCACAGTGCTCAGGGAATTCTATGTCTTAGAATATACTCTACACTGTAACCACATAAGCATTGAGACATGATCAGCTCCTGAACTTCTTGAGGAGTGACCCCCAAACAAAAAATAATCAATACTTCCCTTAATCTTTACAATAATCCTGTGAAATAGATAGTATTATTGTCCCCATTTCTCAGTCAAGGAAGTCAAGGTACAGAAGGTTAAAATAACTAGTACAAGATCACAGAGCTGGAAAATGACAGAGGTAGGATTTAAACTAAGGGATCCAAAGTTTCTACTTTTAAGCAGAACTGTATCCTCAACGAATAGTAATCAATTGGATCCAGCATGTATTAACATTGAGTTAGCACAAAAAGTTAATTTTAGAGTAAGACATATTTTGGCCTGAATCTGAACTCTGTAACTTTACCGACCAAAAGCTTTTATGTATGATAGATTTTCTCCTTTTAACTTCATTTAAACTTCAACACCCTATTCTATAAAATGTAGCACAATAATGTTTCCATTCCAAGGTGGTTATAAGGATAGAGTGAAAAGCTATATTGAAAAGTGTCTGAAACATCAATAAATAGTCTTGATAGGAAAAGAGACTACATTGTACCCAAAGTCAGTAACTTATAGTCAAGAGAGGAAAATGGTCTGTCATAAATTGTTCTTAGGTAGTGCTGAGGGAAAGGCTTTAAAAGGCTGTGATCAGTGAGCTCACTAGTGTCAGGCTCTCCAGGAATTAAATCTCAGTCCTTTTTATGATTGTTGTTTTCATTTTGGCCATACTTAGCGGTGCTCATGGCTTACTCCTTACTCCACACTCAGGGATCACTCGTAGAGCTTAAGGTGCTGGGGATCCAACCTGGGTCAGCTGTGTGCAAGGCAAAAGCACCCTATGTTCTGTGCTATCTCTCCAGCACTCATGGGTCCCTCACTTACTTGAAAGGAATTTCTGCTATGTTGGATTATAGTTCTAAACATTTTAGGTTTAACATTGGTTTGGCATTTCTACTCTGACTTTTCTCCTCCACAACAAGGAGCTTAGGTTTACTGAGTAACACCCATCACAATGTTCCCTAAGCACTCCCATTTCCTCGGTACTCATCTTTAACTTCTCCTTTGTTCTGCTTCTCCTGGCTGCTAATCACTCATTTCCCCTAAACAGTGACTTGTAAAGTGACTTGTAATGACAAATTCCTCTGAAATCTCTGGTTTTGTGTTTGTGAGATATTGCTTTTCTCCTTCCCTTATGTTCTTTGCATAGTTTACTTCAGAGCAATGTCCTTTTTTGTATAGACACAGGAAGATAGTTAATGCTATGCTTTTGTAAGTTGAAAATTAATTGACTCCAAATAATATTGACTCCTGGGCATATGTTTTCTCAACTTAAACCTCAGTTGCCCTTAGTTCCTAGCACCCCAAAAGCAGAGTCCCAACAAGGGACTGGATGGACCCAGGGCAAGATGTGAGGTACTCTGGCATCAAAAGAGGCCAGGCCAAGCACCAAAATTCTTAACTGTAAGTTAAGAGCATGGTCATGGACAAATTCTGTCATGATCCAAAGAGTAAGGATCCTGCTAGGGTTAGGAAAGACTAATCTGGCCTGAGCACTCTAGTCTGGGATCTATAGCAAGATGTCTCCAGGAGAGCCACCCTACAAGCTTAATATATTCATACAAATGTGTTCATACAAAATGAATAGTATTAAGAAGTAGAATTAAAATGAATGTTTAAATGGTTGTTGGACTAAGGAAAGGAGAAACACACACCTAGATGTTATTTGGCCCTTGAATGGATCTCCTGGCTGCAAGAGATCTTTGTCTTATCTTAGAAGAGCTTCCCTGGAAGGAAGGGCCTTTACATATGTTGATTATGCTACATCACCTGTGTGTAATTGATACTCCCAACCCTTGGAGAGGGGGAATAACTAGGCTGTGGGAGTGGGCTGAGGAGAAAGAGATGGGCAGTGAGTGAGACTGGTAGGAGGTGGAGGACAAATAAATGGCAATTGATCGCCAACCAGTCTGGCTCCTGTTTTCTCCTTCTTTCATCCATTCCTGTTGGCCATCCTGGGTGAGAAAACAGCCTAATGCATGTGGAGAGAGAGCGTATTTTCTTTTTTTTGTGATTACACATCGCTGCTCTTGATGTGTGCATGGAGAAAAAAATGTGTTGACATAGATCTGTCAAGAAAACCAGAGAAGGTGTTAGTATAGTGTGAGGTAACTTGGGAGAAGTACATGGCACAGCCCTTGTGTCACTGAGTCAAAGTCACCTCCTGCTTTGCTGCAGCCTAATGTCTCCTCAGAGGGGATGAAATGAGACCCTCATCAGAGCCCTCTCTGGTGCAGCCTTTCTTTTATGCACCAACCTTTAATGGAACTAGGGCTACATGTGGAAATTCAGCTAGGGCGAGAGGCAGGGTGGGAATGCTCTATGGCCTGTGGTGAGAGAAGGGAGCTGTGTGGTGTTTTGGAGGGCCCAAACATGGTTTTTTAACCCTTCATTTCTGTTATGGAAACTACATAAATAAAAATGACTACAAAGTAAGAATTGCTTTAAAAATTATTTTCTAAAGAGGCACACAGTTTTTCACACTACAATAGGTCATACTTTCAACATTTATAATTTGAGTAACAACTTAAAAAGAACGTTGAGAAAGGGAGTTAGCCTGGAATTAGTTCTTTTTTAGATAGACATATGAGTCATCTGACAGAATGAGAGAAAGAAAGATTCATTTTAAACTAAATTGTACCAATTCAATCTGGAAGGGATGACTTCTCAATATCAAGCCTCCAAGGTTGCATCAGGAGAGCTCTTTAAAGATTGCGAATGTAGTGGTAAAAGCTATGGCTATACCATAAAGAATGCGAAGATCAGACAGTTTTGGGTGCCTTCTGTAGCAAATTACCTCAAACTGAGGGTCTTGCCAGGAACAAAATTACTGTCTTACAAGCTCTAGAGATGAGGAGTCTGAGAAGGACATTGTTGACTTAGGACTGAGGGCCCAGAGTGTTCTTTCTGGAGACTGTAAAAGAATCTCTCTTGCTTTCCGAGCTTCTAGAGGCTACTTATCTCCTCCAGCTCACATACTTTCTTGCATCTTTCAGAGTGAATTGGGTCACTGCCTTGACCTGGTCTCACTCTGTCCTAGACTTTCTCTACATTTAAAGACTCCTGTGACTCCATTGGGTGAACTGGAAAAGACAGATTAATCTTATTTTAAGGTTAGCTGATTAGCAACTGTTATTCCACCTGCTAATTTAGTATGTAACTTAAATGAGTCAATGTTTTAGGGAAATGGATAAGGAAATCTGGAGGAATGCTTTTTGCATGCCATTATGCACTTCTGGGTTAAATCCCCTCACCTCCCCTAAACATCCAGAAATGAGTGGCTAATTGAGGTTTGGGTTATAATTCATGGGACAATAGCATGCTCTAAAGTGTTGCATGTCAGACAGTACACATTATCAATACAAATTAAATGCTTGGAAAATGTTCTTGATGACTGAAATAATTTGTTAGACATTAACCTTGACCAAGAAGTAAAAAAGTTTGAATAGGGTTCTTCCATAAGTAAGAATTAGTAAAAACAGTATATTTTCTTGTGTGTGTCCTGGTGTAAGCCTAGTCTTGCTGTCAAAGTAACCATTAATAAAGATATCTTATAACCTTCCCAAATTGTTCTCAGCCTATATAGGTCTGTATGATCTAACTATTGATGGCTCTCAGAACACTCTTTATCTTGCACTTTATAGCATAGTCACACTACCTTCTTATTCTTGTTCTAGAATATCAGAATCATTTCTGAAGTACTAGGTCTTTGAATTCCCTATTTTTCTTCTTGGAATATTTGCGTGACAACAACTCAAAATACCTTCTTTAGTGAAAATTTTTATCTATCACATATTCCAGTTTAGATTAGTTAGCTCATGTGGCAATAACAACAAACTATATATAGGGTGGCTGAAATAAGAGGAATTAATTTTCTTGCATGGAGGATGAGAAGTCCAACCAAAGTTCTGACCAATTTGATTGCCTAGAACAGTAATCTTTTCCTGGCTCATAGATGATCACCTTCTTGCTGTGTTCTGCCATTGGGGAGAAAGAGAGGACACAAGTCATCTGGTGTTTCTTCACGGAATGGCACTAATTACATTAGGAGCTGTCCATTCTCATAATTCCATATAACCTTATTTACCTCCTAAAAGTGTCAACTACAAATACTATTCACTGTTAGCACTTAAACATACAAATGTGTGCATATGTGGATGGAGGAGGCATGACATAATGAGTTTATAGCACTGCAGTTCTCGTGGATCATAGAACATTACCAGTTAAAACTACTGTGCCTTTATTTGTTCTCATGGCATATGTCTACACCTAGTTCAAACCAACTTCACCAGAAAGGAGCTCTTTAGTATTTCTCAACTGGCACCCTTGTTGAGCAGCTAGTAATGAATTTCACTGACAGATTTGTCAAAAAGAATATCTGAGTCTCTTCTTGACTACTGGTATACTTTGTCTTGCTTTACCCACAACAATATATAACATCTATAATAATGTATGTGGAGAACTCTTGATGCTAGGAGCACTCAGTTACAGCACTATTCTTTAAAGTTGTGTTGTTAAACTTGTGAAGTGAGCATATCTGTGTGGTTGATGCTTGAAGGCACTGTTCATTGGGTCAACCCCAAGAAAAATATCCCAGTCTTTCCTTGGTTGCAAGTGCACATGATGAGATTAAGAAAAAGGCCCAGAGAGTAAGGGATATGCATTTAGGGCTCTTAGCCTGGAATGGAAGGAGCTTAGTTTGAAATACAGCTCTTCTGACCCTGATGGAGAGCTACCTGGGGACAGCCTGACTTCACTTCTTTTAGTAAATTATCTGTCAAATAACCAACTCAGATGAGTCCTGGGAAGTTGATGTATGAGGCTATCTTTTCCCACCAAAGAAAAGTGTGACAGAAAAATCATTCCAGGAGTGTTCTATAGTGACCATGTCTATGCATTGCTGAGTTGCTGGGGAGAGGCTGTCCTGATTTTGGCTTGTGATCAGAGCCTTGTTCTCTTTATTTACCATGAATATAAATTTATAACAAGAAAAATGAAACATAATCAACAGGAAAAGAGTGAACGGAATCAGTACCAGTTTATTGGTAAAGCTTACTAGTTATTCAGGTAGCTTCACTTGAGATGCCGAATGAAACAAGAGAGACTCATGCAAAAGGTCTGCCTCTATAAATTTTCACCATTTCTGTTGAAAATACATACCTCTTCACCAAATGCATTCACTTAGTGACTAAACTGAAAAAATTGCAGGTAAGCAAAAAGAGCGGGTTGCATTTGTATCAATTTGTTTTTAGGTGCTTAAACCTATCAATCAAGTAAAAGACATTTTTCTCACGAACATTGTGCCCGATTGAAATGCACAGTGAGAAAGGAACAAAGCGTGAATTGAATCCAGTACTTCAGCAATGCCTCTGAGTGCAGGAATGGGGGCACAGCCTGAGCCTCTTATGATAAACATGAGCTGGGTTTTGGAAGTCCCCCTGTGGCCATTTGTAGTTTGGTAAAGTCACACAGAATTCCTGAGGCTTCTGGCAAGTTCTTTTGTGTGGGAACCAGAAGAACTGGGGCAACACCAAGGCAGGAATGAGCTGGGCCTCAAGGTCATGCTGGTCTTCTTCATGCCTTCTGCACTTCAGAGGAATAGGAGGAACAGAATCTCCTGCTGGGAAACACATGCCCCAGACTCCAAGTCTCTGATATAACTTAACACCCCATTACTGTTGACTGTACCCCACACCCCTCAGCTTCCACAAGGACCCCATGGCCACACCAGTGTGAATACAGACATGAGTGAAAAATGGCCAAAGAGGTGACAGGAGGATAAGAGAATGTATTGTCTTTGGGGGACGGGGCAGCTCTAACAGTATAGCATGGCTGGGTGGTTCCTGAGCAACAAACATTTGATTCTCACAGTCTGGAGACGGGGAAGTTCTAGACATACTTCAGGCAGTTTGGGTGTCTGGTGAGACCTCGTTTCCGTTTACAGATGGTCATTTCCTAACTACCTTCATAGAGTAGAAGAGTGAGAAAGTTCTCTAGGCTCTTTTTTCTAGGAGCACTGGTTTTATCCCTGAGGGCTTCAATTCTAACCCATCTCCCAAACTTTTCACCACCTTCTAATCAAATCTAAGTCAAGTCTAAGCCTAAGTGACTCCTAATCACCTCCCGATGCCCCATATCCATATACCATTACTTTGAGGGTTAATCTTCAACATGTGAGTTTGGGGAAAGACATAAAAACATGTAATCTGTAGAGAGGGGGGCGATCAGGGCATGTAAGAGAAGCACAGAGATCACTCTGAGGAGGGAATGAAAACGTGTGTGACATGTAAGGCATGCACTTTAGAGATAGGCCACATAATTGGCTTCAGTTCTTCTCTTTTCCTTGTATCCACTCTCTGTGCCCTGTGATTCTAACGCTCCTCCTATTGGGCATTCTTTCAGTGTCTGACTTAGGGGTTGACCAGAGGACTAGCTTTGGAGTGTAGGAGACAAGAGACTTCACTGAGCCTGGACATTTTTGCCTGACACTGCTTGCATTCTTGGGCCTCAGTCATTGTCTTAGAAAATAACATTCCCCAGTGGTCTTTGGTCCTAAGAGGAGAGAGATGTGGAATGCTTAGATAGTTCAAACAGCCCAATTATCCAGAATTACATGAACAAGTTTATCTGAGATCAGCAAAAGCACCTAAAACTAACCCCTGTTGGACCAGCTGGCTTCCAGACACACGAGAAAGGATAGTTTGCTTTTATGAGGAGGTTAAACATTTTAGTACTTACTAGAAATATACCTGCTTCAACTATTTTCTTTCTTTTCATAACATCCCATTTTGTAAATGGTCCTATGTGACATCATTGGTGGAAGACAATCTCGTGACTTCTGTCATCATTTGTTAAAAACTTTCTTTTCCAGAGTTTCTTTCAGCTAACAATTAGCATGTGACCTCATTCTGACTATGAAAACATAATATAAATATCATTTCTGAGGAGGATTTCCTTGGTGATTAAAGCAAAAGTCTCCTCCCCCTTTTTTTGCTTGTCCCTTTCTTTTCTGTATGAGCACTGGTAAGATGGTGACATATTTACAACTGTGGAAGCTATCTTGCAAACAACCATGAAGTCACAACTTCAAAGGTAAAGGTCTACAGGTGTTGGGTGAGAAAAGACCAAGTATTTGTTATTATTGTTTTGGTTCTGGCAACCATGAAGTCACAACTTCAAAGGTAAAGGTCTACAGGTGTTGGGTGAGAAAAGACCAAGTATTTGTTATTATTGTTTTGGTTCTGGTTTTTGAACCACACCCAGTAATACCCATGGCTTACTCCTGGCTCTGTGCTCAGGGATCATTCCTGGTGTGGCTCAGAGGACCATGTCACTGTGCTTGGGATCAAACTTGAGTTAACTAAAGGCTGGGTTAGTGTCTTACATACTGTATTTCTCCTTCCCAACCTCAAGTTTTTGATTAGATTGTTAGACTTCAGAACAAACTCTACCTACATTTGATCAAGGAAACAGTGACTGTCTTTGGGGTTCAAAGCACTATCACTTTGGTCTATTAAGGGGTTAATATCAAAGATATATAAGACACTGGCAGAAATTTACAAGAAAAAACCTCTAACCCCACCAAAAAAGTGGGTGAAAAAATGAATAGAAACTTCCTCAAAGAGGAAATACAAATGGCCAAAAGACATATGGAAAAAATGCTCTACACCACTAATCATCAGGGATGCAAATTAAAACAATGGGCTGTCAACTCACACCACAGAGACTCGCACATATCTGAAAGAACAAGAACAATCAGTGCTGGTGCGGATGTAGGGAGAGATGGATTCTCATTCATTGTTGGTGGGAATGCCAACTGACACATAGTTTTGAAAAACAATATGGTCGTTCCTCAAAAAACTAGAAATTGAGCTTCCATAAGACCCAGCAATACGACTCCTGAGAATATACCCTGGGGATCCCAAAACACAAGCAGAAATGCCATCTGCACTTGTGTGTTCATTACAGCACTGTTCACAATAGCCAGAATCTGGAAATAAACTGGGTGCCCAAGAACAGATGGCTGGATAAAGAAACTCTTACCATAGTATATCCATCTGCACAATGGAATACTATGCAGCTACGAGGAAAAGTGAAATTATAACATTTGCTTAAAAATGGATGGACATAAGGGGTACCATGCTGAGTGAAATGAGTCAGTAGGAGAGATACAGGTATAGAATGATTGCAGTCATTTGTGGGATATTAAAAAAAGAAGTATGAGACTAATATCCAAGGACAGTAGAATCAAGGGCTGGGAGGACTAGTCACTGTTGGGAGCTTGCTACAAGTATGGAGGTGTTGGGGAGAGGCCAATTAGAACACAGAAGGGACCACTATTACAATTATAATTAGAAATGATCACTCTGGGAAAGAACTGAGTGCTGAAAGTAGGCGAAGGGATATACATGATAACTTTTTGGCACCTGTATTGCAAAAGGCCAGAAGGAAAGAGAGAGGAGGTGGAGAGAAGGAGAGAGAGAATTTGCCTGCTATAGAGGCAGGAGAGGTAGGGAGATTGTTGGGGGATGATGGTGGTCGGGACACTGACCCTGGGGGAACATTGGTGGTGGGAAAAATGTACACTGGTGAAGGGCCATGTTGGAAAATTGTAAGGCTTTTTAATAAGCATTATAATTAATAATAATTGTATATTAATAAGCAATAATAAGCAACTTTGTAACTGTGTATCTCATGATGATTCAATAAAAAACAAACAATGCATGGTTAGTCTGATGTTCAGTTATGGCAGCCCACTGCAATCTTTTTTTTTTTTTGCTTTTGACGTCACAGCTGGTGATGCACAGGGGCCATTCCTGGCTCTGCACACAGGAATTACTCCTGGCAGTGCTCAGGGGACCATATGATGTTGGGAATTGAACCTGGGTCGGCTGTGTGCAAGGCAAACACCCTACCCACTGTGCTATCACTCTGGCCCCCAGCCCAGTGCAATCTTGAGTGGTAATGATATGGTGAGGTGGTGGGGGTGTGGATGGAGGAACGGGAGGAGGAGAATAGTGGAGGTGATAAATGATGAGATGTGAGTCTTGGTTCTGTGAAAAGAACATGTACTAAGGGTTGAAGACCTTTTCCTAATTAGCTGAGTAACTCTGAGTAGAATTACTCATCTCTCCAGGCTGTAATTTCCTCTCCTGAGAGAAGAAGGCATTTAACTAGATGATCTCTAAGGTTTTTGCAGTTCCAACATTGATTCTGAACATACTGTCAAGTCTCTGGGTGCCTCAGCTGAGCAAATATTCACACAGAGGATTTTGGAGAACTTTTAATTATGCCCAGGGAAAAAATTCAGAGGAGTTATTCTATAGCAAATGCCTAGCTCTGGGCTGATAAATAATGAGTTTCTTTTTCATTTCAGAGTTTTTGTCTAATATGTCTTACCTGCTCTAGGGGACTTTCATCAAATGCTCATTAGATGCCTCATTTATAAAAAATGATTTGCATGCAAGGAGCAAATGCTTCCTTTTCAGGAGCAGGTGTTGTGGGATGAAGAGAAACATGCTGGCTAATGCCTTGTCATCTGAATTCACAGAAATTTCTGGTACCCTGGGAAGGTTTGACACCATTCTGGGGAGAGAACTAAAGGGACACATCTTCTGAATAAATTAGTCTATTCAGTTTCTGGTTCTGCAGAATAGTTTTGGCAGTATCCCAGAGACACATCAGCAGGGGGAAAAATCACCTTATTTTCTGCTTTTGCCAACAACATTTCCTTGCCCAGACTCTACAAAAAGGACTTGCTTAGCTTTGCAGGTTTCTCCAGCTGCTGCTGTTTCTCTCTGGCCTTCTGGTCACAGTGCCCCGGGCTTTGTTGAATTTCTTCAATTCTATTATTTTCCCCCAAAACCATGTTTCTTTAATTTCTTTTTGCTTATCATGACAAATACACATTAAATTTCCCCCTTTATCCCATTCCTCCCAATTTTTAGCTCTCTCTACCTCTGTGTTCTCCTCCTCCCCCTCCATCTACTGCTGCTTCATGAAAGGTCTTCCCCTGATGCTTGCATACTTGCATTTGTTAAATCCTGGCAGTCATGATGTCATATATGACACACAAAAGTATTTTGCCAGCTATTCTATGCCCATTCAAGAAGAATTTCTTAGCCTCAGTCTTGTTCTATTTATCTTGCCATATTTTGTAGCATCAATTTTAATGTTAACAGGTTGGATAAATGGAATTTGGGAAGAAAGACAAATTCTAGTGCATAGAACTGGGACAGAACAGTGGTGACCACTTGGGCCCTGAACTTCATTCATTGAGCTAACACAAATTAACCCATCTCCCACATAGTGAATTAAAAATAATATACATATTGCAATAGCACAGCGGGTAGGGTGTTTGCCTCACATGTGGCCAACCCAGGTTCGATTCCTCCGTCCCTCTCAGAGAGCCCAGCAAGCTGCCGAGTGTATCCTGCCCGCACATCAGAGCCTGGCAAGCTACCCATGGCATATTCAATATGCCAAAAACAGTAACAACAATTGAGACGTTACTGGTGCCCTCTTGAGCAAATCAATGAACAACAGGATGACAGTGCTACAGTGCTATCTATAGAATGCCCACAGTGGAGGAACATGAGGGACTGTAAAAGGAAAAATGTCTGCTAGTAGCAACCCATAAGATTAAGAATGTTTCAGGCAGAAATGATCCATTATTTTATTGCCTTTCATTATAATTGATCTTAACTAGTGTTTTAGATCCAAATGCCAAAGTATTACAGGACTGACAAAAGGTTCTTCTGAACAGTATCAATAAGCTTTGAAGGTCAATTCAGTCCCTTTGGGATGCTGGTTTTCAATCTTAAATCACTGTGAATCTCTCTTCATCGAATCTAGACATCATTGACTTTTTTCTACTCCTCTAAGTTTTTGGTAATTCTTCAGTGGTGAGCACTACTTTGCCTGACAAGTCAATAAATCAGGTGTAGGCATTTTATTTATTTTATTATTATGCAGCCCAAGTGGACGTTGTTTTCATTAGTTTTTAAAGTATAGACTGCAGTGGGGCTGGGGGTGGTGGTGGTGGTGGTGGTGATGGTCAACTAATGTTTAACATCTGGCCACAGGACAAATGCTCAGAACAGTAAGAACTTCTTGAAGAGAAACAACCCCAACAAAACAGTAATAGCACACTTGACATAGTGACAGAAAACTTTCTTTCTGAAGAGGGCCTCACTAGGAAACGATACTACAACTTCCCAGCCCAGACTCATCCTAACTAGAAGCCTTAACTGTAGTTTGTCTAGATGCACTTATTGTTCTAGGTGTTTCTGAAATAGCCCGTTTAACATGAGAGTTAGTGGACTTATAAGGAACAACAGCAACAGATTTTTTTTTTATATCTCTGACCTTTGAAGTCATTTTTTCACTTTATTAAGGAATAATTGAAAATAGAATTATATGTATTTAAATTGTACAAAGTACAATTGGAAGGGCAACCAAGATAAGGTAACTATCATATCCATCACTTCACATAGTTACTTCTTTTCTTGTGGTTGCGGTAAGATTATTTTTTTAACTTTAAAAACATTTTTTAAATGTTTTTTAGAGCACTACAAAGCCGTCCATGATTGAATTTCAATCATACAGTATTCCAACAGCCATCCTTCCACCAGTATACATTTCCCAGCTCCAGTATCCCCAGGTTCTGTCCCATCACCCGCAACTCTCCACCCCTTGCCTGCCTCTTTGGCAGGCATCTTTCTTCTTCTCTCTCTCTTTCTCTCTCTCTCTCTCTCTCTCTCTCTCTCTCTCTCTTTCCCTCCTTTTGTGGTTTGCAATATTGATACTGAAAGGTTATCAAGAATATCCCTTACCTACTTTCAACCCTCAGGTCTTGTCAGAGTACCAGGACAGGGAGGCACCAAAGGCAGCAGATTTAACTAAAAGACTTGCCTGTAACTTTCCAGTTAGTCACCATGCACTGCTACAGAATGGGTTAGTTTATATAGATGCTGTCTATTATGCACCTTTGAATTTTAAACCTGCATTTTCTCAGAAAACCCCTCACAGAACCTGACTTCACTTTGTTTTGTGGTGGTCTTATGAAAGAAACTCAGGAGATTGCCACTTCTGCAGCAAACTTTGAAGTTCTGGGAATTACGAGAGTCCTACACATCATTCCTCACTGAAGGAAACATTCAGTACTTTCCCCGTAAGTGTACTTTCCTCCTACATCAAGATGCTGTTATGATTTGTTTTCTCCCTCATGGCAGATTACTAATGTACTATATATTTGTGAAGGGAATTTATTGAAAATGTTGCAGAGTCTATTAGATGTACTAGCTGTTGCTTTAAAATATTATAACCCAATCATGTTTATGCCTCTGGCTGCTCCTGTCTTTTAGGCATGTAGCTCTGTAATATAACATATATATATATATATATATATATATATATTGCTGTCCTAAAGAAGATGGGGAACCCAATATATTTAATGTGACCTTTCTTTTTCCTTTTTTATTGTCATCTTTAAGTAAATGCTTATCCAGTGCCTACCACTCAGAAATTGTGTTGGGCAAATAAAAACCAGTGGTTGAATACATTCTCTCTGTTTTTGGGGGTGGTGGTGCCATTTCTAGAAGGGATCAGGGATGCTCCTGGTTAGGCCCAGGGAGCCATGTGTGGTTCTGGGGATCAAACCAATATTGGTTGCATATAAAGCATCATCTTTACCCCTGTATTATCTCTCTTGCACCCATGCTCTCTTCTTTTGGTGGATTATGCTAAGTCATCTTCCTCTTGTTTCCCTTAGATATTTGTTAAGAGGCAAATGGATGAATATCAGAGGAAGTCTTTGATATTCTAAGAGACGAGCCAGAGCGAGGTCCTGAGTATATGCTTATGGCTTTGTTTTCAGAATGTAGAGAGCAGGGAGTGTATTAGTTGCGGTCAGAGCAGATTATAGGAAGGAGAGAAAAATAATGGTCATTTCTCTTTCTCATGTAGAGTTCTTTCTACAGGCTTGGTTTCTTGGAGGATGTATCAGACATCAACTGCTGCATGTCAAACTGCTCCCATATATCGTGACTTAAAATGACAATTATTTTGTCATCTGTCATGTATCCTAGGGTTGGAAATCTAAGCAGTTTTGCTGCTTATCTTGCAACAAGATTTGCAAGAGTTTGGGGTTGGATGGTCTGATATGGCTCTGTTCAGACAGTTGATGTTGCCATTTGACTGGGATGCCTCTGCTCTCTTTCACTTCACCTCTTATCTTTCAAGAGACTAGGATGGGATTTTTAACATCAGAATTGCTTCTGGAATTTTACAATTCTACATCTGTCACATTCTATTCTCCCACAGTCCCAAGGGTGTGCCAGGTTCAAGGAGTAATAAATAGACCATCTTTAAGGGGAGGGAAAGGGACTGGAGAGACAGGATAGGCTTAAAGCATTTGTCTTGCATGTGGCCAACCCCAGTTTCCTCCTACATGACACATATGGTCCCGTGAGTGCCAGGATGATTCCTGAACACAAAGCCAGGAGTAAGCTCTGAGCTCTACCAGGTGTGGTTCCCTAAACCAAAACCATTCAACCAACTAAACATCCCTTGCCCCTCCAAAGAGGAAGGAGATAGGGGCATAAATCCAGGGAGCAGGATTACTTGGGAATCCTTATTTTAATAATCGATCACAGCAGAAGCAGTGTCAGAAGAATGGGGATGGGGTAGGGCTGGGAGATAAAAAAGAAAAAATTAAGAATGAAAAATGAAACATATCTTCCAGCTCTCGAGTCTTCCACAGGTCTGACTGGTGCCCAGTCTTGTCACCGTTAGTTTTTGTTATGAGCAGAATTCAGAGAGTGACTCTTATTCCTTTAGTCTCCAAGATCTGGCAATATGGAGGCTTCAGAAAGAGAGTCCCCATTTACATTCTGGGGGCATTCCCATAGAGTTCTTTCCATGACTGTTCCTGGACACTTTCTTTTCCCATCCCGTTTAGATTTAGGAAGCCTTTGTGCAGACCTCGTCTGTATAATCTTTGTGTGGCTAGGGGAAGCCCCAGCAGCTCTCCCTCCTGCCACCCTTGTTCGGTGGACTCAGGCCACTTCCCCACCTGGGGAGGCCCAGGCCATGGGGCGGATGAAGGAGGAAACAAAGGCCAGGCTGGTTAATGACCAGTTGCTATTTATTCCATTCTCCCCACATGTTTGTTCCGGTCTCTCTAAGCTCCCCATTCTATTCTCACACTGCCCCTCATTCCCCTCTCCTCTTCTCTCTCCCGCTCATCTCTCCATGCTCCCTCTTGCAGCCTCGTCTCTCTTCTCTCCATGAGCCTGCTCCTGTGTTCTTCCCCTACATTCTTCTCTCTCTGTCCCCCTTGCTAGTCTCTCTGTGCTCCATCTTGCTGCCTGGTCTCTCTCTTGTCTCTCTCCAACTCCATATTGGGGGTAGTCACTACATTCCATCCTGCGGCAAAATCAGCATATCAAAAGCTCTTCTTCTACTCAAGGGCAAAATACCACCTCGGGGTATTTCTGTTCTCCTTAGTCCAATAACTTAATTAACATCCTCACATATCCTTAAGATAATAATATCCTTAAGATATTAGTTAATATCTTAATATTAGTTATTTTGTATGGACACAGTAAGAGATACATTGAGCTTGTAGGGTGACTCTCTTGGGGATATCTCGCCACAGACTCAGGCTACAGTGTCAGGCCAGATTAATCTTTCCTAATCCTAGGAGGGTTCAAATCTAGTTATTACTTTTTGGATCATGACAGAATTTGTTCATGACCATGCTCTTAACTTATAGTTAAGTATTGTGTCACTTTGGCCAGGCCCATTTCGATGCCAGGGTAGCACATGGCTCACAGCTTGTCCTGAATCCATCCAGTCCCTCGTTGGGACCCTGCTTTTGGGGTTCTAGGAAGTAAGGGCAACTGAGGCTTAACTTGAGAGAACAGATGTTCAGGAGGAAAATATCATTCAGAGTCAATTAACTCCCAAGTTGCAAAAGCATAGCATTAACTGTCTTTCTGTGTCCTTACAAAAAGGACATTGCTCTGAACTATTTATGCAAAGGACTTAAGGAGACAAGAAAAACAATATTTACAAGTCAACAGAGCACAAAAGGGGTTACAAGTAAACACTAAGCAATGGGAACACATGTGATAGGAGTATCAATAAACTTAAGCTCCCTGCAGCAAGGTGGGAAGACAAACCAATGAATCAATGTTATCCTACACTCATCCTTTTTTTTTTTTTTGCCACTGGGCATCTTTATAGTTGAAAGCTCTATTGTGTTGATTTACTTGGAATCATGAATAGCTTGGGTGTCCTGCTTGCCTAGAAGGTTCACTATAGGAAGTGCAAACTACCAGTGCTAAATTTCCATCCCATAGTGAGAAATTCTAGAATCAGTGGTGTGGTGTCTGTTTCATAAGCAGAACCTGTAGGAAAGTGCAGGGGATCTCAGAAATAAAGGAAGAGTCAGACCTGAGTTCCTTTGGGAGATGGTATTGGACCTTCGTTTTTGGCTCCCAAAGAAATAATCAACTTATTAACTGGGTGAAGGAGAGAAATGGAGCCCACCCTGACTGGTAGAAGATGGCTCTTTATCAGCAGCCCATCCACACTTACTAGTGAATATGGATTGTGTTCGAGAATATTTCACCTGGATGATGTCCACCATAGACTGGTTTGCTCTTCTTCTGGATAAGATGAAGAGTCAGTGGGAATTTCTTCCCATCACAAGTGTCAAAATCTTAGGCGTTGAGTTTCAACAGCAGCAGGGTGCTGATGTTGGCCTCTCCGGTTCTCAGGCTGCAAACCTGTGGGAACGTTACCTAGATTTTTCCTTCTTCCTCAAAGCATGATGGACCGGATGCTCTGGATCCTGATAATGCCTCTGTCAGTCTTCCCAGTGCATGTTTCCAAAACCAAATTCCACACACAACGTTCTCAGCTGAAAGAGCTGTGTTGAGAGGCATCACTGTGACCTCCGTTGGGAACCCCCGCTGAGTTCTGCCAGAAAAAGATGCAGCCACCTTGTAGGATCTGGATTTAGGGGTGTGTGGTACCCTTGATCCCCTGGAAGCCTTGATGCTGTGCTGAGCCTCTGCTCCTAGATCAGGGTCCTGAAGCTCTGCATGGCACCTGGTGCAAATGATCCCTGCCCCCCCCTCCCCGCCACCCCCCACCACAGCTCCAGGCTTCCCCCATAGGCTAGAGATGTGTCTGGCTACCCTGGAGAGATCCTGGGCTCCACACATGCTCTACCTCATGACTTTGATTTTTGTGCTGAGCTGATGGAATTCTGTGGGACTCAGGAAAATTGCTCTCACCACTCACTACTCCTAGGCTCTCTGTGACCAGAAGATCATCTAGAATGTGGAACCCTTCCTAGAGCCTGCTTATACATCTGAATGTCATATTAAAAATCTTTTTAGGCCAGATAAATAGTACAGTAGATAGGGTATTTACTTTGCGCCACAGACATGAGTTCAATTCCCAGTACCTCCTATGGTGCCCTGAGTCTTGCCAGGAGTGATCCCTGAGAACAGACCCAGGTGGGTGTAAGAACTGAGCACCTCCAGCAGTGTCCCCAAAATGTAAAAAAATAAAATAAAAATTAATTTTCTTGGGGCTAGAGCGATAGCATAGTGGGTTGGGCGTTTGCCTTGCAAGCAGCCAACCCCGGTTCGATTCCCCAGGAACCCATATGGTCCCCTGAGCACTGCCAGGAGTAATTCCTGAGTGCATGAGCCAGGAGTAACCCCTGGGCATCGCCAGGTGTGACCCAAAAAGCAAAAAAAAATAATAATTTTCTTAAAAAAGAAGCAAAATTATTTTCTTTGGGATTCATGGCAAGTGGCACCAGTGCACTGGAGGAATAGGTACATCTAACAACAGCCTTGGTGCCTAGACTCTAGATGTCTGATGTGGGTTCTCGGGGCTGTCAAAAGGAAAGAGAAATTTATAGTGGATGGTGGTGGAGATTCTGACCAGAGGAACTATTAGACTTTCAGAGATGTGTGTCCTACAGAGTCAGCAATATAATCTGAATTCCGGAAGGGATTTTGGTTTAGGATGTAAAAGTGACAGTGTTCTCAAGGCAGAAGCTTTTAGAGACGATCAGCAATAAAAAGAGTATATACATAAAAAGGAATTGAAAGATTTCCCTGTAAATTCTGTTCACCCCCAGTTGCCTGTGGTGCTGGATTTTCGTCTCCTGTGTGGGAGGCTGTAGGGGATGATGAAGCTGCTTCTGCCCAGTTCTCTGGACGGAGGCTTGGGCAGTTCTTAGCTCAACTGAATCCTATTATCTGTATAAAATCAATGTGAAGAACTTCGCTCAATTTTGATATAAAAGTGAAGTCATTAGTGGTTGCAACATCTGGTCTTCTGGTCCCAACAACACCAAAATAATGTTACAATCTCTGAAGCTTAATAACTTTAATGTCATGTTGCAGCTTAACTTTTTTTTTTCTTTTTGGGTCACACCCGGCAATGCACAGGGCTCACTCCTGGCTCTGCACTCAGGAATTACTCCTGGCGGTGCTCAAGGGAGCATATAGGATGCTGGGATTTGAACCCGGGTTGGCCGGGTGCAAGGCAAACACCCTACCCACTGTGCTATCACGCCAGCCCCCCATTCTGTAGATTGTCTTTGATAGTACTTTAATTTTTATACTTATACGTTTGATACATAACTTTCTTATATTTCTGCCTGGCTATGAATTTATGCTTCCTTATCTTTCTGCCTGGATATGAATTTATGCTGTTTTTATTTCGAAATTATTATTTTCTATACCAAGGGGGAAAAAACCCCAATTTTTTTTATTGAGATTTTCACTTGATTTCAGGAGAATTACTTTTAAAAATAATAGGAGCATATTAAAAATTGAATTAATTTTTTTCTTTATTTAAATATCCTATGTACCTCAATGGAATTGTATTGTTTTATTCACATGAGATTTTGTGTGTGTGTTATATATAAAAATTTACTGAAAATTCAGCCGATTCCACTGAAGGGGCTGTTTTTTCTAACTCTTAGTCTGGAAATAGGAGCTCTAATACCTGCAGGGAACCCCAGAGTGAAAAGAATAGCGCAGGTTTCCTGCCTTCTCTCTCCCAACTCCATCTCTATGGCCCCTGTGTGTGAGTGGGCTCAGTGCCCAAGTCAGTAAGGGAGGAGAATCTACCAACATCTCAGCTTCTCCAAGAGTGACCAGCAATGAAAATACAAACTCAGTGTTAAGGGCCCTGGGCTCAATGTCCATAGAGTGGACAGTATGTCCTTGTCAGGAATCAGAGCTCTGATTTCTTAGTCTGGTCACAGGCCAGGAGCTTGCAAAGTCAGCAAGGCTGGTGCTGGGAGAGCGCTGGGCTGCCCCGTGGAACACTGTTTAGCTTGGGTGCATGGAGCAAATGCTGCCAAGGGGGAAAAGGCAGCAAGACCCTCTGTGGCTGCTGGAAATCTCCCCTGGGCTCTGGGTGAAGAAACAATTTCCAGGGAACAGTTCTGATTTCCATCTGCCATGAGAAATCAAGCTTTTTAAAATAAGACTCTACCACCATTATGTCTTAATAATCAACACTGGAGCTTACGGTGATTAATAATGGAAGGTTTCTGTTTAAATATTAAACACGAATGGTCTTTGGCTGCTCTCGAGAACTGGAGGTGCAGTTGAAAATGCGCTGACTACAAGCACTGCCCCGGGGTCTGAGCTGATGGCAAAAGTGACCCCTGTGAAATGTGGGCACTCCTAATCAAGGGACACTGGTTCCACACCAGGGTCCCAGGCTGTATTCTTGCCTGGACAACACAGGTTTTTCCCAAAACCTTTTAGTTTTGTTTTCCCCAAAGACCAATGGGTCATTAGAGAGGAATTTATGGTCAATTGTTAATTGTATTTTTCCCTTTGATGTTACCTGAGTACCCAATGCTCAGAAGGCCTTATCTTGACAATTCCTTATCTTAACAGTAATAAATAGTATCTAAACTGACATTTTATTATGTATTTTTATATTTAGAGTTTAGAAGTATCCTAAGGGCATGATATTTTTGGGTGTATGTAAGAAAAGATATATATCTACTTTAGAAAAATTAAGATAAACAAAAATTTTTTCAGAAATGATCTCTAAAGTTGAATACCCAGGGAAGTTTTTTTTAAATTTCAATTTCAATTTTTATATTTTTTTATTGAATCACCATGAGAACAGTTATAAAGCTTTCAGAATTAAGTCTCAGTCATACAATGATCAAACACCCATCCCTTCACCGTGTACATGTTCTATCACCAAGAACCCCAGTATACTCCTCTTCCACTCCCCACTCTGCTTGTGTGACAGTTGATTTTCACTTTACTCTCTCTTTACTTTGATTACATTCAATTTTTGACAGAAAACCCACTATTGTTATTTGGAATTTCCCCCTCAACAATCAAACCTGCCAAAAAGGCATCATTAGATCATTTGTTTTCTGTTGCTGATAATGAAGAGCATATGATGTCGCATGGCTGCAACAGCGGCCACGCAGTTTTGGAATTCTGGTATTTTAGTAATTAAGTCTGGAGGTATTTCTGCCAACAGCCACTGTGTTCCGAGATTGGTTTGTGTGCCTCTGGAATCATGGCTGTTAGGAGCAGAGATGCTCTTCATGGGCAGCCACTTGGGGTCTCATTTGGGCGGGGAGCAGGGTCGGGTCTGCCCCCCCCCATAGCTAGATTTCCTGGCCCCCCATCACTACAAGCTCCTATCTCTCTGTCCAATTGGCTTTGAAAGGTGGCAGTTGCCATGCTGCCGCAAAGGGGAAAAGGTTGAGGGACAAAAACCCTTCCCCTCCCGGGGCTGCATGGGGCCATAGCTTAGTTCACAGTCTAGGAGTATATCTGCCAGCAGCCGCTGTGTTTCGAGATTGGTTTGTGTGCTTCTGGGATCATGACTGCTCAGGGCCAGAGGAGCCATTCCTGAGTGGTTTTTTGTCTATCAGGAAAGGTTTGGAGAAATAGTCCGGTTCCCACATACCAGAGCCATGTTAGTAGAAGCTCAGTATCGCCTGGATTCCATTTGGAGAAGGCGGGAATGCTGCACCTTCTCCATCTGGGGCACCCCAGTGTTGTCGGCCCTGTCTGGGGTCTGGAGCATTCTCTGGCTTGGGATGCCCGCTGGCCAGGATTCTTCACTGCTGAGTGCGGCAAGATGGCACTGGAGGCCGGTTGAGGGCATGACTTCTGGCTTTAGCGGCGGGCTGGAGCCTCCCAGTTCCAGTGCTCCCATGGGGTTTGGAGAAATAGTCATAGTCCCCACATACTAGAGCCATGTTGCAGAAGCTCAGTATCACCAGAATTCCATCTGGAGAAGGCAGGGAGAATGTACTTTCTCTGTCTTACCCGGGGAAAATTTTTAACTTACTATTTTTATAAGAGGTTCTAAATAGATATATTTTAAGTGGTAGTATTTGGAGATTTGGGGGGCTTAGCTCTTTTGCAGTTTGCCAATATTACTCAGAGTTTTAAAAGAAATACAAGTTTTAATTAAAACATTACCTTTTAAAAGCAAAATATAAAATAGAATGATTGTATCTATTTAAATAAATGATAGAGAAGAATTGAGTGTGGGGATTGGAGGTTCTGAGCCAGATATAAACCAGAAGACCAGGAGAAATGTTGCAAGAATGACACGCTGGGCTGTTGCCAGCTCTGAGTACATGAGAGGTACAGACCACTTGGCTAAATTGCCACAAAGTCGTACTGGTTTTGATCTGGCTACTCATTTTTGCAAGGAGAACTTTACGATATATGCTAGTGGATAAGTTACTCGTGGTCCTTGGAGAAGGAAAGTTATGACAAAACGCTGCTGCTGACGCCAATGCTTATTTTACTTAAACCTTTTTCTTCCTCAAGTGCACTTTAGTGCACACTGCTTAGAATGTGATCCTGAGCTGATGCTTCTCTGTTGAGATGCCTCATTTGTCTGGTCTCTTTGACAACTGTGAGCACCAGGACCTTCTTGGCTTGCTTCAGTTATTTAAAGAGCAGGAAAAATGTTCACTTTTCTCAAAATGGTAAGAGTCAGACTCATTCTCTAAAACATATGCTTGGAAAAGGGAAACTGATTACTTACCCAGTGGATTTCATTTTCAAAAATTAAAGTTGACTTTAATAATCAGGAGTGACAATAACTGCTGATGTCCTAAATGCCACACCTGTCTGTGCACAGGGGTTACTCCTGGCTCTGCACTCAGAAATCACTCCTGGCAGTGTTCTGGGAACCATACAGGATGCTAGGGATCTAACCCAGGGGGGCTGCATGCAAAGCAAGTTCCTATCACTCTGGCCTCAGCCTTTCCTCAATTCTTGATCTTTCTTGTGATGACTTTCTTTCCCTTGGCTTCTGAATGTCCATCTCCAGTTGATCTCATTGGTCACCTGCACAGCAGGAAGCAAGAGTTTCTCCTGTGTCCCCTGATGTGGGCTAGCCCTTCCTTCACCACATGTCTCTGTGCCCTTGCCCTTTCCCACCTTCTGCCATCACTTGGGTTATTTCTTTCCTTCATTTTCTGTCCAACAAACATTTAATTTTTGAGCAGGTTATCACCCCTTCCTTGATGAATCCTCTCTGGGAAGTCCCATCATCCCTAAGAAAAACTGGTTCCATGTCCATGAGCTCACTTTTAACCAAAAGTTGCTGTGCTTTGTTATCACGAGTCTCCTGTCTATCTCATCCACTAGACTATGCACTTTTGTTGTTTGTTTTGGGATCACAGCTGGTGGGGTACAGGGGTCATTCATGGTGATGTTCTTGGGACCATATGCAGTACCAGGGACCAAACTGAGGTCAGTTGAATGCAAGGTAAGCACCTTACCCTTGTACTATATTTCCAATTATAGACTGCATTTTCTCACCCTTAATCTAACACCATATTTGGGGCAGGCAAAGCACCCAGCTTGTGCTGATGGAATAAATGAATGAACAATCCCAGTGGGAATAGGAATGACCAACTCCACAATTTTACTGTGGGCAGTAATTACTCCGATGATTGGAACAGAGAGTAGGTGTGCACATATATATATATAACTTCTGCACCCAGCCAACTCCAGTTCCCACATTCTTTCTCCATCTCAGTTCCCACATTCATTCTGCATCTCCACAGCTGATGGCCTCAGAGTCTGAACTCACTGCATTTGTGACTCACTCTAGCCCTGTAAATTGCCTACTTATTTTCTGTGACAGCATTTGCAGTTTTGTAAAATAAGATGAGCCTTGAGGGATAACATTTGAGAGCTTCTGAAAGATTACAGAGCACCATGGAGGGTGTAAATGCTAAATGTTGTTATCAATCAGTCAAGTGAGTGAGTGACTGAAAAGCATAAGTGCTCCCCTGGTTTATTTGTTAAAATTTCTAAAAGGTACTAAACCCACTCCAAGGAGAGAGGCTTGGTAGTCATTCTTCCTCATGAGTAATTTCTTATGAAGAATAAAATATAAGACAGAAAGTCAGAACTCAGGACATGGGGAGTGGGTGTCTCACAGTAATTCCCACTTCTGGTGTATTTAAATACATGTTTGCAAAAAGGATGATGCATAACTTATTAGTACCCCTGTATAATCACAAAAAAGGGGCAGGCAGCAGCTCTATGTCTATGTTTCCCACCACCCGTGTTCGGTAGTCTCACACTGCTTCCCCCACTCTGGTGAGGTCGATGGCGTTGGGTGAAGGAACGAGGACCAAGCTGGTTGCTGATTGGTTACCATTTATTCCATCTTTTGTCTCTCTCATATCTCGCACTCTTCCTTCCTAGCTCCTCATTCCTCCATCCCGCTCTCTGGATTCTCCTCTCCTTCTTCCCTACTCTCTTCCCCCCACTTGTCTCTCTCCACCTTGCCCTCTGGGCCACACCCAGTCTGGTAGCAAAATCAACAAAAGAAAGCCCTTCCTGAGGCCCACCAGGTTCACAGGAAACACCTCCTAGATGTATTCCAAAGTCCTTCCTGACTGCCTGCAGGCAAAATACCTCTTAAGGTGTTTTTCTCTTTTCCTCAGTTGAAGAACTCCATCAACATCTTAATACTAGTTATTTTGTATGGACATAGTAAGAGATACATTGAGGCTTGTAGGGCAGCTCTCCTGGCAATATCTTGCCACTGACTCAGACTATAGCATTCAGGCCAGATTAATCATTCCTAACTCTAGTAGGGTCCAAATCTAGTTATTACTTTTTGGATCATGACAGCATTTGTCCATGACCAAGCTCTTAACTTATAGTTAAGCATTTGGCACTTTGGCCAGGCCCATCTCAATGCCAGGGTAAGCATATAACTCACCGCTTCCCTGGGTCCATCCGTTCCTCGTCGGGACCCTGTTTTGGGGGGTGCTAGGAAGTAAAGGCAGCTGAGGCTTAGGCCGAGAGAACAGATGCCCAGGAGGAAAATATCATGTAGAGTCAAATGACTCCCAGGTTACAAAAGCATAGCATTTGCTACAAGTCTTCCTGTGCCCATACAAAAGGACATGGCTCTGAACAAACTATGCAAAAGACTCAAGGAGAAGAGAAAAACAATATTTACAAGTCAACAGAACACAAAGAATGAAGTTACAAATAAACACAGAGGAATGGGAGCACTGAGATGGGAATAAGCCAAATAAACCTAAACTACCTGAGGCTATGTTATCCTACAACCCCAAGGTAGTTCCTGTGAAGGAAAGAAAATTTATAAATGTTGCAGCAGCATTTCCTTCTGAGGGTGCTGAGAGCATCAAAGTCCTACTGCATGTTCACTCTTTGAGTTACCTGTTGGGGGTTTAATTCCAGCATCATTTCTCCGCATCAAGAGGCATCACACTTTCTCTTTCTCTCAAGCTAGGTGAGGTGCTGCAGACCCCCGGCCTCTCTTCCTGGATCCTTTACAGATAAAAAAAGAATTACAGATTCATTTTACGACCAGAGGAGTGAGACAATGCTAACCACCAACTAACTTGACACATTAGCATTTTACTTCCAATAGTCAGGCCCAATGTTCATATAAAAGCTAAAACATGATTGGTAATGTGGGAAATAAGATTCTCCCCCCCCAAGTCGGCCCCCACCAACCAAGGTGTTACATTCAAACCTAAGACCCCACAAAATTATGGCAAGTGCTGTATTCTAGGAATAAGTGATTTGGGGGTGACCAGTGATTAAGGTTCTTGCCTTGCGCATGGCCAAGTCAAGTTTGATTCCTGAAACCACATACTGTGAGTACTGCCAGGAGTGAGCCCTGAGTGAAGAGGCAGGAGGAAGTCATGAACACTTACAGGTGTGGCCCAAAACACAAAAAAAAACAAAACAAAAACAAAACAAAAGACCAGTAAGACTCAAAACTTTCCCTACTGACAATGCTCTAGCCAAATATTCTTCCCCAGCTGGGGTCAGTTTAGGAGAAGCCTGCTATAAAACCAACTCCGACGAAGGCTATGGGACTCCTCTTCACCCAAGAGATTGGTCTCACCTCAGGTAGAGATGTGTTCTCTTGGCATTTTTCCTCTGGAGAATTCCACGTTCTCTCCTGAACATATAGTTCTCTCTATTTATTTCCCCTCATACTTCTCTAAGTCAATTTTCTTAAATAAAACAATTTTTACTTCACTTAAAAAGACTTCTTTTTCAGGAACTGCATGGTTTTAGGCTTAAGAATGGGAACTGAAAAATAAATATTAAATCAATAAAAGAAAGAGTGAGTAAATTGGGTTAAAAGATTAAAGGGGTCAATTGTATGGTATTTGATGAAAACTAGACTCTTGGTGATGAGCATAAAACGTTAGATTTATATGTTGACGTATTAGTTTGTATAACTGAAACCAGTAAAATGTAATAAGTCAATGTAACTATACTTATAAACTGACATAAAACTAAATGACATCATTTGGTATGTTTATAAATGTTTTAATCTGCCTGTAATCAGAAAAGAAATTTAATGTTGAATGTGTTTTCCTTGTACAGGAGTGCCATTTAGTCTGTAAATAAGAAAAATCCAAACAGAATATCTCCTCCAGTTTTTCTTTTCTGGTTCTGGGGCCAGACCCAGCAGTGCTCAAGGCTCTGCTCTCAAGAGTCACTCCTGGCAGGTCTCAGGACCATATGGGGTGACAGGGTCAGCCTACAGTAGAGCAACTCTCTGCCACTGTTGTTTCTCTGGCCTCTTCCCCTAGTGTGTGTTTTTGTTTTTGTTTTTACTGAATTCAAGAATTTTTAAAATAAAGTATTGGAGTAAAACAACACTGTGTCACACTGTCATCCCGTTGCTCACCAATTTGCTCAAGAAGGCATCAGTAACGTCTCCATTGTGAGATTTGTTGTTACTGTTTTTGGCATATTGAATACGCCAGGGGTAGCTTGCCAGGCTCTGCAGTGCAGGCGGGATACTCTCGGCAGCTTGCCGGGCTCTCTGAGAGGGATGGAGAAATCGCCCTACCTGCTGTGCTAGAAGAGAACTGATGTGACTTGTCTATGCTTTCCCAATAACGTACTCTTTGCTACCTAATCTTGGTTTTAGGGAGTTCTCCTTTCTCCCCCACTCTAAGCCCCCTTAGGCTGCCACCCTCCACCACTACTATCCCATTTGTGGGGGAGAAATGAGAGGGTCGAGGTAGGACACTTTTGTCCCTGTTAACAGTAAATATGTGAGTGGTGGACTCTCCTCAGTTCTCTTATTAGATGCCTAGAGGTGCCATTGTACTTTAGGTTCTGTGGTGTGAAGTTTATGGCTTCCTGGGCAGAGGGACCAACAACTCACTATATGGTGGTGCTGGAATGGGGGCTGGGGCTGGTGGTTGGGGGCTGCACAGATAATTCCACCCACTAGAATGAATGCTTAAGAGCTAACGTTTGGGGCCCTGCTTGTGCATTTCTTATTCAAGGGGGATGTTTTCTTTCTCTTCTTGGGAAGGCCAGTATTATCTTCAAATGGAGTTAATTGCCTTCTTTTGATGCATAGAGAAGATTTTTTTAAGCTGTATCTAGACATTTTTTTCAGAGTTAAATATTCACATACGGCTACATGTATAATATTTGTGTAGCATGTATAATTGCTTACAATATGTGTATATGTATGCTGATACTTTGTGTATAATATATGTACCTAAATGCATACATACATATGTATGTATGCATTTTAATGTTCCCCAGATAATAACATATCTTGAGAAGCTCTTCACTGATTACATTTTTTCCTGGCCAACATGCAAATCACTTCCTTAGTATCTGTTTTCAAAGACTATCATGGGAGAAAAGAAATGCTTCCCAGGTTAGAGCAGCAGCATATCTGAAATTAAAAGTAGAATTGGTCACTTGAGACTTTCACATAATTCATATTTCATTTTAACACTTGAAAAGAATCCGGAAAAAAACGTTTTCAATAGACTGACTTGGAAAGATGTGAGTTTGGTTCCTCAGGCCTGGTGGATTAAGGGCTGAGGATAGTGAGATCCTAATTAATTATGAAACACCGCCAGGCCACTTTTCTTTTATCCAGGACTAAAACCTGTAAATCTCTGAATTTCGCCTCTATGACTGGAAGGCATGGCAGAGTAGACCAGTGTTTCTCCAGGTTTTCTCACCATGACCCCCTGCCAACCTTGATCCCTTCTTGTCACCCTTTGTACTACACATTGCTCCCCTAGTCTCAGGTCAGGGCCCCTCCTTTATGTGGTTCCGACCTGTGGCTCCTTTGAAATATACTGGGGGGGGCATGGAATTACATATGGCCCTGGCTGACAGACACTGGAGTAGGCCATGGTTCCCCGGCAAATATAGACTTAAAGATCAACTGATGACAACAAAGCAAAGCTCAGCAAAGAATTATGGGAAAGTTTCACATTTTCTTGATATTTAGGAACCTTCATAATTGGTGGCTTTGCGAGATTTCCCCTTTGCTTACCCTTTACATGTGATGGTCATGCTCTCAGAAGGCTGCCCCCAAGTTTAATATTTATATATATATATTTTTATGTGGGGGCCTCCCAAGTACAGTCCAGGGGGTCTTGAAGTCACACTCATTATATTTGTCCAACTGGGTGGAATGGGTCAATGCTAGCGTTTGGTGAGATGGCACTGCATGGACACACAGTTTTGGGGGCCACCAGCGTTACACCTGCTGGTGCCTGGGGGACATGCAGGGATAGAGATGAACCTAGGTCCTTAAGTATGCAAAGCATGTAGCTGTGTAACTGACCCTGAAGCCATCTCCCTGGTTTCTATCTTCACATTTTTACAGAAAACTCCTTACTTTGACAAAATGGTGGCTAGCTTGTTGGAGAGCAAAATGGACCCTCTGTGCCTAAAGACTTTGATTCCAGAGACCTAACACATTTTGGCATCCAGCGCAGCTTCTTACAGCAATGCACTGGGACTGTGAGATGGGCTACAACTCCGCGCTGCCCAGGGATGGATATTTCCTCTCCACCCTGTCTTTCTGCATGGAAAATGGCAGTAGCAGTAACATCCATATGGCAGGAGCCACCTTCTAAGACTCCTAACCCAGAGATATATGGTTTTTACACTTGGGGCTCCTAGGGAATCATGGGAAGTGGGTGTAACCAGCACGCCCTCGGCCCAGATAAATCCGGAGCTGCTGAGAGCAAAGTGGACCCTCTGCACCTAAAGACTTTGATTCCAGAGACCTAACACATTTTGGCATCCAGTGCAGCTTCTTACAGCAATGCACTGGGACTGTGGGATGGGCTATGCAATTTCTGGAAGAATTTTCCCTTGACTTTATACAGAAATCCAAAACCAAAAAGAGACTTAACATCTCTTAATTGTCAGCAATGTGAAACGGTTCCTTTTTAGCAGGTCTGACTTGAGGGGGGAAACTCCAAATAATAACAGTGAGTTTTTTTTTTGAAATATTGAAGGTAATCAAAGTAGCAGCCATTTCTCTGGACTGTGAACTAAGCAACAGCCCCACGCCAGCCGAGAAGAGGAAATATCCCTCTTTCCCGGTTGTTTCCCATTTTCAGGGAGAAAGGCGGCATGGCGTCCACCATACTATGAGGCACGGGAAGAGGGCTAAGGGGGAAAAAAAAAGAAAGGGAAAAAGGGGGAAAAAAAAGAGTTATGTACTTGGAGCAGTGGAGCTACATATCTCTTCATTCTCAACAATGGAAAACTAATCATCAAATGCTCCCTTGGTAGTAGGGCTGTCTTTCTTGGGGGGAAACTCCAACAACAATAGTGAGTTTTGTGTTGAAATATGGAACATAATCAAGGTAAAGAGAAAATGAAGCGAAATTCATCAGTTATACATTTGGGGGTGGGGGAGCAGGGGTGGGAGGTATACTGGGATTTTTGGTGGTGGAATATGGGCACTGGTGAAGGGATGGGTGTTTGAATATTGTATAAATGAGACATAAGCCTGAGTACTTTGTAACTTTCCACATGGTGATTCAATTTAAAAAAAAAAAGAAATTGGATACAATTGGGACTGCAGAGATGGTAAAATGGGCAGGGAGCTTGCCTTGCATGCAGCCAACCTGGGTTCAATCCTGGACATCTCATATGATCTCTGAGTCTGCCAGGAGTGATCAAAGTGATCAGAGTCAGGAGTTAAGTCCTGAGCACTGCTGGGTGTGGCCTTAATAAAGCAAAATGAAACAAAACAAATTGAACACAATTGACTCTGTGGACAGAAATTTGGGCTATATAGGAATGAGAAGAAGCCGCTGGTGACAGAATTTCTGAAGAACATGTTCTCAAGGACTGATGAGCTTGTTGGTTGTCTTTTGACAGGCCAGGTAGCAATTTTTGGTAATGTGAGAAAAGTAATTTCAGCCCTCCCCTTTAAGTATATAGTTTAATGACATTAGACATATACTCACATATAATCATCATGGAAATGACAATTGAATGGTTGTGAACACCCTTAACCCCATATTGCGAATTGTGAAGGGTAAAGAAAACATAAGCTTTTTGTGTTTTTTTTTATTTTAAATTGAATCACCGTGAGAACAATTACAAAGCTATCCAGTCTAAGTCTTGGTCATACAATGATCAAACACCCATTCCCTCACCAGTGCACACCCCCCACCATCAAGAACCCCACTATACCCCCCATCTCATCCCTCCCTCTGCCTATGTGGCAGATGATTGCCACCTTACTCTCTCTCTGCTTTGATCACATCCAACATTTCGACAAAAGATCCACCATTATTATTTGGAATTTTCCCCAACATTCAGACCTGCTGAAAGGCATCATTAAATAATTTGTTTTCTATTGCTGATATGAAGAGAATTTTGGATTTCTGATATTTTAGTAATAAGTCTGGAGGGATTTCTGCCAAAAGCCGCTGGGTTCTGGTATTGTTTTGTGTGTCTCTGGGATAATGGCCATTCAGGAACCAGGAGCCATTCATGGGCAGCAACTTGGGGCCTCATTGGGGCGGGGAGAGGGGCTGGTTCCACCCCCCATCCCGTGAGGCTCCGCAAAAACACAAGTTATTTTTAAAATAATTTTTATTTAATTAAAGAACCATGATTTACAAAGTTATTGATAGTTGAGTTTGGGCATATAATATTTCAACACTAATCCTACCACCAATGTTATCCTCCCCCTCCCCCTGCATCCCCCTGGGCCCCACCCTGCTCCCTGTCACCTTGATAGGCACGTCTCAAAGTTTGGTGTTTGCAGCTTAAATCTCATGTTTTTAGTGTTGTTGGGTCTGTGCATTGGATGTACAGCTATAGAACTTTCACACTCACCAATGTAATTGAAGCTCCAACACCCATTCCTGTATTACTTTTTTCCTCATCTTCTTCCTTTCCCCCATTGATTTCTTTCCTTCTCTGTCCTTCTCTTCCCTAACCTCTGTGGTCAAGGGTAAATAAGGCATACCCACTTTACCACCTTACATTTCCTCTTCCAGTTATTCTATAGATCACAGATAAGCGAGGTGACCCCATTTGCCTTTTTTACTTCTGGCTTACTTCACTTAATATAGCTTCCAGTTCCGACCATGTTGCAGCAATTTGCATGATTTCATCATTTCTTGAAGCTTCATAGTAGTCCATTGTGTACATATACTACATCTTCATTATCTATTAATCTATCATTAAAACTCTAGGTTGATTTCGTATATTAGCTATTATACCAAGTGCAACAATGCATATGGTATGCATATGTTCTTTTGAATGAATATTTTTTTTATGTCCTGGAAGAAGAAGCCCAAAAGTGGAGTTGCTGGGTCAGATGGCAGCTCAATTCTATTTTATTTATTATTATTATTTTAAATAAAATTTTTAATAAATTTTTTATTTATAATTTTTAAACTTTTTATTTATTTATTTAACGAACCACTGTAAGATACAGTTACAGACTTACAAACTTTTATGATTATGTTTCAGTCATACAATGATTGAGTACCCATCCCTCCACCAAGGTCAATTCTCCACCAGCAATGTTCCCAGTATCCTTCCCACCAACCTCATCCCACCCCTCTGCCCCTCCCTCCCCCCAGCCTCTGTGGCAGGCACATTCCCTTTGGCAACTCTGTCATGATATGTCTCACAATAAAGATGTTCCCAGTGCCCGCCCAAGCAAATCAATGAACAACAGGACAACAGTGCTACAGTGCTACCCACAGATTGTTCTACCATTACGTTTTTTTTTTTTTTACTGAATAACAGTGAGATACATAGTTACAAAGTTGTTGATGATTGAGTTTCAGTTATATAATGTTCCAATGTTCCAACACCTGTCCCTTCACCAGTGTACATTTCCCACCACTAACATCCAATGTCCCCAATTTCCTTCCAGACCCTCCCCCCACCCTCTGCCTGTCTCTATGGTAGGCACTTTTCCTCTCTGTCCATCTGTCTGTCTGTTGGTCTGTCTGTCTCTGGCATTACAATTTGCAATACAGATACAGAAGGCTATCATTTATAACCCTTCGTCTACTTTCAACATTAAGTTCTTGTCCAGAGTAATCATTTCTAACTATTATTGTCATACTGATACCTTCTCTCTCCTAACTGCCCTTTGCCCCCACATACTTGTGGCACCTTACAACCATTTACCAGTCCTCCTGGACCCTAGTTTTCCTAGCCTTGGATATTAGTGCCACATTATTATTTTTTTAATATCCCACAAATGATGGTAGTCATTTTATATCTGTTCCTCTCCTCTGACATTTCACTCAGAATGGTACTCTCCATGTCCATTCATTTATAAGCAAATTTCATGACTTTATTGACTAATAGCTGCGTAGTTTATTGTGGTATCCTACTATTTTTGATTTATGCCATTCTCACTTGTGTGAGATGATATCTCATTTGTTGTTGTTTGCTTTGGGGGGGCCGCCCCCAGCAGTGTTCAGGGATTACTCCTGGCTCTGTGCTCAGGAACCAGTCTTAGCAGGCTTAGGGAAGCATAGAATGCTGGGAAAAGAACCCTGATGAGCTGAATACAAAGCAAACACCCTATCTGCTATACTATCTCTCTGGCCCCATCTCTCCTGCCTCTCTCATTGTCATCTTGATTTGGATTTCCCTAATGATAAGTGATGTGAATCATTTTTTCATGTGCCTACTGGCCATCTGCCTGTCTTCTTTGAGAAATGTCTGTTCATTTCCTCTTCCCATTTGTGCATAGGGGTTTTTGAATTTTGTTGTTGTTGATCTTTGTGAGCACTTTATATATTTTGGGTATCAAATCTTCATCTGATGTGTTGAAAGTGGATAATTTTTTCCCATTAAGTTAGCTGTCTCTTAGTTTTAGCCTGCAGGTTCTCTCTCTCTCTCTCTCTCTCTCTCTCTCTCTCTCTCTCTCTCTCTCTGCCATGCAGAAACAATAAGAGCTATTTTTTCGTTTGTTTCTTTGTTTGTTTGGGGGTTTACTTCTGGCTTTGTGCTTAGGGATCATTTATGGTGGTTCTCAAAGGAATCATATAGGATGTCTGGGATGGGACCTGATTTGAGGGCTGAAAGCAAGGCAAGCACCTTACTCTCAGTATTATTACTCTGACCAAATTTATTTTTAGATATATCTGTTGAGGTCTTGGGGCAGAGTGGGACAGATGGTGATTTGCTAAGCAAATAGAAGGGCCCTTTTGAAGGGGAAGCTAAAGAAGCTTAGAAAAATTAAACATCACCTTAATTTAGGTTGTGATCTACCAGCTGCATTTTTAATTTCAGTTTGTTTAAATATTCATATCAGTCATTTAGCATATAGTAATATCCACCTCCAAACATCAAGAATTTTACAGAATTCTGCAGTGAGTAAAAAACAAGTAACTCAATTTAAGGCAGAAAATGGTAAAGAAATTAGTAAGTTCACTTGAAGCTTGTTATATGTGAAACAATTAACATTAACTTAAATTCACATATTATTCCTAAAGGCATATTAGCCATGTTTTATGATTTCCCACTATTAACTTAAATATGGTTCACAAGCTTACCCTTCATGAATGCAACAAATATACATTTTAATTGGGTAAAGATATGCCTTGTAGTAAAGTAATTTTGTAAGAGCTTAGTTCTTAGCTTTTTGCATTAGATAGGGAAGAAATCTGAGACTTTTAGAGAACAGGGAAGTGTCAAATTTATGCTCCTTGGGATTTTTGCATCTATTTGATTAGTTAGCAAATATATATTTTTAATTCTTTAGTTCACTAGGCCATAAATTCAGCTTCCTTATCAGCAGAAAGCAAGCCATTTTCTAGCATAGCAATGGGAATAAACAAAAGCACTTTAAGCCCAAGTGATTTGCTCCATAGCTTCCCTTTAATTAAAGCTAACTCTCCTCTTCAGTAGAAGCTAATGTTTCTGATTTTGTGTTTTCACATCCTAGAGTAGGACTGATATTATCCTATTTGTCCATAGGAAGACAAATAACCTGATCCTTTCGGACTGTGACTATCAAGACGTTGCATTTGACTGCTGCTCAGACTTGGCTGCAGAGACTTACATAAATTATGTCATTTTCTCTGTCAGAACAGAAGGATGGACTTTGACACTTGCCGAGCAGTTCTGTGCATTGTCAAGGATCAGGACACCCGGTGACTTTGTGCTTTTCCTGCTTTGGCTCAAGTCTGTCTTCCTGGTGCAACATCATGAACATACATCATGGCACAGAAGGAAAGTCTTTCCCCAATTATTACATCTTGATTCCAGGGAGCAAGCAAGTCTACATGTCTCGCCTGTGTGTCTGAGGGGGGAGGCACACCCCAAGACGCTCAGGCTCTACTCCTATCTCTGTGATCAAGGCTTGCTTCCAGGTGCTTGGAGGACCATGAGGTACCAGGGTTGATCACTGGCAAGACAAGCAGCTTCATCCTTGCACTAACTCTCCCAAGTCTGGATATTTTTGAAGAAGTTTTTCCAAACACCATGAACCGACTGCAAGTCAGAAGGTTCCTGACCTCATTGATGTCATATGGACTCCACCACTAGATCAATTATGTATCAACTCTGTAGCGTCTAATTCCACCTGTGGTGGTATGGTCTCCTGCTTATGCATTGGAGCACTGGCCTCAAGTGCTCTCATTATTACCAAGGCTGAGGAGATAATGTGTTCTCAGTTATCACCTGCCCGGGAACAAATGACAAGTGCTGATGTTGGTTTCATCATCAGCTGCTATAGGTGTTCAAGCCCACCCAGACCCAGACAATCTATGGCAGGAAAACAGGAGGTCTTTATGACACCAGCTGATCACACCGGTGGGTCTAGGCTAGGCAAGCACCAGAAACCTTCGACCAAGCTCAGGGGTCCAAGAGCCTGTTTTTATAGGACATTATTGCAAACTCATTATTACTTTGCTTCATGCTCAAGCAATGTGGGGGTGTTTGCACATGATGGCATCTAGTCAGTATGACTACAGGGAGTTTCCTAAAAGCAGCATTTTCTTAGATTGGAACAGAGAAGTTCATCCTAAGTGCAGACAGGGTTGGCATCTTTTGAAACTTTCCACCCACAAGCAAAATCATCTCCTTAAAGTACAAGTTGTATATCAAGTATAAAACCAAGATATATATATATATATATATGTATATATGTGTGTGTGTGTGTGTGTGTGTGTTTCTGTGTGTAATAAAATCTTCCATCATTAGACTGAAAGAAGTAGGATGCTGCATTGTGGAGTGGAGGGAAGTATGGGGATGAGTTTGTGGAAAGAGCACCCCAAGGCTTAAAGAAACTAAAAGAGAGACTTTACCAGCCAAAATTCATTGCTGGCTCAGGGCTCCTGGGATTGATTCCCTTCCCTAAACAGCGTGACAAAACCCCCCAAATGATAGAAACACCAGGAAAAGGATGGATGGTGCCAATTATACCAGACATCATTAGTGCAAAATCCCTGTGCTCCCAGATGGGCTCAACAAATGAACAAAGGAAGAGCAGACTGCTCCAAGCATAATTTGATTAGGTGCTTTCTAAAGTGCAGAGATGAAGGACAAAACCAGAGTTTGGATTATAGAAAATTCAGAATATGTTGTTTTTGATGATATGATTGGTTACGAAGGAGTTCAACAGCCTATCAGGCGGGGCGAAGCTCTCGTTCCATCCTCAGGACTGGCCTGCCATCTTCAGCATGCCTGCTCTTTGTCTCACGGTGACTCTGTGGAGTGGAGGAACATCAATGTCTGGTAGGAGAGAGATTTTTCTCAGGTCCTGATGGTGTCAGGAAGGAAACGTCATTCTGGAAACCCTTTCACCAACTTCCTCTCACCTTTATGGACAAACCAGGAAGGCCACTTCCCAAGCCAAACACCGAGGGGGCCTCCTAGGATTGGCTTAACCCTATCATGTGAGACTCTTTGGGACTGGGCCTTAACTGAATCTGGAGGTTGTGAAAAATTTCATCATCAGCAAAATGTTTCTGAACATACAACTACTAAAATTTCATCCAAAATCAAACCAGGCAACAAATCTGAGGTGTTTCTGGTAGCGGTCACTTATTTTGTATTTCTTGGCTGAAAAGCAGTTGCAAGTGGAAAAAGTATAAGAAAACTGTTGTAAGTCATCCTGACTTTGGTATTTTGATATTATAATGGAAGAAAATGAAGATAGTAGTTTAATATCTGCCTTGCAAAGGTATATATAAGATAATGCAAGTAAAGTTCTAATCAAAGAATATATTCTCAAAAATTAATACCACAATTATTATAAAACTAGGTTCATTTATATATGTATGTGTTTATGTGTGTGTATGTGTGTGTATATGCACTTAGTGAATTTGTTGAGGGCTAATTTATATGCAGTAAAGTTCATTCAGTTTGATATATGGCTTGAGAAGTTTTGGTGAACATATATTCATGACATATGAATCAAGAATTAATATGAATCATGACATATCATCAGAATCAAGTGTAGAGAATATTTGTCTTTTCCCTGTCCCCAACCATTCAGAAATCACTGAATATAGTTTTTTTTATTAAATTACATAAAATGGAATAATACACTATAATCTTTTATGTCTGACCTATTTCTCCTTGCATGAAGTTCTTGAGATCCACCCACATTATATGTTTATTAGTAGTTATTGTTTATTGTTGAATGTAGTTTTATTTGCCAGTGGGGTATTTAATATGCTTCCAGTATGGGCTGTGATTACTAATGTTGCTATAAATATTTATATGTTATATATACATGTATACTTTAATTTCTCTTGGGTATAAAAGATACCCAATAGCCTCAAAAAAAGGTAGGGAATGGAATTGCTGTATTTTATAGTATGTTTAACTTGATAGAAATTACTAACCGCAGAGTAAATTGTCTGTGCTATTTGCATTTCTACCCTGAGTGCATGTTATTTTTAGTTGATTTAATTCCTCATATGTACTTCTTATTGCTACTTCTTTTAATTTCAGTTGTTCTAATGCATGAATGGAAATGGCCCATTGTTTAAAATTTTTATTTCTTTGATAGTGATGATCACCTTTCCATGGACTTAGTATATTTGTTACCTTATGAACATGGTCAATAGTATATTTTTTGTGTGTGAAATATCCATTTTTGGCCTGTTTAATTGACATGCTTTTATTTATTTATTGGGGGTGTGTTTGGGCCACACCCAGGGTAACATATGATACCAGGGAGAGAATCATAGTCAGCTGTATAGAAGACGAGTGTCCCAACTCATGCATTATCTCTTTGACCCATTTTATTTTAAAATTATTTCTTGGGAAGCCTCCCAAGTAGTGTTCAGGAAGCTCTAGAACCCCTGATAACAATCTTTGGTGAGGTGTCAATAAGTCAAGGTGAGAACTGAAGGATGTGGTGCTGATGTGCCCTGTGGGGTTACTCTAGAACACTTCCCCACACAGACACATAGTGGTGGGGACTGAGCTGAGGTTGACTACATGCAAAGGATGTACCTTAATCCCAGAAACTATCTTTCCAGCCCACTCTTTCTTCTATTTTTTTTGGGGGGAAGGGTCACACCCGGCAGTGCTCAGGGGTTATTCCTGGCTCTACACTCAGGAATCACTCCTGGCGATGCTCGTGGGACCATATGGGATGCCGGGATCAAACTCAGTTCGTTCATGTGCAAGGCAAATGCCCTGCCCACTGTACTATCACTCCAGCCCCTTTCTTCTATTTTTAAATAGAATTGTTTGTCTTACTCTCATACTGTAAAGTTTTGAGATATCCCGGACTCGAGTTTGTTGTCAGCTATATGTTTGCAAAAATTCTCTCCCATTTTGTGACTTGCATTATGATTTTCTTACCAGAATTTAAAAAGTTCTGGTTTCCTTTTTACAAAGTCCAGTGCCTCAACACTTTCTTTCACAGTTTATATTTTTATGTTCATGTCCTTAGTACTTCTTGCCTGTCTCAAACAACAAAGATTTTCTCCTACTTTGATTTTACATCTAAGTTTATGATCCAGTTCACATTAATTTTTTTTAAATTTATTCTTTTATTGAATCACCATGTGGAAAGTTACTCACATTAATTTTTAATGTGAGGTCAGTGTTCAATTAATTTATTCCCATATTTTCATCCAATTATTTAAGCACTGTATATTTTAAAATATTATTCTGTTCATATTGAATTTACTTGACATGGTTTGGAAATGTGGGGGCAGGGGATTACCATATTCTAGACCCATATGGATCTATTCTGGACTCATCTCCCATTGTTATATCTGATCTAACTTTATCCTAGCACCCTGCTGTCTTGACTCTGTTTTATGGTGAGCATGACATAAGATAGTATATGTGCTTTAGCTGCTCTTTTAAAAATACTTTTTTTATTCTAGGTCCTTTACATTTCCAAATAAACTGAAAAGTTAGCTTGTATTTTCTATAAAACTTTCTTCTGAGATTTTAATAACTGTTGCATTGAGAATGTAGGTCAATTTGAGTATAACTGATATCTTAAGAAGATGACTCTTCCAGTGAAAAACATGGCATATTTATTCATTTACTTAGGTTTTCTTTAATTTCTTTCAGTGACATTTTATAGTTTAAACATAAAGATATGTGTATTTGGCCAAATAATTCTATTTTGGTGTTATACACAGAATTTTTCAAAGAATTTGTCTTCTTGGAGACACTGCAGAGATACCTTCAGACCTCATGCCAGGCTATTTTATCTGAGGCAACTCAGAGGGGATGGGGGCGGGTGAGTTACCCTCCCTGTCCCAGGAGAGCTCTGGTAGCTGAAATGCTCCAGAATTCAATCGTTGCCATGCTCATGGTCACTCTCCACAGTCTCGGATGAGCCTCACCTATGAGTAAATCTGCTGTATAGTCATATTTTAAATTTTAGAATTCCTGGAGCATCTTATACTCTACATACTTATGTATCAAGAGTAGCACACTACATTTGATGGGGTTTAAAGTAAAAGGCCATTACTCAATAAGCACACAGGCTCAACCATACAAGGGCTTAATGGTTCTAGGGTGAAATAAAACAATCTTCACACATTTTCCTCTAAAAAAATTTTATTGGGCCATTTTTAGCAGATTATTCATAACAAGCAATGCAAAATTAATTATTTTGATTCTGTGCTGGGGGCAAGGTTTGGGATTTGGGGTGAAAACATTCAAAATATGGTGGTGGGAAGATGCAATGGTGGTGGGATTGGTGTTTGAATATTAAATGCAATGAATTACTGTGAACAACTTGTAAAAATTAAATTAAATTAAAAAATTAATTTGTCTTATTTTTTAAAACTAAGTTTATTATAGTGTTGGTAACATGGCTAAAATTTATGGTATTGATATACAGATACTACATCTTTGTAGTACTACATCTCTGCCATCACCAAAGTACTCCATCAATGTCTTTGAGTTACTTCATTTTTTATTATCATTTGTTGCTGGCATATAAAATGCAATTGAATTTTATATGTTAACCCTGACTCCTGTGACCTTACTAAATATCTTTATTAGTTTTAATTGCATTTTTGGGATTCTTTTGATTTTATAAAAATGTGATTTTAGGGGCTGGAGTGATAGCACAGCGGGTAGGGCGTTTGCCTTGCACGCGGCTGACCCAGGTTCGAATCCCAGCATCCCATATGGTCCCCTGAGCACCACCAGGGGTAATTCCTGAGTGCATGAGCCAGGAATGACCCTGGTGCATTGCCGGGTGTGATCCAAAAAGCAAAAAAAAATAAAAATTAAAAAAATGTGATTTTATTATCAGGAAATATAGTTTATATATTTCTTTATAGATGACAATATTCTTTTCCAGATGACATGGTTTTATTTCCCTTTATCACCATTGGCTAGGCCCCTTAGTAATTTGTTGAATAAAGATAGGAAATATACACTTTGCTTTGCTATTGATCTTAAGTAGAAAGCATTCTTTTTCTTTTTTAATTTTATTGAATCACCGTGAGATAGTTACAAGCTTTCATGTTTGGGTTACAATCACACAATGATCAAATACCCATCCCTCCACCAGTGCACATTCCCCACCACCAATATCCCCGGTATAACTTACCCCCCTTTCCCACCCTCCCCCTGCCTGCATGGACACAATATTCCCTATACTCTCTCTCTACTTTTGGACATTATGGCTTGCAACACAGACACACTGAGAGGTCATCATGTTTGGTTCATTATATACTTTCGTCACTAAGAAAATGAGGCTGGAGGAATCAGTCGGGATGGGAGATGCGTGGTGAAAGCATTAAAAGCATGTCACCAAAGACCATACTTTAAAAAAAAATTATTGAATCACCGTGAGATAGTTATAAGCTTTCATGTTTGGGTAACAATCACACAATGATCAAACACCCATCCCTCCACCAGTGCACATTCCCCACCACTAATATCCCTGGTGTAGCCCCGCTTTCCCACCTTCCCCCTGCCTCCATGGCAGACAACATTCCCTGTATTCTCTATTTTGGGGCATTATGATTTGCAATACAAATACTGAGAGGTCATCATGTCTAGTCCATTATCTACTTTCAACACACATCTCCCATCCCGACCGATTCCTCCCAAAGACCATACTTTCAAGGATCGTTTTTATACTTAGTTCCTAGAGAAGTTTCTCTGATCGTGTAGAGCACCCAAAACCATGAGATAGATCCAGAGCATCCTATCCTTAGCGTGAACCGGTACAACGTGTTACTTCTGCAACTGCCCTTTGCCACTGAGGATCATTCTTCTCTTCCGTGGAAGAAGTAGAGGGAGAGAATACAGTCTGTGTAGTTTCTTGAAGGACCCCCTACCCCCCAAAAAAAGTACATCACTGTCACAAGCTGGAGAAATAAGGAGCTGAAGATTATGATTTGCATGGAGGAGGTCTGTATTTGATCCCTGACACCGTATGCTCTTCCAGCACCACTGGAAGCAATTCAGAGCAATGGTCTTGGAGTAACACCAAGCACGGTCAGATGGAGGCTCCAAACAAGAAAATGATGTTAGCTCTGCCTAGATGTGATTCGGGCAGTCACACATTTTTGGCCCCTCTGTTGCTGAAAGCCCATGATCCCAGAGGCCATCTAACTACTCTCGGCACCAGCAGCTTCTTGCAGAAATGCCTCCAGACTGTGAACTGAGCTTGCAATGATGCAATTTTTGGCAGAAATTTCCCTGTACTTAGCTTCTAAAATACAGAAATCCAAAACCATGAGGCCCATACTGTGGCCGTTTAACCTCATATCTCTTCATTCTCAGCAAGAGAAAACATATTATCAAATGCTGTCTTTTCAGCAGGTTCGATTTGGGGGGGAAAATTCCAAATAATAATAGTGAGTTTTGTGTTGAAATACTGAATGTAATCAAAGTAAAGAGAAAGTAAAGTGAAAATTATCAGCTACACAGGTGGGGTGGGTAGGTGGGAGGTATACTGGGGTTCTTGGTGGTGGGACATGGGCACTGGTGAAGGGATGGGTGTTTGAGCATTGTATCACTGAGCCTGAAATCACTGAGCCTGAAATTGTAGCCTGAAATCTTTGTAACATTTCACATGGTGATTCAATAAAAAATTTTTTAAAAAATGACGTTAGTCATAGTGTTTCAAGAAAATGATGTTTCTTCATTTCTGTTTCTCACGTTGAGGAAATATTCTTCTTGTCTACTCTGCTCAGGTTTTTAATAAGTCATGAATATGTGTTTAATTTGGCCAAGAGGGGCTGGAGTGATAGCACAGCGGGTAGGGCTTTTGCCTTGCCCACAGCTGACCCAGGTTCGATTCCTCTGCCCCTCTCAGAGAGATCGGCAAGCTACCGAGAGTATCTTGCCTACACGGCAGCGCCTGGCAAGCTACCCTGGTGTATTCGATATGCCAAAAACAGTAACAACAAGTCTCACAATGGAGATGTTACTGGTGCCCACTTGAGCAAATTGATGAGCAATGGGATGATAGTAATACAGTGATTTATTGAGGTGATCATAATATAGTTCCATTTTACTTTAATTAAATGAAAATTATGTTAATTGATTTCAGAGGTTAAACCAACCTTGGATTACTGAAATAAACTTATTTGATTTTAGTGCATTATATGTTGCAGAATTAGACTTACTAATTTTTTGGTTGTTGTTTAGGGGCCACTTGGCAGTGCTTAGGCACTGCTCTAGTTTCTGTATTAGGAGGTTGCACAAGGCAGTGATCAAGAGACCATGTGGTTTCAAGAATAGTATCTGGGCTCTACCATTAAAAATATGCATGCAGCTTTCCGCCGCTGCTGCCGCTCCAGTAAGATTGCAGGGCCCAAATGAACTACTTTGGACACCAGCAGCCCACTGAAATACCCCCAGACCGTGAACTGAAAGTTTACCCCAGGCTGCGACAACAGGAAAGGGTCTCTCTCTCTAGGCTTTTCCATCTTATGAGCACCACAAAAGGGGAGTAAAAGCTTGCAGTAATGTAATTTCTGGCAGAATTTTCCCTGGACTTCATACAGAAATCCAAAACCGTGCAGACGCTGCCACGGTCGCACAACCTAAGCAGGTCTGACTGTGGGGGGAAACTCCAAACAATAATACTGAGTTTTTTATTGAAATATTGAAGGTAATCAAAGTAGCAGCCATTTCTCTGGACTGTAAACTAAGCTATAGCCCCACGCTGGCTGATGAGAAGAAATATCCTCCATTCTCGGTTCTTTTCCCTTTTCTGGGAGAAACGCGGTGTGGCGTCCATCATATTATGAGGTCTATTAAGCAGGCACGAACTTAGAGGCGCAGGAAGGGGAGGGGTAAAAAAAATTATGTACTTGAAACAGCGGGACACTTGGGGAGTCTCGGGCCGATACCAGCACATGCTCCGCTGAGATTTGACCCAGATGACCACACTTTTGTGCAGCCACGTTGCTGCAGATCAACCAGAATCCTGAGGAACTACTTTTGGTTCCAGAAACTGCTTGCAGCCATGTCTCTAGACTGTGAACTAAGCCATAACCCCATGCCGGCCGAGGATGGGAAATATCTCTTTTTCTTATCGGGCGATGTGGTGTCAGCCATAATATGAGGACTATTTATTAAGCAGGCATGAACTTGGTGGCGAGGGAAGGAGGGGGAAAAATTCTATGTACTTGAAACAGTGAGACTTCATATCCCTCCAGTCTCAGCTATGGAAAACTAATTATCAAATGCTTCATTGGCAGCAGGGCTGTCTTTCTTAGGGGAAGACTCCAACAATAGTGAGTTTTGTGTTGAATTATGGAAAGTAATCAAGGTAAAGAGAAAATGAAGTGAAATTTATCAATTACACAGGCGGGGATGTGGGTGGGGAGGGCGGGTATTGGGAGGTAGACTGGGGTCTTTGGTGGTGGAGTGTGGGCACAGGTGAAGGGTTGGGTGTTTGAGTATTGTATAACTGAGACATAAGCCTGAGAACTTTGTAACTTTCCACATGGTGATTCAATAAAATAAATTTTAAAAAAATACGCATGCAGCCCACTGAACTCTCTTGGGCCCTAATATAGTTTTAAAGGATTAAAAAAAAAATCTATTCATAAGCAAAACTATACCGTGTGTCTTCTCTTGTTCTTGAGCAATCTAGCTAGGTGGGCATCAATTTTATTTTTCCAAAGAATTTGTTTTTATTGATTTTTTCTACTGTTTAAGTTTTTGTTTGTTTGTTTTTTGTTTGTTTGATTTTTGGGTCACACCCAGCGATGCACAGGGGTTACTCCTGGCTCATGCACTCAGGAATTACTCCCGGCGGTGCTCGGGGGACCATATGGGATGCTGGGATTCAAACCTGGGTCGGCCACGTGCAAGGCACACGCCCTACCCGCTGTGCTATTGCTCCAGCCCCATCTACTGTTTAATTTTTTTTATTACTTACTTCTGTTTATTTTCCTTATATTTGGTGCTTTTCTGATTTTTTTTATTCTTTAAGAAAGAATCTAAGATAATTTATTTTTAGTGCTTTTATGTCTATTATAGACATTGATTAGCTGAGAATACTTTTAAATTTGTTTTTTGGTTTGTTTCTCTGATTCATGGGTTATTTAGAAATGTATTGCTTACTTCAAAATATATAGTTATATTCCAAATATATTTCTTACTGAATTCCAATTTTGTTTTGTTGTGGGTCAGAAAACAGGCTTATGATGTCAATCCTTTTACATTTATTGAGATTTATTTTGTTGTTTGATCTATCTTGATGAATGCTTTATACACACTTAAAAATTCTGTTCTGTGAGCTTCAATACATGCCAATTTGATCAAATTGGCTGATAGTTTAGTTAAGATTTCCTATCTTTTTACTGATTTTCTATCTATTTGTCCTAACAATTACTAAGAAAGGATTATAAAATCCTGGCTCTGTATCCCAGTTTAGGCAAGTTCTTCTTATATATTATGAGGTTCTTTATCATATTTCAAACATTTATGACTGTTTTATCTTGTCCACTTCTAGAAAGTTTCCTAAGCCTTAAAATCTATCTCATTGGATTTAATCATCAGATATTTTTGGTGCTACTCTTTGCATGATATGTTTTTTCTATCAATTTTTAACCTATTTGTCTTTTAATTTAATTTAATTTTTTTTTTATTTTTATTTTTTTGCTTTTTGGGTCACACCCGGCGATGCACAGGGGTTACTCCTGGCTCATGCACTCAGGAATCACCCCTGGCGGTGCTCAGGGGACCATATGGGATGCTGGGATTCGAACCCGGGTCGGCTGCGTGCAAGGCAAACGCCCTACCCGCTGTGCTATCACTCCAGCCCTGTCTTTTAATTTTAAGTATATAGCATATAAATGTGTGTGATTTTTTAAATCCATTTTGGGAATATATTTATGATCAGAGTATTTAGTCCATTGCATTTATTATAGTTAAAGACATAATTACCTTTTTTTTTCAACGTCCATTATTTCTTTTTGTTCCATTTTAAAGAAATTTCCTGTCTTCTTTTGTTAGTAAATGAAAGTTTTTAATACCATTTAACTCTTCTATTGGCTTTTAAAGTATATTTCTGCGCATTTAGCATAACCCCTAGGGATTACTAGGGATTACAACATGTATCTCGCATCTCACTATTTATTTCAAGTTGCTATAGGAACTTGCATTGTTTAATAAATATAAGCATTGATATTTAATGCTCTTTTTGTTTTTTATTTGGCAAAATAATATTAATGTTTGATATATAGTAATTGCATAGAATGGTTGGCCCTTTTGAATGTGAATTTGCTGAAGCCTGTACTAAGGAGAGAGTCTGAGAGGTGCTGGAATTAGAGGGAGGGTGTCTAGAGTGGCAACACACTGTATGTGACCTGTGAAAGGAGGAGAAACTGCAGAATTGCTGTGACTGCATGTGGGAGAGAAGTTTCTTGATGTAGAAATGAGCTCATACTTGAGATTCAGTAGTGCATGAGGTGTGACTTCTGAAAGACAAGGAAAATTGAAGCGAGGTCAAGTGGGTGAAATTTGGTTTGGGGCCATGATCAGCAGTGCACAGGATTTACTCCTGACCCTGCACTCAGGGATCACTCCTGGCAGGGCTCAGGGGTGGGGTCCATATCAAGTGCTAGGAATTGAACCCAGGAAGGCCACATGCACGGCAAGCATCCTACCCACTGCACTACCTCTCTAGTCCAAGTGGGTAAAATTTGGAGATTCATTTGAGACATTTAAAATCTTTTATTTATTTATTTAAAAAATTTTTGTGTTGGGGCTGGAGCGATAGCACAGCGGGTAGGGCGTTTACCTTGGACGTGGCCAACCAGGGTTCGATTCCCAGCATCCCATATGGTCCCCTGAGCACCGCCAGGGGTGGTTCCTGAGTACAGAGCCAGGAGTAACCCCTGTGCATCGCCAGGTGTGACCCAAAAAGCAAAAAAAAAAAATATTGTGTTGCTGGGAAGTGGACCTAAGGCTCACCCAAGGCAAATTAAATGTTCTCCTACTGAGCTACAATTTTGGCCCAAGACATTCTTTATTTTTTTTTAAACCAAAGAAATTTAATGCTAACATAGTGGAAACAGTAATTGAAGCCACTTTTAAGTTTACCGATATACTGAACAAAATTGAATTGATATGGAAACATATTTATTGACACTTCAACTTTTTTCCGTGAGGGCAAGGGTAAGCTGAGTTAGAGAAAAATCTGATAGAGAAATACATTTAGAGATGGAAGTAAAATAAAATAAAATAAATGAAATAAAATAAAATAGCAAGAATGACTAGAACTAGAATAATTCTATGACCAAAAAATCTGGTTTTTGGTCACACTTTACAAATGAGGAAAATGACTTTGCATTTGTTTTTGCAACAAATTCCTGATTTCTTATTAAAAAAAAATTCTCCTGGAAAACATTAGCAATGAATTATGTTCCTCCTTCTCATTGTTTATAATGTCTGTTTCTGAGAAAAATCTTAATAGTACATCTGTTCTGCTACTTAGAGTAGCCCCTTTAATCACCTTACAGAGGTGCCAATGGCAAAGAAGAACACAAAGTTCTGAGCAGCTCATTAGATGAACGTAAGGATAGAATCGGTTAATTTAATTTCTACAGACCTTTCCTTAAATTTCACTTTAAAGATTTGATGCAGTATAATTCTTATGAAATGTGAGGCTGTCTTATCTCAGAAAATTTAATATTTTACTTGTCCTTTAATGTGCCTGTCAAAATACTTACAGAATCTGCTACAGCAACAACATCAGGTATTAGGATGATGAAAAATATTTTAATCACTTTAAATCACTTAAATCAATGGCTACCGGAGGTAAAGTCAGGAAGATCAAATTAATAAAGCCCAGTACTGTCAGACAAAGTAATGTCCTGGTTGAAAGTGGACATGAAGGGCATTCCAAAAGGAATTTCTGGCAACTGATTGCAATCGGCTGCTTTGCATCACCTCTTTTTTCTTTCTGTCCTGGTTCTATGGGGTGTAGCTTGATCTGGGGTGTAGCTTGAGCAGATATGGAAGGACCCTGGATGGTGTCCAGTATTGAACCTGAATTTGATGCGCACTAGACAAACACCTTGCACGCTGCACTATCTAGCCTGCTCCTGCCCACACCTTCTTGAATGGGTCTTGAGGAGGATAGTGAAAAGGTCCCTTGGAATCCATAGGATTCCTCTCTGTAAGTCTTGTTGGCACCAGATCATCTCTTCAGCCACCCTCCAGAACTCATGGCTGCTTCTCCTGGAAAGGAGCATAAAATGAGGCCCCCATAATCATGCCACCAGACTCCACTCCAGGCTATTTTCACCTGGGGCAACCCAGAGGGAGGCGGGTGAGAGCCCTTCCCGTCCCAAGGGACCCAACCCCAGCAGCCGACCTGCACTACCCAACTGCTTCCACGCTCCAGGCTGCTTTCTACATATTCGGGCTGAGACACACATGAGCAAACATATTCCTGGACACATCATCATAGAGAGAATAAATATATATGCCTCTTGGAGAGCTGGAAAGCTACCAAGAGTATCCCGCCCACACGGAAGAGCCTGGCAAGCTCCCCGTGGCGTATTCGATATGACAAAAACTAACAATAACAGGTCTCATTCCTCTGACCCTGAAAGAAACCTGCAATTGTTGGGAAAGACGAGTAAGGAGAGGCTGCTAAAATCTCAAGTCTGGGATGAATGGAGACATTACTGGTGCCTGCTCCAGTAAATCAATGAACAACTCAATGACAGTGATACAGTGATACAGTGAGGCCTTGGTGGATGGCAGGGCTGTGTGCTCCATGTTTTATAGCAGCTTTTTCATGTTCCTTGAAGTCCCCTTTCTTCCAAGGATGCAATCCATGAAGGTGGCCATAGGATACCACTGCAAGTTTCTCAACCAGGGACCATTGTGTCCCCCTTATGAACTCTAGGATATTCCCCAAGGGAGCATAATAAAACTATATGGGGGAGGGGAGGGGTGGCAGGGCTGGGAGGGTTGACGCATCATGAGATGAAGGAGCTAACCAGTAGGAAAATGGTAGCTAGCCACAGGAATGAAAGGTGAGAAGGGAGACAGAGAAAGGTTGAGAAACATTAGTCTTCAGGAGAAATGCTTCAGCATTCTAAATAGTTGTTCTTGTCTGATTCTGAGGTCTGAGTACATGGCTACCTAGGATGTTTTAGGGCTCTTGGCCCTTTAAGGAAAATTTTCTGCAGAAATAGGCTCTTTGTACTGGGAATCAGAGATCAGACCTTTCTTATTATTTCAGTATTGCCACAGAGTAAGCACACAGCAATACTTGGTGTGGCTCTGCTTGGGATCAGAAGCATTACAGCAAGCACAGTTCCTTGGGGCTGGCCCCACAAGTGTGCCGGGGCTGTGTCCATTCTGATTCCCGCAGGATCCAGACCAGTTCAAACTGTCTCACAAAATATCTTAATGTGATTACTTGGGATAAATTGTTTCATTTCTAAAGACAAAATTTCATTGCCCAAATTGTTACCTTGAAGGCGTTTCCTGAGTTCTGTTATTTTGTTCTGGGTTTAAATATAGACTAAAGTGGCATTTCAACATTTTGATCATGATGAAATAATATCCCTTGCTTTGCCACTGGCAAAATGAATTGAGGGGGGTGGGAACTGCCAGGGAAAACAACAGATACTCAGTTAAATGTAAGTTTCTGGTACTTTTCAGTATCACTAATTTTTTTAGTATAACTAATTTCATGAATTTTTGCAAAAGAGTATAGTCCTACATTTATGCTAGACATAATTTATCATTAACCTAAAATTAAAATTTCATTGGCTGTCTTGTTTTTCTTTTTTCAAGACAAATCATTCCTTCCATATTTTAGCTTCTGTATCATTTAAATAAGGTATTGATTTTGTGTCCCTTATTTATCAAAAGCTCAAGTGACACCTAGTACATTTCTGTTTATTGATAAGTAAAAATTGTTGCAAAATAGAAATATTATTAGTCATGTAACAAATGTTTATTGAGCATTGACAGTTTACTCTCCCTGGCATTAGTATACACATGTTGTAATGAAAACAAGTAAAAGTTAGGCTTTGCTTTTAAAGAGCATTCTATAGAGCTAGGGAGATCAACTGCGAGCCTTCAAACATTTACAGAAGATAAACAAGTTATAAGACAAGGTAGAACAAGCTGTGGTGTAAACCGGATGAGGCTAGATAGGAAACACTTCTGGAGGATACTGAGTTAAAATAAAGGGCTTAATGACTCCTGGGCTCCTGGCTGGGAATTCATAGCAACCATATAAGAGCTGCTGTAGAAGGCCAGAAACAAAGGAAGCATTTATGGTGTTTTGATGGCAGGTGAGAATGAGAAAATTGCCCTTGTGGCATGCCTTCAGATTCCCATTTCCAAGCTTTAGTGGGAATTAATTCCCATATTTCATTTTCATTTGAGCTAAAATAATACCTTTGAAAAATAAACTAATATAAAACTCTATACATATGAAAAAGCCTTCAGTATTCTGCAAAATCCTTCTTTTCATTTCCTACTCAAAATGGAAAATCATATTTTTCATTAATTAAATAATTCATTTTTTCTTACATCAATATGTGTCAAACACCTGCTATGTGTTAAGCAGCATTGTCAGTCCTTTGGATATTTAGAGATAAAACAGAGACCATCCCCATTGTGGACTCTCTTCACAGGTTCCTGTAAATGAATGGACCCTGACATCTTGCTCATAGATTGATAGACAAGCTTTGAATAAGCTCTTGACCTACAAGCCCCGTTTTTTGAAACGCGTCCCCTCTACACACACCATGGGAGGAATGTTTCCGTTTTCTCCTTAAATGTGATATTTGGGTAGAATCACATGATCCTGATCAATTAGCCAACTTTGGTCTCCAAGAATGTATCTGATGTAAAATGCATTTCACCTGCATCACCTGTCATGCTGTTGCTCATTGATTTGCTTGAGTAGGCGCCAGTAATGTCTCCATGCATCCCTGTCGAGTGCTAGTGTAGCCCAATAGTGTCTGCTCGCTCCAGGAACATGAAGAGCATCAAACCGTTTTAGCAGCCTCTCCTTACTCATCCTTCCCAATGCTGCCGTATTGGGGACTTTTTTAGGGTCAGGGGAATGAGGCCCATTATTGTTACTGTTTTTGGCATATTGAATATGCTACGGGTAGCTTGAGAGGCTCTGTCCTATGGGTGGGATACTCTTGGTAGCTTGCAGGGGTCTCTGAGAGGGATGGAGGCTCGAGGAGATTCTGCATCACTCTCTCTGGGAGCTTTGTTTTATAGTCTCTGGATCTTGGCCATTGACGAGATTACATGGCGCCAGGGGCAGTTTGTGGGTGTGGCTGCCAAGCTACCGGAAAATTGGGGATCTGGATGGAGGAGGCCCACTCCCCATTGGAGGAAGCGTGGAGATCTCAGCCATGGGTCCTGCGTACCTGAGTTCCCCTGCCGATTCTTTCATGGGTATGGCTCATCCGAGAACATGGAGAGTGGCCTTGAGCATGGCTGTGGCTGGATTCTTGAGGTTTTCGGCGGCCAGGGCTCTGCTTGGTGGGGGGAGGTAAACTCAACCTGTCCCCCTCCAAGGTGCCCTGGTGAAGACAGCATAGCGTGGGAGCAAGAGATTCTGCCATAAATGCATTTAACTATTACATCTTTTCATTAAACTCTGCATTTCTCCCATCCAAGTACTAACCAGGCTCAATTCTGCTTAGCTTCTGAGATCAGACGAGATTGGGCTCATTCAGGGTGGTATGGCTATAGACTAAACTCTGAATTTCTTTTTTTAAAAAAAAGTATATGATGTTATGGCCAGATAACCTTCATTTTTTTTTTTGAGACAAAATAAAGTCTAGTGGCAGAATACAGATATGTAAAACATCTAGTTCATATGCTATGACAAGGGGAGTGTGAAGAGTGAGGAAAGACTGCTGGAGAGGGAGTTCTGCTTGACTTCTCGGAGTAGGTGGCCTCCCTGGTATTTAAATAAGAAAAGAGATCACTTTGGGTGTGGGAGAACATCCCCTGTGGGATGAGCACTTGGAGCTTCAAGTATCACTCATCATACTCTGCCTTCATATATCAGATTGAGGCTTTTCGCATGAATGAGAAGGCCGTTTCTGCCTTGTCTTTGTTTTCTTCTATAATTTCTCCTTTAATATATATATATATACATATATATATATATATTTGCTTTTTGGGTCACACCTGGCAATGCACAGGGGTCACTCCTGGCTCATGCACTCAGGAATTACCCCAAGTGGTGCTCGGGGGACCATATGGGATGCTGGGATTCGAACCCAGGTCGGCCACGTGCAAGGCAAACACCCTACCCACTGTGCTATTGCTCCAGCCCTACGTTTAATATTTTTAAATGAAATTTTATTTTCTTAATGAAGATACCATGGTTTACAAACTGATAGCTGAGTTTTAGACAAAGAGTTCCAAGGCTAGTCTCTCCACCCTGTCTTTGTAGAGCATAATCCTGAATAAATTGTTTCAGATTGCACTGGGAGTGGAGTGGACTAAAGTTGCTCTTACAATCCTTTCTAAACAGACTCCAAAATGATACAATGGTAAAGGCAGAATATTACCTACCTAATACTAAGAGTCAGTGTGAAATCAAGATTCTAGTCAAAACTTGAGTTCACCACTCACTGGATCATTTAATCTTATGTCTGATGCCCTTCCCAAAAGTTTTCCTGTAAGATAAATGAGATATTTAAGAAATAAGAGAGGACACTAAAATATAGACATATCCTCTGCTCATGGATAGGGTGGATTAACATTATCAAAATGGCAATACTCCCCAAAACACTATACAGATTTAATGAGCTCCCTATAAAGATACCCATGACATTCTTCAAAGAAATAGACAAAGTACTCCTGAAATTCATATGGAACAATAACCCCCCACGAATAGCTAAAGCAATCTTTGGAGAAAAGAAGATGAGTGACATCACTTTCCCCAACGTCACACTGTACTCAAAGCAGTAGTAATTAAAACAGCATGGTGTTGGGCTTGACACAGACTCACAGACCAATGGAACAGAGTTGAATATTCTGTCACAGACTCTCAAATATATGCACTTAATCTTTGGTAAAGGAGCAAGAAATGTGAAGTGGAACAAGGAAAGCCTCTTCAATAAGTGATGCTGGGAAAATTGGACAGCTACCAGCAAAAATAAACTCTGACCTCTGTCTACTGCCAGGCACAAAAGTTAGATCAATATGTATTAAAGATCTCAGTATCAGACCTGAATCCATAAGGTACATGGAGGAAAATGTAGGCAGAACCCTCAATGACATTGAAGATAAAAGCATCTTTAAGGATGAAACACCATTGACCAAGCAAGTGGAAACAAACATAAACAAATGGCAATACATTAAATTAACAAGCTTCTACGCCTCAAAAGAAACAGAAACAAAAATACAGAGAGAACCCATGGAATGGGAAAGAATATTTACACAATACCCATCTGGTAAGGAGTATATCCAAGATATACAAGATACTAGTAGAATTGTACAAGAAAAAACCCTCCAACACCATCAAAAAATGGGGAGAAGAAATGAACAGAAGCTTGCTCAAAAAAGAAATACAAGTGGCCAAAAGGCACATGAAAAAATGCTCCACATTGCTAATGAGGGAGACGCAAATCAAAACAACAATGAGATATCATCTCACACTACAGATACTGGCTTCAAAAAGAACAAGAACAACCAGTGCCTGCGCAGATGTGGGGAGAAAGGGATGCTCTTTCATTGTTGGTGAGAATGGTGACTGATCCAGCCTTTTTGGAAAACAATATGGGCATTTCTTCAAAAACTAGAAATTGAGCTTCCATATGACCCCTCAATACCACTTCTTGGAATATATCCTGAGGGTGCAAAAAAGCACAGTAGAAATGACATCTGCACTTATATGTTCATTGCAGCACTGTTCACAATAGCCAGAATCTGGAAACAAACGAGTGCCTAACAGATGACTGGTTAAAGAAACTTTGGTATATCTACACAACATAATACTATGCAGCTGTTAGGAAAGATGAAATTATGAAATTTGCTTATAAATTGATGGTCATGGAGAGTATCATGCTATGTGAAATGAGTCAGAACGAGAGGGACAGACATAGAATGACTGTACTCATTTGTAGAATATACACTACACTGTAGCATTGTTGTCCCATAGTTCAACAATTTGCTCAAGTGGGCATATGTAACGTCTCCATTGTGAGACTTGTTGTTACTGTTTTTGGCAAATTGAATACGCCACTGGTAGCTTTCCAGGTTCTGCCGTGTGGGCGGATACTCTCAGTAGCTTGCTGAGCTCTCTGAGAAACACAGAGGAATCAAACCCGCGTTGGCCTTGTGCAAGGCAAATGCCCTACCCTCTGCCGCTGAGCTATGTGGAATATAAAATATCATAATATAAGACTAATACCCAAGGACAGTAGAGACAGGGCCAGGAAGATTGCTCCATGGTTGGAAGCCTGTCTTATGAGATATGGGAGAAGGCAGCTGGGATAGAGAGGGGATCACTAAGTCAATGATGGCTTGAGGGATAGTTCTGGATGCAAGATGTGTGCTGAAAGTAGATAAAGGACCAAACATGATGGCCTCTCATTATCTGTACTGCAAAACATAATTTCCATAATTAGAGAGAGAGTTAGAGGGAAATAGTCTACCACAGAGGCAAGGGGAGGGGTAGGACAGGTGGGAGGGATGCTGGGGACATTGGTGGCGGAAAATGTGCACTGGTGGAGGGATAGATGTTCGATAATTGTATGACTGAAACTGAAACATGAGAGCTTTGTAAGTGTAGATCATGGTGATTCAATAAAAAAAGAGAAATGAGATAAAAAAATATTTACTTCCTTTGTTATTTTTCAGACCTAAAGAGATAATGTAATAATATGACTGGAAACATCATTCTCTTCTCATCCCATAACTCCACATACCCACATTTTTTTTTATTGAATCACCATGAGATAGTTATTACCCCCTTTCCAGATGAGTATTGGACACATACCCACATTTAACATGCTCCTTAAACCAATTTGAATTTTAGTTGTTAAATTGCTTGGAAAAAAAATTTAAGATCCTTGAGCAGAGAACAATAAAAATTCTGCTCGTGTGAAATGTACCGATGTTTACAGCTTCATGTACTTTCATACACGTTCTTACATATCCACGTATTGAAGATAGATGGGGTGTGGATGATTACCTAGGGAAGGCTGCGTCAGCTGGCTGATGCTTATGCTGATGGTGTCCCAGATGTGCTCTGCCAAGGCAGCATCTGGAAATCAGGAGGATCAGGACACAACAGATATCTGAAATGTTGAAAAGAATAATTCTGAATATATATCATGATAAGTAATGACCCAAGAGAAGTGCTTAAGGAAATAATTTTGGAACCAAACCATAATATTCTCTCTACAGATATCTGTGAATCAGAGGAGCTAGTTGTTACTTGATTTGGGGATGTGGTGTAGGGTATCTTGTTCCTAGTGGAACTTGAGAAACTCTGGTCAGTATAATTAAGAGATGTAGTTAAGAGATGTGCAAACCATTGAAAATATTTCTAAACACAGACTATAATTGGGAAAGGACCCATTTGGGGAGAATAGTCACTTTCTAGAATTTTACTTAAATTTAAAAAATAAGGAGGCTTAAAGTACTGAGGATATTATTACCCTTACCTTTCCTTCCAATTCAACATAATTTTGTGAGAGGGGAATACTTGTTTCCATATTAAGGCTCTCAGTCTTATGAATCCTTCAACTGTGTACTTTTTTCTTTTTTTTTTTTTTTGCTTTTTGGGTCACACCTGGCAGTGCACAGGGGTTACTCCTGAATCTGCATTCAAGAAATTCTCCTGGCAGTGCTCAGGGACCATATAGGATATTGGGAATTGAACCCAAGTTGGCTGCATGCAAGGCAAATATAAACCCTCTGTGTTATCACTCCAGCCCTACAACTGTGTATTTTCTACCAGGACAGTAGAGAAGATGAGTGTTACCTTCGCTGGATTGCTTTCCACTCTCTGTCTTGGTTCAGCAGCATCAAAGTGTCAACCTCAGACTTGACCAGTAGATGGATGTGTCCTCCCCGGTTAGTTATCTCCTTAAGGGCAAAACCCTGACCCTCTTTCCCAGGACAGAGAAGAGTTTAAATGGGTTGCCTAAGTAATTGCTGATGGGTGGGTGGGTGGATGGATCCTGAAATAGAAAGGAAGCCTGAAAATGTCAGAGACTTCTAGGCTGGACAGATGGTATATGGGTTTGTAAGCCCCACCTGTCTTCTTCCCTGAAGTTAACTGTTAGGGTGCATGTTCTCTCTCCCAACAGAACTAATGTTCTAGCCATATTGAGCTATCAGTGATGGTTTGGTGACCCCAAAGGAATTCACAGGGCTACAAAAGTAAAATTTGCTTCAGACACATTTGGACTTAGCATGTGTGATTCTTTTTGCTTGGGGTACTCTTCACTTCTGTACCTGAAGGGAAACTCTCATTCATCCTACAAAATTCTCCTCATGTGTCACCTTTTCTAGAACGATTTTCTTTACCATCTTATGGCAGTTAATTCTTTCTCTAGTAAATATATAACAGCATATATACTTTTCCAGTTATAGTACACATCACACTATTTTTGTGACTTACCTGATTTCATGTCTCCCTGGTAAAATGCACTGCTGTTTGCCTACCTGAAGTCTTTCCCCACCACTTTTTTCTCATTGATAGAATCCTAATGTCACCACCAGGGAAGATTCAGCCTCTGCCTCAGAGCCTGGGGATGAATTTAATTATCCTAAGCTAATAATGGCACTTTTGGTCATTGTGCTGGTTATTGGTTTCAGCCCATATGTGTGTTGAAATTCCAGCCAATAGGAATGAAATCAGCCATGGAAGCTGTTTCAGGCTGGATGAAGCATATGGTTCACCCGGGACTTTGTAATAGCTCAGAATCAAGTTATGGAAATCTGGGGTGGAATTACCCAGTTGGGCAAAGTCACAAGCTCTGTGGCCGAATTTCTTAACTTTTGTTTATTAAAAAATTATTTATTATCAAATAGATTATTATTTTAAGTTGGGGGCCACACCCAACAGTGCTGAGGGTCAATTCCTGGCTCTGTGCTCAGAGATCACTCCTGGTGGTGTTTGGGAAGATGGGGGATCATATATGGTGTCTGGGAGAAAACCAGGTATGACTCATGGGAAACAAGCTCCTTAACCTATATACTCTCTACCTAACCCAGAAGTTTGTTGACTTTTAAAAAAAGACAGGAGTGAAGAGTAAGTTCTCTAAGGTCTCTGAAATCAGTTGTGTGAAGTTGTCTGCAGCTAATCCACCACAGAATCAGCCAATACACTGTGGATGGTGAAATGAAAAAAGGGAGAAAGCCCTAGGCCTAGCTAGAGCTGATGAGGTCAAATTAAACCGCTCCAGAACTGACCACACTCAGTGTGTTTCCTTGCTTTTTTTCTGGGAGGTACTGTTTTAGGAACTATTTATTTCAATTGTGTATGTGTGTATATATATGTATTGGGTGATTGTGTGAAATGTTGTTTACCTTTGTGTTGTGGTCATGAGTGTTTGAGAAGCAGCAGCCTGGACAATTGGCTCTCCTGCTGGGAGGCCTCAGCAATGCATGACACTGCATTCAAGGCACATACAGGGTCTGGCCCTGCCCACTGCTGCCCTGTCTCTCTCTTGTCACCAAACTCAATGCTCAGCATCCCAGCCTTGGAACCATTCCTTATCTGGACCCTCTTGATTCTCTAAGGAAAAGGCACTTTGGGGTTTCTTCACTCAGCTGCTCCCTGGACTTTGCACAGGGCCTTTCGCATGAATTCCTGAGCCCCTGTGAACACACAGGCCTCTTGCTGGCTGATTGGCATCTGCCCAGACCAACACACCATAGTCGGGGCATTTGACTCATGACCCACTGCCCCAGTGAGAGATGAACCAGAATCAGCACTTAGTGTTTAAGGACTTTGAATCAGTTTGTGGCCTGGAGTTCTATTTATTTATATTTGGGGGTGCTTCCCAATTCGTGTTCAGGAGATTCAAGGCCCCCTCCCCACGATTCTCTGCAAACCAGGCTGAAGAGTCATGCAAGGGACCAAGGAGAAAGTGTTTCATCTGGCCTGGGGAGCTGGGGATCACCAGGGATCACTGGGGCCAGTGTGCGGTGCTGGGGGATGTGGAGGGGCCTTCAGTGCTACCTTTGGGGATACTCAGGGGAACATATTTGTAAATACATCATAATAAATACAACGCAGGGTTAATTGGTACATAATGCAACTGATAATGCATGATTATGGTCTATAGGAAATGAGAGTAAATGCTCAGGGTCTTGTTGAGAAACAGTGGACAGCAGGTTGAGAGCGAAGGAGGTAGCACATGCCTGGCACAGGTGACAGACCAGTCTCAGTCCCTGGCACCTTTTAGCCAGGTGTATCCCTGGAGACCTCCAGCTCTGTTGAGGAAGCCCGCACCACGCCCCCACCCCCATGAAACAAACAACAGAAAAGTTCAAAACTTTATTTTAAATTAAATGAAGTTGAATTTAATTGACAGGAAAGAAATTACCTTCAGGGACCAAGAGTGTTGGCTATGTAAGGCAAGTGCCTTAACCCCCGTACCATCTCTCCAACCTGGAGTTTGAGCCCCAGCATCACTTCACCTGTTCTGGGAGTGCTGAGGAAAGGACATGCATGGAGAGACAGGAGTTTGGTGCTGAGCCTGAGCGATTGTTATATATAGAGAGTCCATAGGTTCATCAGCCTCCCCACCAGATGCCCTCTAGGCTGGAGATGTACCCAGCTCTGTCTCTCTCCCTCCCTGCATATCTGAGCCCTGCTTGCCTGCCACATATATTTCCATGAGCTCTGTAAACCTGGAAGAGACCTGATTTTTTTTGGGGGGGGTCACACCCGGCAATGCACAGGGGTTACTCCTGGCTCATGCACTCAGGAATCACTCCTGGCGGTGCTCAGGGAACCATATTGGATGCTAGGAATCGAACCCGGGTCGGCCGCGTGCAAGGCAAAAGCCCTACTCGCTGTGCTATCGCTCCAGCCCCCTGGAAGAGACCTGATTTGCACGCATGAGACATTGGTGCTTTATTCCTCTTACGCAGTCTCCTTCCACACACAAGCCATGCACAGTGCAGGCCACTGCTCTGCAATGTTCCCCTCAGGGCTTTGCCCCATGATGCTCCTTTCTCAGAAGTGGCTGTCCCCACCTGCTTCTACAGGAGGAAGCTTATCTCTCTGCCTAGCAGAGCTTCTACATTACCATGCCACGAAAACCCCCCATGCCTTTCCAGTCTCTTCTCAGCTTGCCTCTGATCTCCTCGGGGCTTGCCGTGACTCTGTCTGAGTGTCCCCCACATAATGTTTCACATGCAGTTATTTGGGTTTCTGTCTGGGCTTCCTCTCTCCTTCTGAGTCTTTGCAACTATTGTCTTACTCATTTTGACTAAACAAACTGCTGGAACTGCAGCAAGTGTTATATTCTTAGAGGACTAAAATATTATTTTTAGGGTTAAAAATGGTCAGTGAGGGAGCTGGAGAGATAGTACAGTGGGTAAGGTGTACTATCTCTCTCAAGGTAAGGCCTTGCATGTGGTCAATCCAGGTTCAAAACTGGCATTCCACATGGTTTCCAAGCACCACCAGGAGTGATTTTGAGTGCAGAGACAGAAGTAACCCTTCAGCATCTCCAGGTGCCATCTAAAAACGACAAAACAAAACAAAAATGGTCAGTGACATATATAGCCAATTAATTTACAATTGGGACAACAAGACCATCCAATAGGAGAAAGAACAGACTTGTACCCACTTGCAAGAGAATAAAATTGGAACTTTATCTTATATCAAATACAAAATTAACTCAAAATAGATCAAAGACATACATGTAAGAAATGAAACTCTAAAACACTTTGAAGAAAACACAAAGGAAAATCTTCTTGACCTTAGATTTAGTGATAAGTCTTTGGCAAAGACACCAAACACACTGGCACAAAAGGGGAAAAAAAGTGTATAAATGGGACAACTGGATTTTGTCCAGGTTTGAAACTTTGTATATCAGATGGACACTATTAAGTGAAAAGACAACCCACAAAAATAGGAGGTAAATTAGATATCTCATAAGGGATTAATATAGAGAACATACAGAGTTCTGTAACTCAACAACACAGTTCTGGAACTCAACAAGAAAAAATACAATATGAATCAAAGATGGACAAAGAATTTGAGTCAATATTTTTCCAAAGAAGGAAATAAATGGTAACAGCACATGAAAATATGTTCATCATCACTAATCATTAGGTAAATGCAAATTAACATCACAAAAAGATAGAGTCTCACACTATTAGCCTGACTACTTCAAAAACATCTCGGTAAATACTAAATATTGGTAAAATGTGGAGCAATTGGAATTTGGTGGGAACTGGAAAAGTTACTGCCATTGAGGATAGGTTGTCCAAAAGATTAAAGATTTTGTTTTTAGATATAAGCTAAAAAATGTTGAAGGCAGAGGTTGATGTTTGTGCACAGATGTTTACAATGTTTACAGTACCATTATTAACAATATACAAAAGGTGGAAACAATTTAGGTATCCAACAGGAGAACAAGTAAACAAAAATGCGGTACAGACATATAATGGAATATTATGCAACCTTAAAAGGGAAGGGAATATTGACACATAGATCACCTTGCTGACACTGTGCTCAGTGAAATAAGCCAGACAAAGATAGAGAAGCAGCTTCTGATTCCTGATCAGAAGTACTTTGAGTAGGAAACGTCATAGCAGAAAGTCGAAGAGAGGTCAGAGATGGGCTGAGCATGTGCTTTGCATGCAGGAGTCCTGGTTTTGATCCTGAGCACTACATGATACCCTGAGCATTGTCAGGAGTGATCTCTATACATGCTACACTCCCCCTCCAAATATGAAGAAAGTAGATCAATTGCCAGGAACTAGAGGAAGGAGAATGGAGAGTTATTGTTTAAATGGTACAGAGGGCAGTCTGAAACATGGAAAAAGTTTTAGAAATGGTTGTACAACATTATGAATGTGCTTAATGGCTCTGGCACGCACACACACACACACACACACACACACACACACACACACACGCCATACCTGGCATGTTCAGGGATTACAGCTTACTTCTGGCTGTGCGCAAGGTTCATTCCTGGTGGTGTTTAGGGGATCATATGAAGTGCTGGGGTTTAAACCAGGGATTGGCTGTGCAATGCAAGTGCCTTAACCTCTGTGCTAGTTCTCTGGACTCTGAATTATATGATAAGAATGCTTAAAATGGTAAATTAATGCTATATATATATATTTTACATAACAACAACAGAAATGGTTATTGAGTTGCTAGTTTAGGTTAGTAGGGGTAAAATGTTTTTTCAGGATGTTGGGGGAAAAATAAGATGCCTGAAACATGACACCTTCATTCAGTCTTCAAAGTCCCCAGTATAACCACGTAGATAGAGATTTCTCAGTTCTTGGCTCATTTTGAAGCCTGCAGTTCCAGAGTTCAGTGGACTTCCCAAGAACTCCAAGCTGGGGAGGGACAATTCTTTAGTAATGTCTGCTTTGGGTTCTGAAATTCTTCTGCAGAAGAAGGCTGAGTCTGGGTTTCACTTCCTGTGTGTGACTAGGGTCAGGCTTTTGTTGCAGGGTACTTTAGGGCCATATGAGGAACTTGTGGGCTTGATTAGTAGTGACTAAGTTATCACATAGGACAAGAACTTCATATGGGCAGCCAGTTGCTCAGCCACGCCTGTTCCCCTGGAGGATGAGTCTGCTGTAAGGATGCTCCATGCAGTATGGCAATGGCCCTGAATCCACATTGAGGAGGGCAGCACTACCGGAGCAAAGACTTGGAGTTGTGCACCTGTGCTGGGTGAAGCAGTCGGCTGTGAGAAAAATACCTTCACTTTCTTTCTGAAAGAGAAGGAAAGGCTGGGCCTGAGTGAAATCAGTCTGTTCTGTTTTATTCCATGGCTTTTGCCGGAATGACGGTTTTCCAACAGTGTAGAATTCTTCCCCTACAGTCTGCTCCTTGCCTCTTCCCAGACTGTGAGGCACTTCCCACCGCACAAGGTCCCTTCAGAGACCTCTAAGTCCCCCAGGCATCAGTTTGTCTGGATGCTTATACAGAGCTTCTTTCATCCAGAGACTTCTATCAATTATGTCAGCGCTGACACTCATGTGGCATCTAGGGGCCTTTGTATTTTGAAATAGCTCCACTGACATATAATTCACATAGGAGCTTTATCAGTAGCACGTCAGGTGATTTGGAGATGTAACCCTGTTTAGGGGCCACTGGTCTGGGGTGCGGAGGCCATCACCAAAAGAGAAACACAGTAAGAGTCATTTTAGTGCAAGGGGCAAAAGCTTAAGTGCAGTCTGAAAAACAGGAACATCCTTTGTTTTAGTTCTGACACACAAGTCCTCTCCCTTAGTCTAAGAGTGACGTGCAGAAGGGAGACTAGCTATTCTGAGGAGTGGGATGATGTTGTAACTCTCTTTTTGTGAATATTTTATTTCACTTCCATAATTCTTTTAAGGTTCATCCATTTTGCAGTGTGTGTCAGAATTTCCTTACTTTTGAGGTTGAGTATGTTTCTTCAGCTTTTGATGTATGTTTCACATTCTGTTCCCCCATCTCCCGCACGGTTTGGCACAGGCAGTTGTTTTCTTTGCTGTTCCTCTGAAGATTAGGAACTTTTTCTTTTTACGGGACTAAAGAAGAGCCAGTTGAACAGAATTGCTTCTGCACTTCTTTGAAATCTAAGTCCCTGAATGTAATTTTAAAGATTGGTGGGGTGGGGTACAGTCGTGTGTGTGTGTGTGTGTGTGTGTGTGTGTGTGTGTGTGTGTGTGTGTGTGTGTGAGAGGACAGAAGATTTCCCTAGGAAGGACAGCTTGGAGGCCATCAGGGAGGAGGAATAACATGGACCTTAGAGGTAGTGGCTGGGGAACACCTTGGGCTTTTGTCTGAGGCCACAGGAAAGCACCCAGGCCTTACATTTAGGATGAAAGTCAAGAGCTTCCAGGGCCCTGGGGGCTTGGATCAAAGAGCAGCAGCAAACATCACAGCCTAGAGGGATTTCACTCCGCTTTTTGGCACTTCCTAGCCTCTGGATTCTAGGGCAGTGCAGCACAAGGTTTCTTCCAGTCAACTGGGACTGTCCTCATTATATAATACAATTAATTTAAATAGAGTGCTGTTTCTTTTGCATCTGGATTTGTGGATTAAAACACCTTCCTGTTACCTAGAAGGATATGGCAGGCATAACTGTGTGTAATTGTTTATGACTGTTCTTTGCTTCTTTTTTCCATTTCCTATTCACATGCTAGCTTCCAAAAAAATTTTTTAAAAACCTGAAAAATAAAAAACTCTTCTCCTGCTGTGATCTGCAGATTCCCCCCCCCCTTAATGAACAACATTGTAATTAACTTATGTGCATCAGAGCATAGGATTTTTTAGAACAAGAGGATAATAGGTGTGAAAATATCTTAAAAGGTTATAAGCACCCAATCGATGGGAAAGGAAAAATAACAATGTCCTGCTCAGAATAAAAATCCTCACCTAGTTAACCTGGGAAGTTCCACTTTGCTGAAAGGCCAGCAAAACGTGGGGGAGTGGCTATCTCAATAGTGTCCAATCAATGTTACTTGAATATGTTAGTATCTTGAACCAATGGATCACTACTGCATTTATGTTAAATTAGAAAAAGGGAGAGGGGGCTGGAGAGATAGCACAGTGGGTAGGGCATTTGCCTTGCACGCGGCCAACCCGGGTTCAAATCCCAGCATCCCATATGGTCCCCTGAGAACGGCCAGGGGTAATTCCTGAATGCAGAGCCAGGAGTAACCCCTGTGCATCGCCAGGTGTGACCCAAAAAGAAAAAAAAAAGAAAGAAAAAGGGAGAGAATAAAGTAAGACGAAAGATAATTTATTCTACCTCTTTCCTGAAATTCTATAGTGCACCCTGATATTTTATATTTAGAGTTGGCTTTTACTTAATTATTTTTTCCACAGGACCTGCGCAGAGAGTGTGAGTCCTGTAGGCAGTTAGAGAAAGCTTCTTGCTAAGAAAAACCACCTCCCTCTCTTTCACATAATCTGGGATGATCACAATGCAAGTTGCAGTATGGCCAAGGGTGTCCAGTGAGCTCTGGAACCCATCTGCCTTGGAAACAGATGGCAGTCGCTCCAGAGTCCAGGCTTCCATCTCCACACAGCTTAACTTCTACAAGGGCCTCTGGTTTTGTTTTTGTTCTTTACTCTTGCTTGAGCACAGGCAATCCGGCACGTCGCTGCGTCCTATCCAAATGGAAAAACTCCAGAGACAGCACTAATCAGGTGTGACTCTTATAAATGAGAGAATCAGGAGGGGCAGCGGGCTTCAGAGGAGCGAGCAGCTGGGGCTTGTTTGCTGGGTCACCTGGCGCAAGAAGATGGGTTGCTAAGCAGCTCCCAGGCACCTCAGGCCAGTGCTAGGCAACAGGATGTGATGCCAGTCGCAGCGCATCCCAATTTTCTCTTGGTCTTTTCAAAGACACGTAGGTATTTCAGAAGCATCTAATTATCTTTGATTTCGTCCACTTATGTCTGCTGTGTGTCTCCTCTCTCTGCCCTCCCACCTTCCTCTGTTTAAATGCCAGCTGCCTAGGAGGGGATCTAAATCTTGTGGGGATGGTGTTTCTGTCAGAGGAGAGGAACAGGAGAATTTTCTGCATTGCTTACAAGGGGCATTTTCCACGTTTCATTGAAGCCAGTTCTCTGTGGCCATGTTCAAAGCTTCTTCCCCGCATGCAACTTGTTAGATGTACATAGAGGAATTAATTGATGGGAGCAAAGGAAACAGAGAGTCACATTCTATTTTCTGAGCAGCCGGTCTCAGTCCAGACAGTGATGGAGGGTTTGTCTGATTTTTCTGGTCAAGCAATCGTGGTGCATTTTTTGGGGATTTTAATTCTGACCACAACCCTAATATTGTTTCCATCCCATAGGTGAAAAAATATAAGCTCAGGAGACCAACCAAGTCTCCACGATAGATTTCTTTAGTATCATTGTCAGCTGGTATCTCTCCTAAGTTAAACAAGACCTGGTATAGATCAGTGGGAAATTTTCATCTAATTGAGATAGCTATCAGGACTCTGAGCTATTGTTTTTTTTTTTAATTTAAGAAATTAATTTAGAGGGGATAGGAAAGAAGGAATCTGTGGTTGGACATTTTGCAGGGGATAAATTAGAGAAGGGTTGAGTTATTTATTTGTTTATTTGGTTCTTGGGCCACACCTGGTGGTGCTCAGGGCTTAATACTGGTTCTGTGCCTGAGGGTACTTAGGACAATACATGGTGCTGGAGATCAAACCAGGATGGTGGAATGCAAGCCAAGTTCCTTACCCACCATACTATCTTTCTGGTACCAAGAAAAAGATTTAAGGGATTGTGAAGGGTTTCATGCTCTCTTAAATCTAATGGTGCAGTTGTGCAAAGAAAGGACATCATTTCATTTTGCAAACCAATCTAGTTTTCAGAAGCAGTGCAACAATGTGAAGAAAAGATGAACCTGGAATGAACCTTCATCATACTCTCTCTGTCCCCTCCCCACCCTGGCTGTCATTTTGCTTGAACTTCAGACTCGCATTCACACGGTCTGAAATGACTTACTTTGCTGCTGAATAGTCACCTTTCCAAAAACTTGGTTGGAAATAAGATAAACATTAATCCTTCCCGGCAGAGTTACTTGATTCTCGAAGGAGGAATTAGAAAACAAGCTAGGGAATAGAAAGTGTTCCAAAATAAAGAAGGGGGAGAAGAAAAGAACCAAACAATTTGGTTTAGGGATGGAGTGATTCTCAGGGAGAGAATTTGCTTTGCACGTGGTAGACTGAGTTTGAGCCCCAGCATCCCATAGGTCCCCCAAGCACCACCAGGAATAATTCCTGAGTGTAGAGCCAGGAGTAACCCCTGAGCACCAGTGGGTGTGACCCAAAAACAACAACAACAACAAAAACAACAACAAAAGAGATTTTATTTAAGGTACATATGAGTAAGTTATAAACTTAAAATTGTGCAAACTACCTCATCACTTCTAAAACAACTCCTTAAAACTTGATTGCTCACTATAACACCCACAAGGAAAGAGAGAGAGTAAAAGGGAATGTGCCTGCCCCAGAGGTGGGGGAGGGGTGATGTGGTGAGGGTGATCGGAGGGATACTGGGATTATTGGTGGTGGACAATGGGCACTGGTGAAGAGATGGGTACTCAATCATTGTATGCCTGAAACATAAGCATGAAAGTTTGTAAGTCTGTAACTGTATCTCATGGTGATTCATTTAAAAAAAAAACTTGATTGCTCTATGAGGGTCAGAGAAATAGTGCAGGGGTTAAGGCCTTGTACATGGCTGAGCCAGTTTGATCTCTGGCACCACACATGACACCTCAAATACCACCAAGAGTGATCCCTGAGCAGAGAGCAGGAGGAAGGCCTGAACATCGACTGGTATGGCCTCAAAAACAAACAAAAGCTTATACTCTGGGACTAGGGAGATAGACTAGGGGTTGGAGTGGATATCTTGCTGTGCACCCACCTCCAGTTCTAACCCTGGCACCACACGCCCCCAACCTATCATCAAATACAGTCATGCAGGTTTCTAGCAGAGCTCCACTGGTCCTGGTGCCTACCCCGTGGGCCGATGCAACAAGACCAGAGAAGTCTACCTTCTGTCCTGATTGGCTAAGAATCACAGCAGTGGCCCTCAATCCCTTTGAGCACCACATGAAATTCAGCCCCTGACCCTATGGGGGAAAAAAAGCATACTGCTTTGGGAAGGAGATTTATGACATTTGCCTCTAATATAAAATCCTGGGGTAGGATCGTGTATACATGCACACATACGCACAGCATACAAACTATTGCTGTATTAACGTACTGATTCTCATTATGTAGGCCTGCTGGGACTCACCTGGGGTGAGCAGGTCTGAAGCTGGGACACCACAAGAATTAAGAAAGTGCCTGTCAAGATGACAGGATGGGATTAAAAAGGGGGTGGGGTGAGCCCGAAAAACACTGGTGGAGGGAAGTTGATACTAATGGCAGAATTGGTGATGGAACATCATACGTCAAAAACCCTGACTTTGGACAACTTTGTAGCTCATGGTACTTTAATAAAATTAAATTTGGGGGAAAAAAGAAGACAAGACAGAAATGAAAAAAAGTGCGGTGTTAGGGCGCTGTCTCATGGACTAAGAGCCCAGACTTTCCAACACATTTTATCTTTATTATTTTAAACCAACAATCATCAGAAGAACCAAGGCAAATATTTATAGACATTTAGCAATATATGCTAACCCAATCAGGCTAAATGTTTATATAGCAAAGGGCCTCTGAACAGGGTGGCTGATGGGCAAATGTCCGCTGAAGTGACTTTATCTCAAGGGATCCTCTGAGAGAAGTAGCAGAGATAAAGCAGTTACAGGATCCCACCCCACCCAGGTAGCTTTCTACCTACAGTGCTGGCTTTCCAGATTTAAAGCTCCCATAAGCCACTTATCCAGCCCTTCTCCTCAGTTCATCTGACTTAATCCTTTGTTCCCGCCGTAGGGCAATGTATTGCGTGGGGCAATAATTCATAAGTTTATTTAAAAAGTATTCATTTTTAAGTAACCCCTGCTATTCCAGCCATGCACAGGGGGCCATGTAGTGCTGGGGACCAAACCAAGGCTCTCCACAAACAGAACATGTGCTCCAAGACCTTTGGCTTATCTCTCTGATCCCTGAATTGTAATCTTTAATGTTACATTTCAAAACCGTCATGTAGAAATGCTGATTCTTGAGTAGGGAAGGCAATTTGGAGATGGGGCCTAAGATTGGGTTTCTAACACATTCCCCTGGGGTATAGATGCTTCTGGTTTAAGGGCCACAGCATCAGCACCATGGCTGTTAAAGTAAGACATTGGGCTGGAGGATGCCACAGGTCCTTCCTAGCTCTTAGCTGGGGTGAGATGGGGGTTTAACTCAAGCCATCAGATATAGAAAATGGATGGACTCATTAAGTTCCACTTTCTTGTTTTCCCAAAAATTTCCTGCTAATGTAATTGGCTTTTAATCTCAGCAGCAATAAGGTACTCTTTATTTATTTTGTTTTGGGGCCATATCTGGTGCCTTTAGGGGCTACTCCCATCTCTGTGCTCCGGAGTCACTCCTAATGGTACTCAGGGAACCATGATATGCTGGGGATCATATACTCCAAACAATTGTGTTTCCTCTCTGTAGCCCACATCATGAGGGTTTTTTCTTTTAATTGAATACCATGAAACCTGCAGTAACAAAGTTTTTCCTGATCGAGTCTCATTCATACAATGGTTCACCCCATGAGTTTTGAAGTGATGCTTGATACCATGATTTAGAATCTCCTTGAATCTTTCCCACTACTCTTCCAAGAAGATATTATTTTTTCTTATTTTCAGGAGGAGGAAATTGAGAGCAAGTCAGGGCTAGAGGCCCAATTTGTTAGGTTGTACTTCTAAAATTCATATACACACTTTGAGACCCTCAAGAAAAATGGGACTTAGGGGCTTATAAACTCAAACCTGATCAATCTTCTCAAGTTTTTGACAGAATTGAGGGGTGAGGCAAGACAGTTTGGGGAGAAGCAGTATTAAAACTATCAACACTGGAGGGAAAACGTATGGGGTGAGATTGGATTTGGTTAAATCCATAATACCTGGGGTCTTCCCTTCACATGCATTTTTTGCATGACCTGGCATGAACATGCCCATAAAAAACTAGGAATTCAATGCATTCAATGAGATAGAGTTTATTTATTCATTTCCTTGTTTTTGAGGTAGTTTGAAGATATTCATGGCAATATGCATTCTTCTAGTACTCTTTCCAGTGTCTCTGGGAGGAGACTTGAAAAGAAAAGATTGTTCAACCTTCGAGGGTAGAATATCTCACAGAGGAAGTTGAGAATGTTTCTGGGGAGGTGGAGAAGGGTGAGGAGGAGGAGGGGAGGGTTGGAAGGAGGGAGGCAGTGAAGGACTATTGATGCCTACAGGCACGTTCTTCACCCCCCTCCACCCCCCCAAGTGTCAGCGCCCTCCCGACCCCTCTACTTTGCAGTACTATGTGCCTGTGTTTGACACCATTTTTAAAAAAGTCTTATCAGGTATTCAAATGGGCTTGAAAACAGCCATGAAGTATGAACAGAGGCTGGAAAGAAGTAAACAATGATTAAGCGCCATGTCTGCTAGGCTGCTCCAGGGATCTTTATTACATTTTATCTAACAGCCTCATTAATGGTCTAGAAGATGTAGACGCTAATAGAACTTTAATTAAATTCACGATGGATATTAAATTGGAAGGGCTTGTGAATCTCAGAGAAGGCAGGAAAGCGACCTAAGAGTACGTGAGAAGTAGAAGATAAAATGAAATCCAGCATTAACAGGTGACGAGAAATGCCTTGTAAGGTCATCAGAAGGTTTTTCAGAGATTGGCTTACTGCGCGCTAGACACAGTCCTGGGTGCTTTGGAGGTGCATATTCATTAATTTGTACTAATGAAAAGATGGGGTGGGTGCTACTGGAATTCTGATTTTGTAGGGAATGCAATATGGGGAGGCTGAGTTGGGAGTGGGTTCACACAAAGCACCCCAGTAACAACTGCCATACAAACTAAAAAATAAAAATCCCCAGGGATTTTTGTATTGTATTTCCTTTTCCTTTGGAGCTACAAAGTAGTCATACTGCCATGCTTTAAAAATATTTGTGGTTATTTAGTTTTAGTGAAATGTGTGTTTTTGTGTACAGCCTACGGATAAACTTTTAGAAAAAGAGATGTCCTGAGTATCCGTTTTATTATTGCCAAGAGTTGGGCATTCAATCAACCTGCTCTGAAAGGGAAGCCCTTCGTCCCTGCCTACCAGAACCCTTCCTGGGCTCCATCTAGTAGAAAGCACTTGGTGGGGAGTGGGAGGCATGCCGCCCAGTTTCTAAAAGAGTTCCTGACACACAAGAGACGCTTAATGAATAATCATGAAGTGTATTTCTATTAAGCCATTTTGATTTCATATCAATTTCAATTTGGAGATCAGAAAACATTCAGCAATGGTGTTCACAGCAGAGACAAGATTTATGGCTGCCAGGTGATGATCCTCTTCTGCTCTCAGCCCTTAGAGTTTGAGCCATTTCCCTACTGCTTCTTCTGATGGGTGACCTGGGCAAGGACCCAATCATGCTTTCCTTGTCTCCATATCAGGGCTAGAGGTGTGTTCTGTCTCCTGCTTTCCCCATGTTGGGGAATCCCATGAAAGCGGTACTGAGAAAATATCTGTCAGCTGGAGGCCCAGTGCAAATGATACTGATTTTCATACAATTAGAATTTTTTCACTGTGTTTATCTAATTTGGGATCATCCTCAGTCCATTGTTTGGATATGCAGTGACTTTATTCAGTGAAATACATTTATTGTAATACATAGCTAATCCCAAACTGCGTGGCTCATCACTTAAGAACAGATGGCAACAGGTTATGTTTTTGTTTAAGGTGAACTTCAGGATCTCTAGAGGTCTTGTGTGTTGTGACAAAACGACCTCAGGAAATTGAACTGTTCACTTACATTTGAGAGTCATGAGGGGTTCTAGAGAAGGCTGCTTCCTTAGACGTGAGTAGAGGTGCAAAGAGTTGGAATATGATCCCAAAGGTTGAGAAACTCTGGAGAACCCTGATTTTGGTGGGGGAGAGATCTTTGGAAGCCATGTCAAAGACAAGGTGAGAGACTGTGGGATGGATGTAGGTGCTCTCGTTCCCTACTTGGGGGTTGGGAAGGTCTATGTCAGAAGAGGAAACAATCAATAATAGCCAGTCCCAGTTACTGAGAACCATCTTGCAAATAGAATCAAGTTGTTTGTCATGCCATTGGCTGAAGCTCCACCCTATATTTAGATTGGCTACTAGTTCCCCTTTTCTTACACCGAGTCCTCCATTTTCCCCAAACCATCAGAGAGTGTCAATTGTGGTCCTTCATCAAGTCAACAATTATTGGTTGAGTGCCTACTGTGATGAAGGAGAGAGGGCACTCTGTGGGAACCTGGGAATACAACAGGGAGGAAAACAGACCTGATTCCTGCCCTCTTAGAGTTTATATAAAGTGGGTGAAGTGGACATAACTGAAAGAGCCAAATTCAAAAAGAATTTTCACTGTGTGAGTTTGGGGGCCACATCCTGCAGTATTCAGGGTTTACTCCTGTCGGTGTTCAGGAAATTCTAAATCCATGTATTATCTCTCTGACCCCTATTGTTGTTTGGGGCCACTTTCTGCTCTGCTCAGGACTTACATTAAATATATGCTCAGAGTTTACTCTTGGCTCTGCTGTGGGATAATATATGGTGTCGGGGGCTGAACTCAGATCAGCTGCATGCAAGACAAGTACTTCACCTGCTGTTCTCTCTCCAGTCCCTTATTTGTTTTTGTTAATAAAAACAAATAGCATGTAATCTTTGTTATTTTCCCAGTTTGAATAAAATCATAATAAGCTTTTAAAAAATCATATGAGCATCTGCAAAGAATGGCCCTAGGAAAACTTACTGCTTGTTGACAAGAACATTGGTTGGAAAAAAAGTAAGGTCACCCTGGCAGTGCTCACGGCCTGTTTAGCTTCATTGATTCTTGGAATTCTGAAATGACCTCCTGAAATTAATTTTTAACTTATCTAGGTATGTTTCTTAAAATAAAATTTTAATCTTGTAGAGCAAAAATAAGGGAGGAAAAGAGATTATTTTGTACTCAAAATTTGAGGAGAGTTAATACAGTCAACAATGTTAAGTATTTTATACAGTTATAGTCAGAGAAGAAATAGTATTAAATTATGGGAGATTTTTGACTCTAAAGATAAAAAAAAACCTACAGCAAAGAGGAAAGTGTTTGGCATCTCCTTACCTAGTGGACTTTGAAGACCAACGTTTTCTCAATTCTGTTGTAGCTAACTGACTTTTCTCACTCAAGGTCATAACTCTGACTATCCCCTACATGCTAAAGCCTTCCCAATTCTTACCTTAGTCCCAGTCGCCCCAAGGATACAGTAGTGAGCCTCTTCTCACTGGAACATTAGTATAACATAAAGAATTTAAAGAAACCTGATATAGTTGAGAGCCAGATATAGATATAATTGAAGATATAGTTGAAAGGTCGGTGAGAATCACGGTGTTATTGACATGACCCTTGTTTCTGAACATGGGTCAAATCAGAATCTCATCCCCCACCTACAAATGCACTACATATGTATAACCATAAATATAAATCATGCATTATCTAAGTAGGTATATCCATCTTTAAGAACCTGAACCGTTACTGGACAGAGCTGACAGTGTAGCGGTGAACCCAGATTGATCTGTGGCACTAACTCTCACTGGCCTCTTTGCTCCTGTTTTTTTTTTTTTTCCTACTGGGGACAATACTACAGACTGATTGCTGCCTTAGAAGTTGTGCTGTACGGTGCAGATTGCTTACCCACCAGATAGATGTTACCTCCTAACTGGACTTCTTAGTTATATCTATAGCAGAATAGCTTTTCCCTTTGGTAGGCCAGCAACTGGTCTGATGAGAGGCCAGAAGGCCCGATGGGCATCTTCTCTGCTGTAAAGGGAACCTCAGCATGGGGTTCAGAGTTATGTGCTGGAAACAAAGAGTTAAGATAGAATAAGAAAAGCAGAATGGGCAGGACATAGGACACTGAAATCTGGCAAGCAGATCTTGATATAAAAAGTCACTGAGACAGGGACCCTGTGACTGCTTTGTTTCCATTCTTCTTCCCAGAAGAAGCATCCACTGAGATAAGCCCAAATATGTTTGTTCCAAAATGCAGGTCCTTGGATGTAAAAAAGATTTAGCCTGGTTAGCATAGATTGGCAATTGACTAACGACTTTTGTCCCCCTTCCTTTTTTTTTTTTTTTGTAATTATTCCTTGTTGTAAAAAAATAAACACTGAACGTGAAGGATAATTGTAGCTCTTAGTCCAGGAGGTTGTTCAACTGACCCCACAATTTTTGTTCTTAATTTTGTCTTGTTTTCTTTGTGGGGCTGTGAGAATAAAGCAGAGACTCTGAAGCCTTTGGATATTGGTGCTAGCGGGTCCTGTGAGCAAGAAAGGCAAAATCACAGCGGAGTATTCTCAGTTCTGCTGAGTCACACCTATTCAGTGTGTGATGTAAAGAAGGGGTTTAATTTACTTTTTTTTGCGTGTGGCGATACAATTTTCACAGCACCTCGCTCCACTCTTAGCCCCTCTATTGGAGACTAACAAACTCTAATTAGGAGTTTGTTTCTGGGATCTCAATCGTATGCCATTTTTCTGAGTCTGTCTTTGTGCAAGTGCCATACAGTTTTAATTACTATAGCTTTGTAGTAAAAATTAAGGTCTGGAAATGCAATGTGCTCCTTCTTATGTTTTTTCAGCTTTGTCTCAGGTGTTCTGAAAGTTTTGTTCTGAGGACAGATATAAAATAAGCCCATACAAATTTTAGATTTGGTCTACATCTTAAAAAATGTCATGAGCATTTTGATGGGAATTCTCCCTGTAAATTATTTTGGGTAAATAGTAATTTTAGTGATATTGATTCTTTCGATCAATGAACAAAGAATATGTTTCTATTTTCATGTGTTTTCTTTTATTTCTTTCATAAACAATTTATAATTTCCATTATCAAGGTCCTTCACTTCCTTTGTAAAATTTATTTTTAGATTTTAAATTAATTTTACGTAGTTGTAAACAGGATAGTTTTTTTTAAAATTTTTTTAAAAAAAATTTATTTTATTGAATCACCATGTGGAAAATTACAATGCTTTCAGATTCAAGTCTCAGTTATACAATGCTGAAACAACCATGCCTTCACCAGTGCCCATATTCCACAACCAAAAAAAAAAAAACCACCAAAAACCCAGTATACCTCCCATTCCACCCTCCCTCCCCCACGAACTGATAAATTTCACTTTACTTTATCTTTACTTTGGTTACATTCAATATTTCAACACAAAACTCACTTTATTGTTAGGAGTTCCCCACTAGAGTCAGACCTGTTGTGAAGAGATATGAGGTCTCTTTTGGATTTCTGTATTTTAGCAACTGAGTCCAGGGAGATTTCTTCCAAATATTGGATCACTGCAAGCTTGTAACTCTCATCTGTGGTCCTCATAATATGGTGGTGGTTGCCATGGCCTTCACCCCCAGCAAGGAAAAAGGCGAGAGAGAGAGAAATACCTTTCCCCTCCTGGGCAGGCATGGGGCCGCGGCTTAGTTCTCAGTCTGGAGACATTCTGCAAGGAGCTGCCCATACTAAAAGTAGTTCAGCTGGCCTCTGGTGTCATGCTCATGCGGCCCCCAGGATCACATCTTGGCGGCGAGGCCTAGGATTTTTTTTTTATTCCTTTCTCTTCAACATAATTAATATATAAGAATGTGGCTGATTTCTGTGCATTGTTTTTATAGCCTGACACTGTACTATATGTTAATTGCTTCTAGGAGATTTTTAGTAAATTCCTTAGGATTTTTAAATAAGTCATCTACTAATGTGATAGTTTCACTATCACCATACTTCTTTATCAATCTAAATTGCTTTAATTTTTCTTTCTTTTCTATTGGTTGTTGCAAGAAGTTCTAATACTATGTGGAATAGTAGCAGTGAAAGTGTATATTCTTGTCTTGTGCCTGACCTTAGAGGAAAGGTTTTCAGTTTTACCCCATTAAGGATGGTATTAGCTGTGGGCTTATTTTATATGGCCTTTACAATACTGAGACAAGTTCTTCAGTCTCCATTTTGCTGAGGATTTTCACCATGAGTGAATATTGGATCTTATCAAATGCTTTCTCTGCATCTATGAAAATTATCAAATGGATTTTTTGCCCTTCCTCTTATTAATGTAGTGTAGCATGTTAATTTATTTGCATATGTTAAACAATCCTTGCATCCTTGGGATGAATTCCACTAGATCCCAAAGCATTTCATGTATTATGATGCTCAGTTTTCTAGGATTTTATTGACACTCTTTGCATCCGTACTCATCAGGGATTTGGGGCTAAAATTTTATTTTTTTGTGCCATCTCTGTCAGCTTTGGTATCAAGGTAATGTTGATTGTGTAGAAACTATCTGGTTTCTCCTGTTTCTCCTACTAGTTTCAGGAATACCTTAAGAAGAATGGATAGAAAGTCCTCTTTAAAAATTTGGAAAAATTCACAAGTGAACCAAGAGACTTTTATTTTTGGAGATTTTTAGATAATATCTTGACTTCTTTTAAAATATATAAATATTACAACAGTTTCTCACTTTAAATGCATAATATAATTAGTTTTTATAAATACAACAGATAAAGTCAAAATCTCTTTGAGTTTCCATAATTTTTGTTTGTTTGGGGGCTATGTACAGTGACAATCAGAGGCTACACCTAGTTCAGTGCATTGGGGGGTAGTTCCTGGTAGTGTTTAAGGGACCGTGAAGAGCTGGGTTTCAAACCTAGGCTTCTGTGTATAGGGTATCCACTCCAGCCTACCATAACTTTAAAAAGTATAAAGGAATCTCGAAACCAAAATATCTGAAAAGCACTACCCTAGAAAAATCAATGTATTTCTAATTGGTCAAAATGACAAAGTGATGTGCTATGCACTCATAGGGGCTGAACATGGAAGGGGGCTTTGCCTCCACCCCACATTCTAGAGAATATAAATAGGTGTGTGACTCACTGAAAGGTATAGAGCTATTGTCAACAAAAGGAAGATGCCAGTATGCCCAAACTCACCAAAGAAACTATAAAATCAAACAATAAGTATCTTTCACATTAAGTATGGTGTTTCCTTTTTTTCCTTTTTCTTTTTTGAACACTCAGGGGATAGTTCCATCAGACAAACACTATTCAATGACTAAAGTAATGAGTGAATGGTTGAATGAATAAAAATAAGATTATGAAATATCCATATAACCTCTCAAACTTCTTTTGACCCTGTAATATTATCTATTACATGTAGGATAACATTGGGTTTGTCCTTTCAGCCTTGCTGCAGGGAACTTAGTTTACCTCAAAGCAATGCCCTTTCTGTATGGACACAGGAAGGCAGTTAATATTATGCTTTGTACTTGGGAGTTGATTGACTCCAATATTTACTCCTGGGCTTCTGCTTTCTCGACTCAGTTGCCCTTAGTTTCTAGGACCCCAAAAGCAGGGTCCCAACAAGGGACAGAATGGACCCAGGGCAAGCTGTGTGCTACCCTGGCATCAAAATGGGCCAGGCCAAAGCACCACAATACTCAACTATAAATTGAGAACATGGTCATAGACAAATGTTTTCATGATCCAAAAGTAACAATGAGACTAGGACCCTGCTGGGGTTAGGAAGATTAACCTGACCTCAGGACTGTGGTCTGGAATATATAGTGAAATGTCCTCAGGAAGAACCAAACTTTAAGTTTGATATATCTCTTACTGTGCTCATACAGAATGACATTGCTAGAAATATTAGAAGTAAATTTACTATAACTATTTAAGTGGATTACTAGCTAAGGAACAGTAACAGATATATACATACCTCTTGGAGAGCCCAGCAAGCTACTGAGGGTATCCCGCCCACATGGCAGAGTCTGGCAAGCTACCTGTGGCATATTCGATATGCCAAAAACAGTAACAATAAGTCTCATTCCCCTGAAAGAGCCTCCAATCGTTGGGAAAGAGGCTGCTAAAAATCTCAGGGCTGGGTGTAATATAGATGTTACTGGTGCCTGCTCGAGTAAATCGATGAACAGTGGATGACAGTGATACAGTGATACTAGCTGAGGAAAGAAGAAAGTGACATGCCCTGGATGGGATCCCGTCCTTAAGTGGATATCCTAATAATCTGGAGTAATATCTTTAGATGAGATTTTGTTAATCTCCTGGAGGAGTGGTCTTACCCCTCTTTGTTGATTTGTTAATGTTCAACCCACCTTTGTGTCATCACCCTATGTGATTGCTATATAAACTAAGACTGTAAGAGAAGTAGGGGGAGAAGACACAGAAGCAGAGCACAAGGTGAAAGAGAATCAGGAAGTCATCAGAGCCAGAGCAAGGGAAAAAAAGAGCACAAAGCGAGTGAGAGTCAGCCAGAAGTAAGGATCAGAGTCAGAAGTAGTGGTCAGACTCAGCAGTAGGGGTCAGAGTCAGAGTAAAGGTCAGAGTCAGAAGTGAGAGCGAGAAGGGCTCCGGAGAGAGAAGCAAAAGGGCTCTGGAGAGAGAGATCGGGAGAAGAGAGATCGGAAGCGACCAGAGGAGAGACGACAGAGACAGAGTCAGAGATAGAGAGACAGACAGAAGAGAGCACAGCGGCACACAGAAGCAGAGCACAAGGAGGAGCCATCCTGATCCAGTCCATACACAGTGGCTTGAGAGCACCGAACACGAGGCTTGAGAGCACTGAATGTGAGCAGCAAGAGAGAGCACCACGCCAAGAGCCCTTGAGCACAACACACACACATTACCCCCTTCCGTGCACGTGCATTTGTATTTTTTACAATCACCCATGGAAAAGATATTTAAAATAGCTTTCTTCTCTCTCACTGTGTGTCTCTCTCCCTCTCTCATGTAGGCAGGAGGTGAATGGTGACCATGACATAAGAAGTGTCACTTCAAGCCCCAAAGCCTACCTCTTCTCTGCTTCATCAAAACTCAGGAATAAATAATATAAAATGTAATATGTTGAAGGAAGAAACTTGGAAAGTTGATGGAGCTCTGAGAGGAGGCCAAGAAATTCATATTTGAAAAGCAGGGTTGAAAAAATTTAAAAATGACATGCAAACTCATGGGCCAAAGTGCTGTAGTGTGCATAAAACAATGGTCCTTTTGGGGGTGATTAGAAGATGCTCACTGTGGATCTGAAAACAAGAGATGCATATTCAAGGATAAATTGACAGGGACTCAGAAAAGAGTACAACTAATGGAGCCCTGCAGGACTGAGTTGATGCCAAAAAGCTATGGGGAAAGTGACAGAAATACTTTCAACAAATAATTGCAATGTGACTGTCCAGGCTTTAGAGACTGTTGAAGTGAGTCCAAGCATTATGCCAGGCCAAGAAGGTTTAGTTGAGATTGCTGAGCACATATTGGATGCCAAGTCAAGTGTTCCCTGCTCCACTGGTGCCGCTCTGAAACTCTGAGCGCATCAGCACCATATGTGAGTGAATTTCCTTCTTTCTGCAAGAAGGGCCAGTGACTTCCCACCTTCCCTAAGCCTAAAATTGACACGTAGAGGAGGTTGGACCCAAGATGGCTGCAAAGAAACAGTTCTATGTGCACTCCTGTGTCATGAAAACAAAGAATGCATAAATGCTGAATTTAACACAGTATCTGTATGGAGTCTTACTGATCAAATTCACTGGAGGAAACAGCCCTTACTGTAGTGAGATTTAATTCTTTGCAGCACCAAACTGTGAACTCTCAGAACTAGCGTGCTCTTCTTCTCTTGGGGGTTCAGAGGGAAGAAGCAGTGACTGGAAGAGAAAAGGAACTGACAAGCTCATAAAGGGGCCAGCCTGGGGCCAAGGATACTGAATGTAAAGGATCTATAGAATATCAGCCTTCTGCCAGCACACCTTAAGTAAAAGCCAAAGTCACATCTTGCTGAGTCCACTAGAGTGGGCTTCCAGTCTGCATGTCAGACTGGAGCAGCCATTTGCAAAAAGAGATGTGTCCAAGAGGGTTGCAAGTAGCTCCCCACAGACAGACACACTGCTTAGGTTGATATGGCCCTTAACCGACCCAGTGGGATTTTGCCAAAACAAAGCTTTTCCACAGAATTCAGTTCTGCAGGTGAATTCCTACAGTCTCAGACTTGATAAACCCGACATAGGGTGCAGCCATGCTTGGCTTGGACAAAGAGCAGCCATTCCTGAAGTGAGTGACCCTTCCAGCAAGGTCACTGCCTGCCTTGGATCTGCTCTGTGGAGGGTCAACAGACTTGGTTCCACCCACAAGTGACCTACCACATGATCTGATTGGTTTTTTAGCCAATGTTGGCCTGGAACCAAAGAAAGCTTCCACAACATGGTTGCACCACTTTATCTACAACATATGACAGAGGACATGAGTGCAAAGGCTTCACAGATGTTCAGTTTTATGCTTCTACCCAGTGTGTCAGAAAGAGACTGGGAACTGGCATCACCCAACACAGACAGTGAGCAGTTGTCCTTGGCCGCAGCTGGGAATCTCTTCCTGAGGTTGCAACTAGAATCTGCTATCTCAGAGGCCATGACATGGACCCAGAGAGATAGCATAGTGCATGAGCATTTGCCTTGCATACAGCTCACCAGGTCTGATCCCTAGCATTCTATTTGGTCCCCCCAGCCCTCCAGGAGTGATTCCTTACTGCAAAGCCAGGCAAAACCTCTTTGCACCTCCAGGTGGGGCTGAAAATAACAACAAAAAAACCAAAACCGAGGCCACAACAGGTAGCAGACACCTTGGAAATGAGCCCCACTCCCTTCACTCATTCCCCAAACTGTTACTGAAAATGCAGTAACCCCCTACAGCTATAAGATCAGTTTGTATAACAGCCATTGTTGGACACACATGACCACAATCTCCAGCCATTGCCTGTCAGTTGATCTTTGATGGGGCATTAACTGTAACTATCTATCGGTGGCTATAAATCTTGGACTTGATGCCATAGCAACTACAGGTGTCACGAATCCCCTGGTGTCATGCACAGGACTCAGTCACAAGCACCAGTTTGATACTGCAAACATTTAAGAAGTCCTGGGATTGGAGCAATAGTACAGTGGGTGTGGCAATTGTTTTGCACACGTCCAACCCAGGTTCAATTCCTGGCACCACATATGGTCTCCCAAGCCTGCCAGGACTAATCCCTCAATTTAGAGCTCGGTGTAATACCTGAGTACCCCCAGTGTGGCCGAAATCCCTTCCCCTCAAAAAAAGAAATCTTTAGAAGGCATCTGTGGCTGCCAGAAATCAGTAGAGACACAGATAATTAACCTGATATTGCTAATGGGAACAAGATGACTGCTGGAGCAGGTCTCACAAATCAGCAGGAATAATGAACAAATTAAGAAATTCAACCACATCAAAGTATGTGGACAGGAACCCAGGTGAGTTCTCAAATATATTTGAACTTTTTACCTCACCAGAGGATGTCTTAATAGCAAAAATAGTTTCAATGAAGTTCACTGAACTGAGGAAATCATTAGAGGAGGAATTCAATACATTTGAAGAAAGATGGACTGGAAAAAATAAAAGAACTTTTTCAAACAGAAAAGAAGGAGCTAAAAAATACAGTAGCAGGACTCTGCAACAGAATGAAGGAGGTGAAAATGAAATCAGTGATCTTGAAGACAAGGCACAGAACATTGTCAATAAAGGAAAGCTTTTACTTTATTATTTTTCTTGCAGTGTAGGGGATCAAACTCAGGTCTTCACATGTGGAAATCAAGTGCTCTGCCACTAAGTCACAACCCCAAACCCTAGAATAGAGATTTTTTTAAATGAATAAAATTTAAGTTAAATACTTGAAAATAGCCTGAGAACCCATCTCTGTATCATGGAAATTCCTGAAGAATTGGAAAGAGACAAAGATGGTGATAAATTTGCTTAAGATACAATAGTTGAGGACATCCCCAATCTGAGTAGGGAGATTTGAGCACTAATACAGAAGGCCCAAAGAGGCCCAAAGAAACAAAATAAATTCAAATAGAATAACACGAAGACATATTGTAATCAAAGCTACAAGAACCAAAGAGAAAACTAGACTCCTTGAGGTAGCAAAAAAGAAGCACAGTGTCATATACATAAAATTAAATTCATGGGGCCTGAGAGATAGTATAGGAATAAAGTACTTGCCTTACATTCAGTAGACCCTTGTTAAATCCCTGGCACCTTATATGGTCCCTGTGCACTGCCAAGAGTGATCCCTGAGCACAGAGTCAAGAGTAAGCCCTGAACACAGCTGGGTGCGGTCCAAAATTAACTTGCTTAAAATATTACCCCATTTAAGATTTCTCAAAACAAATTCTATAGGTAAAGAGAGAATGAAATTATATATTCAAAGTTGGGAATGAAAAGAAATTTCAACCAAGATCCCTCTATCTTGCTTAGATATGGAGTGATAAGAACATTCTTTGACAAACAACAGCTGAAGACATTTGTTATATTTCTAGCAGATCTGCAAGGAATAATGGATGAATGGACTCATCAAAAATAAAACATTGAATGGCTAAAATTACTGAAATTTTCTTCGAAAAACTGTAACAAATTTCATCATGCAAATAATTTCTCTAAATGTCAGTGGATGGAACTCTCCTATCAAAAGTCTCGGAGGGGGCGGTTGCATTTCCCTCCCTGCCCCTAGCAGCACCTCAGCAGTTGAAGACCTCTGGAATCCAGCCACAGCCATGCTCAAGGCCACTCTCCACACGTTGGGACGAGTCTCACCCATGAAGGAACTGGTAGAGGAATCCAGCTGTGCAGGACCCGGGGCCGAGATCCCCAAGGCTGCTTGGATCGGGACTATGCCTCTTCCACCCAGATCCCCCATTTTCTAGTAGTTAGGCAGTCACACTCAGAAACTGCCCTGGGCGCCATGTAATCCCATCAATGGCCAACATCGAGAGACTATAAAACCAAGCTCCCTTGACATCTGATAGCTTAATTCTTCCTCTTATTGAGAGTTTATTGCCAGCACGGAGAGCCTGGCAACCTCCGAGTGGTGTATTTATATCCCAAATTGTGGGGTCCCATCCTGTCCCGCAGGGAGGACCCTTCGTGGGGCTAAGGAGGGGACGTAACCGAATGAACAGACGCAGAGCCAGAAGGAGGAGGAGAGAGAGAGAGAGTTTATTCACAGCAGTTACAATACTTATACCTCTTGGTGGGAGGGGGTGGTATGCATGCTTGGACCCCCACAGGAACAATAGTAAAATGTTGATCAGGCATGGCCGTTGGCTAGTGAGACAAGTGGTGAAATGATAAGATCACAGGAATCCCAAGCAGCCTCCCTTGACTAGACGATAAGAGCCAAGCTCTGTAAGATGGCTCCCTACATCTCCCCCTGTTTTGTTTTAAATTAAATGTGGTCAGGGGAGGCATTGTCTGGTATCCCCTGTGACACAAACACGAAAGCATGAAAGTACACATCTCAAGGGGGGAGATGCGGGCGACACATGTGCTGGGCCACATGGCACAAGCAGCACATGGGCTCAGGCAGCATATGCGCACGCTTCCTTTGTTCAAGGTGTCTTTTATAGGGTCTCTTCAACCTGCCCCCACGTGGGGGCTTCTTCTCGGGTAAAAGTCCGTTGCTAAGGAGGTTACCAGGGAGGTTGGGAGTGGTGATGGTCTTCTTTAGAAAGTCTTATCAGGTCTGTTTTCTGTATCCACAGGGTGGGTCAGTCTCAGTATTCTCCTTCCCAGAGACTTTATTAATCTGTTTCATTGCCAAGGGCCTTTCCCTATCTACCTGCCTACATCATATTCCTCCCTAGAGATTTCACCACCTTAAATCTTTAAGGGGGAAATGGTCGGTGATCCATCTTCTGAAGCTGCTTCATGCTGACAGAGGGGCGCAGACCCTGCCTGCACAAGGGGTGAAACCTCAAGCTACCTTAGTTTTTAGTGGGCCCCAGGCAATGAACTGGTGGGTTCCTGAAGTTATCTGAAAGAAAAGATCAGATCAATTAGACTGAGGGATGGCACTTTGAAATGATTAGACTCTGGAGATGTGGAAGGTCCTTTCTGACCTAGTAAGGACAAAATAGTTTGCTGTCTTAGGAAACATAAGAGTTAAAGCAACAGAACCCAAAGCAACATAATGCCATACCCATTTCTGTCATAAAAACAATGGAAAAGAATAACTGCTCCACCCATGGTTGATAGAAAATGACTTCCTATGTCCAGATTTTTCTAGTGGCCTAGAAGCACCACACCACTTCTCAGGTTGGAAAATCTACCTATCCACTGAAGCTGTCATTTGGAAGCAGTAGATATTTATACCTAGAATATGAGCATTTGATCATTTACATGATGTCAAGCTGCCAATCCTCTCCTTGGTAAATTCCTTGATGCTGAACAAGTGTTAGGAAAGGAAGCCCAGAATTTCCACTAGGTTCATTAATGAAACAGAAAGCACAGTACTGAGTTCCTTCCCATGAAAGATGGCTTTCAGACTAGTGATAGCAAGTTCAACATTGAGTCCCAAAGACTAGGCTGCTTACTTTACAGTCAGCAAAACACATTTTACCTGAATTACCCAAAAGGGATACCTTTTAGGTCAAGATTAGAATACATTTACTAGATCACTCTGTAGAATTTGAATCTGATTCTTTAAAAGGCAAGTTACAGAAACATGGTTTTCTCTCCACCTTCATTTTAAAATTTGCCTGATGGCTTAACAAATCTGACTTGTTCTTTTGCATAAACACAGCAAGATTGGAGAACTCTCCATATTGGGGTACCCCATTATTTACTGAGAAGTCCTGGGGGTTGGGCTAAAGACAGGAGGCACACCAATAACGGCATTAATCTTATGTGGCACGTCAGAGTTACCCAGGCCTGGCCATAAATGTCCCACGATGAACTGGATGGTCTCGAGCTTTCAGGTTGAACTGGAGGTGGCCTTTTCCGTAGATGCATCCTGGCAGAAAGGAGTCCATCCCCTCCCTTTTTCAGGGCTGAGAGAGATCCTGGTTTCCAGGGTTTTTCTTGATGCTGAGTAGGCCCAGATTGTGTCAGTCACACAGATTCCCGGATTTCTCATTTTCCATAGCAGTGATGATTTCCATTCTTTCCTTAAGCCAACTGGCCTCCAGGGTCTCCCTGAGGTTTGTAGGGTACTTGAAACAGTACCTGATAATTACCTGCTCCTGTCATTTAGACCAATCCCTTGACTCTTTCCCTGAAAGAGGGCTTTGGGGTCCCATAATTGATTTTCCTGTCTGCATGAGGGGTAGACCCTATTACAGAGAGGAAAGACTTTTGTCTGGATTTATGCAAACCAACATAGTGCCACGAAGCATCAAAAACATACCGAAGGTACAAAGAAGAGAAAAACATTTCACTTTACTCACAGTGAGATACAACACACCCATTTGTTGTGGTTCCTAGTCAAAGACGCTAAAATCTGTAGAGAAAAAGGTGTACAATTTAACATCATATTTAACCCATTCAATCCCATGTTGAAAATGTTGACTTCCCATTGATAAGAGCACTGTACTGGGAGTCCAGTGTACAGTTAAACATGTCTAATTCATTTAATCTCATTTGAAAAACCCTTGATTTCTCGAAACTTTTGAAGAACTCAATTATCTAAGAGCACTGTAACAGGAGTCCAGACAATCCATCCAATATCTTTTCCATAGATCCTACCAAAAACATACTAGAACAATTCTGTATGTGATTTAAAGAGTTTCTTAAAACAGTGATCAGTTTCTTTCCTTCAAACACAACCTCAAACCTACACATTCCTTTATATTCATTCTGTCCTGTACCTTTCCTTCAACCCATTTCAAAATCAACTTCACTTTAACAGGACTACTTTCCTTTTTCCAACTGATGATATCTGCATCCATTATCTTTCTGACTTAAGACATACATCTATATTCCTTATAGTCGTCCCACAAATTTAAACTCTTATTTTACTAAACTCAGTACAACATGATTTCCCAAATTTGGACACTAATTATCAATCATCTCATTTAACACGACAAAACTGCTCTGCCATACCATTTCAAAAGCATTGTCAGTTCTATAGATATTCAAAAAGGTTTAGAAAGTTCTTACAACATATATTCACTTGGCAAAAGTTCACTTCACATTAGAAATTAACCAGGAGACATCTTAGAATTCTGGTTTCTAGGAAAACACAAATATAAAGATTAAAACACTCATAGATTACCATAAAACATTAAGGATCTCACACTTGCGTACAAAGTTCTCTGATGGTCCGAGCTAGGTACGATACCTGGTGACAAAGCTTTGCAATGAATAAAGTTATCAGAATAATAACATGCATTTTCATGTACTGGACAGACTGACTTAACAATAGTCAGTAAAAGTTCCCACATCTCAAACTTTAACCAAGGCCCAATACTATGGCTTTAGACTATCAGGCTGACACCTGAGATTAATCTATTATAATTCTTTGCTAAGTATCAATAGAAATTTTAGTTACCGAGTCTCAGATCAAATAAAACACTTGTAGAATAAATTTTGCAACCAATTTTATAACTCTAGAAAAACATATTTTAACTAAACCATTACTCTTCGAACCTGTTTTTAACCACAACTATTTCAGCTCACATTCTAATAATCCAATATAGATGCATATGTACATTTACACAACAGCATAAGACCTTTAAACCATCAATTTTTATGAAACATGAGTAAATCTTCTTTGGCTTAAGTTCAATAGTTCTCGTACCTTAGTTAGTTCAAATCACAAGCTTTCTAACTTTATCAATTCCACAATACAAATATGCTTTCAAACACAGAAAAAGCCCTATGGGTATTTATATATATATATTTTTTTTTTAACCAAACTTTGATAATAGCATAGAAAGAAAAGCATTTGGACTGTCAAATGTTTATGGAAACACAAGTAAACTTTGTTTATTTTGAGGGTTTCTGTACCTCTGTTGCTTGAAAAACAGCTAAATTCCTCATTAAAATTGGCTGAGGCTTTTAAGATAAAGCCTTGCACTCTCTGAATTCTTATTTCACTTTTAGTTTTCTGGCTCTAGCTCTGTAGCTTTTTCTAGATAGTACAGCTACTGGAATTCAAAAGAATTTCAACTGTTAATAACTATTAATGTTCTTCCAATAAGAAATTTAGAATAAAAATTTCAATTTCGTTGTAGGCGCCACATTCTAATTAGAAATCTTTGTTTAAACCTGGTCTAACAGGTTCCAAAATCACATAGATCCTTTAAATTGCTGAACTGCATATCACTCTGATCTCTTGAGACGATCCTGTTTTCCCCAGGCCTAATTTTTACCACTGATTTTCACTCTGGCTCCAGCACTCAAGTGTTCCACATAGAGAGACAGACAGACAAACAAACAGACAGACAATAAGTTCACTAAAAACACCACACGTACATGTGCACACATCTGCAGTTGATCTATCGATCTGACCCTTCAGAAACAGCAAGGAAAAAACTGATAGACTGAGAAAGGAAGGAACAAGTCCCCAGGGCAAAGTTAAGCCCTGTCGGCCGATTGGGAACATTGCTCCCCGTTTCTCTGCCTGACCAGCCCGTTTCCTCCTTGTTAAAAATGGGTCAAGAAAGCGCTTTTGTTGATATAAGCCGGCAAAACCTTTTCAAAATTGTTGAAACCTAAGGTGGTCAGATGCTAGCATTTTTCTTTCTTGGTCAAGACTAGTTCTGAGGCAGGGAACTAGTGACTTCTTATCAGATTTGGGGATAAGCTACCTTAGTGATATACTTTTATTTCCTGATATTATTAAACACTTAACCACATGATCTTGCATTTTCCTGCCTTCTCTGCTGATAATAATAAGCAGAACTAAGAGAAAGATAATGAGACAATTACACACACACTAAAGGCACACGCACAAAGCACACTCCTGCACTCGCTCGGACCGGTCCTTCTTTCACGAGGGTGCGCACCCACTCACCACATTCACACTGAAATTCCTGAACCTGCCCTACGGACGTCCACATTATCTTTGGTCTTATCCCCCTGACAATGGGGTTGCTCCAATGTACATTGGGCTCTTTCTAATTAGAAGCTAGCAAACTAAAGGCAAAGCGGGGGTTATCATCAGGATGCAAGGGAATTGAGAAAAAGCAGTCTTTTAAATCAAGTAGTAGAATTTGAGGAGTCAGTTCCGTGCATGGGGGTGGCCTCATCCCCACAGACTGAGGGAGCCTTGGAAACAGAGGATAAGCAGGCCATAAAGCAAGAAGAGAAAAGAAAGGGTCACTGGTAGGCTGTTTCTGCCAACTCGACAGAAATGAAAACACAGGACAAAGGGGTTCAAGCCTTCCACCAGTTGCTGCTTCACTGGTAGGCTGTTTCTGCCAACTCGACAGAAATGAAAACACAGGACAAAGGGATTCGACCTTCCACCAGTGACTGTCTACACTGGGAGGTAGTTTCTGCCAACTAGACAGAAATGAAAACACAGGACAAAGGGATTCGACCTTCCACCAGTGACTGTCTACACTGGGAGGTAGTTTCTGCCAACTCGACAGAAATGAAAACACAAAAGACACGAGAAGGGGGCGGGGGGGATGGGGACACTCATAACAAACCACTCAGATGCATGTCTGGCCGGTGAGAAACTTAGCCATAGTGGATCAGCCTGAGAGGTGACTTGCGGCCGGTGTCTAAACCAGCACCACCCTAGACCATATGTTCCTCGTGGAATCGCAGACAGCCCAATCGGACTCCGTAACCTTAAAGGGATCTTAAGGATGCCAAGTCGTGGAGCCACAGACTCAGTACAAGGACGAGGACGTCCAAGACTGCACAATCACTCACACATACACACAAGACAAGGGAATTCAAGCCTTTCCGCCAGTGACCGTCTCGTCCTCAACACGAGACTGTATTCAAGCCCGGTCCCATACCAGGGTGTGCGCCAAGAGAGAGGCGACCCTCAGAGACACTCACTTTTCCGTGAATTCGTCAGCCGACGTGAACTTGACCGGGCGTTCGGTGGTCCCCTAGTGCCCCACGCTGGGCGCCAGATGTGGGGTCCCATCCTGTCCCGCAGGGAGGACCCTTCGTGGGGCTAAGGAGGGGACGTAACCGAATGAACAGACGCAGAGCCAGAAGGAGGAGGAGAGAGAGAGAGAGTTTATTCACAGCAGTTACAATACTTATACCTCTTGGTGGGAGGGGGTGGTATGCATGCTTGGACCCCCACAGGAACAATAGTAAAATGTTGATCAGGCATGGCCGTTGGCTAGTGAGACAAGTGGTGAAATGATAAGATCACAGGAATCCCAAGCAGCCTCCCTTGACTAGACGATAAGAGCCAAGCTCTGTAAGATGGCTCCCTACACCAAATACAGTAACAGATACATACATACCTCTAAGAAAGCCTGGCAAGTTACCGAGAGTATCCCGCCTGCACAGGCAGAGCCTGGCAACCTACCTGTGGTGTATCTGATACGACAAAAACAGTAATGATAGGACTCATTCCCCTGACCCTGAAGAGCCTCCAATCATTGGGAAAGACAAGTAAGGAGAGGTTGCTAAAATCTCAGAGCTGAGAGGAACAGCTCTGGTTCCTGCTCAAGTAAATCCACGAACAACGGGGTGACAGTGATACAGTGAACAAAAGGTTGGACGGATCTGGAAAAGAAAATCCAAACTTCTGCTGCTCTAAAAGAGATACACTTGAATTCACATGATAAATACAGACTAAGAGTAAAAGCTTGGGAAACAAAATCATGCAGGTTAATGGTAGACTGAAAAAAGCAGGGATGACCTTAGTTAAATCAGACATACAAATAAATAGCATGCAAGCTAAAGAAAACAATGAGAACTAACTATGGGCATTACATGGCAGTTCGGGGATCAATAGATCAAGAGAACTTAATTCCATCAGCATAAAAATTATGCACCAAATGAAGGGGGCATCAGAGTTTATAAAGCAAATGCTAATAGACCTGAGAGGATAATACAAATGCAACACAATAGTCGAGGGAGACTTTTTACACACTCCACGGTCATCAGGCCATCATTAGACAGATCAACAAGACAGAACTTCAATAAAGAAAGTCTTAAGTGAGGAATTGAAAGGGATTAATATACACCTGCTCCCCCTCCGCCCCACACTCACAGAAATAAAATAAAACAAAACATATTCTGTTCCAGTATACATGGAACATTCTTATGGATGGATCTCATGTTGGGGTGCAATTTGTCAAGGAAATATGTCAAGGAAATAGGTCTAAGTGGTTTTTTAGACCAAAATGAGGTAAAGGTGAAAATTAATTATAGGAAGAAAGTTAGGGAACATGTCAATATCTGGAAATTGAGCAGCATGCTGTGAAATAACTATTAGGTCAAAAAGAAAATCCAAGAAGCAATAAAAAGTTTCCTGAATCAAAGGGAAATTATGACACAAGCTATAAGAACCTTTGGGAATAGCAAAACAGAAGCAATGCTAAGAAGGAAGTTCATAGCTATACAGGCTTCCATAAAGGAACAAGAAAAAGCCTAAATAAATAATCTAATTTCACAGCTTGAGAAAATAGACAAAGAACAAGAAATTAATTCCCAAAGGAAGGGAAAAATAGTAGTTAGAACAGAAATCAATGATACAGAAATCAAGAGAACAATGCAAAAGATAAATTGATCCAGGAGCTTTGTTTTTTAGTTTGTTTTGTTCTCAAAGAATAAACAAGATTAACAAACCCTTAGACTCATGAAAAAAAAGATAAACCCAAATTAATCAGATTAGAGGTTAAAGGGGAGAAATTATAATAGATATCTCAGAAATGCAATAGATTAGAAGAGGAACTACAAACAACTATATGCCACTAAGCTGGTGAGCCTAGATAAAATCATGAGTAAGAAAATTGAAATAGTCATTAAAAATCTCCCAAAGAACAAAATTATAATAACAAACCCACAGCCAACAACATAGTGCATAAATCTAAAAATCTACCCTCTGAGATTAGGCACAAGGCAAGAATGTACATTCTTTCTACTATTATTTAATAAAGATTTTGAAGAATTTGTCACAGCAATCAGGTAAGAAGAATAAATCAAAGACATTACAATTTTGGAAGAAGTCAAACTCTCAGTATTTGCAAATGATATAACAATGTACATAAAATATACTAAAGACACCATTTAAAAAAATTAGAAATAACCCAAGAGTAGTAGAGATAAAGAGCAGGAGGTCTGCTCCACGGCTTGGAAACTGGCGTCACATGCTGGAGGAAAAGGCAGCTCAGATAGAGAAGGGAATACCAAATAAAGGATATTGTGAGGACCCATTCGGGCTGGAAGTGTATGCCAAAAGTAGACTATAGACCAAACATGATGGCCGCTCAATGCCTCTATTGCAAACTACAACACCCAAAGGAGAGAGGGAACAAAAGGGAATGCCCTGCCGCAGAGGTGGGGTGGAATGGAGGGAACAGGGTGGGGGTGGTGAGAGGGATTCTGGGACCATTGGTGGTGGAAAATGGGCACTGGTGGAGGGATGGGTACTCGATCATTGTATGATTGAAACGCAAGCATAAAAGTTTGTAAGCCTGAAACTGTACCTCACGGTGATTCACTAATAAATTTTTTTTTCAAATTTTAGAAGTAATAAACAAATATAATAAAGAAACAGACTATTAAAATAATACACAGGTATTAGTTGTGTTTCTATATGCAAGCAATTAGAAGATAAATAAATCAAATGATAATGATGTTTAAAGCAATATCCCAAAAATCATACTCCTAGGAATTAACTTATATCATTGAATTATTTATACATAGAAAATTATAAGTCATGGACTGGAGAGATAGTCTTTTTTTTTAAATTAATTTATTTTTAATTAGAGAATCACCGTGAGGGTACAGTTACAGATTTATACACTTTTGTGCTTATACTTCCCTCATACAAAGTTCGGGAACCCATCCCTTCACCAGTGCCCATTCTCCACCACCCGTAAACCCAGTGTCCCTCCCACCCTCCCCAATCCCGTCTCCCCCCCACCCCACCCTGCCACTGTGGCAGGGCATTCCCTTCTGTTCTCTCTCTCTAATTAGCTGTTGTGGTTTGCAATAAAGGTGTTGAGTGGCCGCTGTGCTCAGTCTCTAGCCCTCATTCAGCCCGCAACTCCCTTCCCCCACATGGCCTTTGACTACAATGTAGTTGGTGATCGCTTCTCTGAGTTGACCTTTCCCCGGAACGTGAGGCCAGCCTCGAAGCCATGGAGTCAACCTCCTGGTACTTATTTCTACAGTTTTTGGGTGTTAGTCTCCCACTCTGTTATTCTATATACCATAGATGAGTGCAATCTTTCTATGTCTGTCTCTCTCTTTCTGACTCATTTCACTCAGCATGAAACTTTTCATGCCCATCCACTTAACTACAAAATTCTTGACCTCCTTTTTTCTAACAGCTGCATAGTATTCCATTGTATAGATGTACCAAAGTTTCCTCAACCAGTCATCCGTTCTGGGGCATTCGGGTTTTTTCCAGATTCTGGCTATTGTAAACAGTGCTGCGATGAACATACATGTGCAGATGTTGTTTCGATTGTACTTTTTTGCCTCTCTGGGATATATTCCCAGCAGTGGTATTGCTGGGTCAAATGGGAATTCAATATCTAATTTTTTGAGAATCGTCCAAATTGTTTTCCAGAAGGGCTGAACCAGTCGGCATTCCCACCAGCAGTGAAGAAGGGTCCCTTTCTCCCCACATCCTGGAGAGATAGTCTTGCACACAGCTAACCTAAGTTTGATTCCCTGGCATCCTATATGTTCCCCCAAGAACTGCCAGGAATGATGATTCCTTATTGCAGAGCCAGGAATAATTCCTGAGCACTGCCAGGTGTGATCCAGGAATTTTAAAAAGAAGTATAAATCACCATTGAATTAAATAGGAGAGTATACTGGGATATTGGAAACTATTCCTGATTCATGCATTGGAAGAATTAGCATCATCAAAATCATCAATGTATCCAAAGCATTATACAGATCCAAAGCAATCATTAATCAAAATTCCAAGAGTAAGTATCAAGTGCATTTGCATAGAAATTATCTTGTTCTTAACTATAGCAAATCATCTACTTAGACCAATTCTTAGGACTAATTTTTATATATAGATAGGTTTGGGTTAAAATAATTTCTCTAAATCTTAGTTTCCATAGATGTAAAATGGTGATAATAATAGTAATAACAGAAACGATGCTTTAATTGTTATTACATGCAGATTCTAAATGTCATAGTCTGAAGATCACTGTATCACTGTCATCCCATTGCTCATCGATTTGCTCGATGCAGGCACCAGTAATGTCTCCATTGTGAGACTTGTTGTTACTGTTTTTGGCATATCAAATACATCACAGGGAGCTTGCCAAGCTCTGCAGTGCAGACGGGATACTCTCCGAGAGGGATGGAGGAATTAAACCCGGGTCGGCCGTATGCAAGGCAAATGCCCTACCCACTGTGCTATTGCTCCAACCCAGTTATACAACAAAGTCTTAATTTCATAGCAGAAAAGAGAAGCTCTTGAGATAATATGTATGAAATATTTAATTTATTATCAACATAGTAAGCATGCAATAAAAAGCTCTCACTACCACCCATGTATCTTAAGAGACCGACCATAGTAAAATGTTAGCACATGAGAGCTAAGATAATGGCAAAACACAGACTCTGCATTCCACAATCCTAAATGGGAACCTGACTCTGTTCACTGCTAGCAGTTGATCTTGGACAAATTACTCACCAGTAAAAACCTCAGTATGTGAGAATCGCCTGGATTTGTTAAATCTAGATTCCAAAGTCCTTTTCCATATATTCTGAATAAGCAGATTTATGGGCTCAGGGAAGTTCTCTTTTCAAGTTTCCAGTTCTTCTGATCCAAGAGACCTATCTATGGACCACGATTTGATTTTTATTTGAATTGATTTTTATTTAAAGTCTCAGGTCTTTCTCCCCACCCACCTGCTTCGTGGCTTGTGTAGGTGTTTAGAAATGGCTTGGTAGGTGTTTAGAAATACTCTAAAATTTTGCTTCTTAACCACTTCATCAAACCACATGTACTCATGTTTGGCCAACAGATCAGATAGCATGCTCTGGAAGTTGATTGAAGTCAGTTAACAAGCAAAGGAGCATTAAAATGCAAGAAACAGTCCGTGAGACAGAATAGACATATGTTAAAGAATATGGGCCAGTAATAGAATGACTTCCTGTACCCTCCCCACAAATCAGCCTAGCATGGAAATAAAGAAAAACAAATAATTCTGATGAGTGCATTTCCCTGCTTTTAAATGCTGAAACCAAGTGAGCAGTAAGCAGGAATTGTACCATTATCATTGGTAGCAAACAGTTTCCTAATGAATTTTGGAAATTTGATGTCCTCCTGGCCTCTGATTCATCAATGTCTTACTAGGAGAAAATTAACAGGGTTTGATGACCTGCGAAGAAACTGGGGGAGAAGACCAAGAGTCAGCTTCAAAGAACAAGCACTAGTGCTTCTGAGGGTCTTGTTTGCTTTGCTTCCACCCCTCATGCTTGTTGATGTTTACTCCTGCTCTTGCTACAGAATAGGAACTCTGACGCCCTTGTGTCTATAATGAGATTGAGCTTACTTGTTAATGGTTTGTCCTCCTTGTTAGACTTTCCAATATGTTAACTACACATTAAATTTGAATTGTCACGATTATCGCATTACATAATGGTATTATTTTATGCTGTATAATTAGAAAAAAATTGTGATACTAGTATTACATTTGAAAGGGGATAAAACTATTAACAAAGAATTTGGTCCTGTACATGCAAAAACAAATAATACCTCAAATTTTATCACTCATGCTCCAAACAAATTGAGCATAAAGCATTAAGGCTTATTAACTTTCTCTTTGTTTATTTCAAATCTGACCTTTTTAACTACTTTGAGAAGCCATTTATGACACTAGATATGCTTTTTTTTTTTTTTTTTTGCTTTTTGGGTCACACCTGGCGATGCACAGGGGTTACTCCTGGCTCTGCACTCAGGAATTACTCCTGGCAGTGCTCAGGGGACCATATGAGATGCTGGGAATCGAACCCGGGTCGGCCGCTTGCAAGGCAAACGCCCTACCTGCTGTGCTATTGCTCCAGCCCCACTAGATATGCTTTTAAAAAACTCATTTTTGTTTTATGCAAAGACTATATATTAAGCAGAACTGTTTTTCCTTTTCATCCATTGTGGATTCAGGATATATAGCAGCAGTGGAGGATATGAGGAAAATCTGAGAGCTAGTTTTGTTTAATAGATCAAATTCAATTTTTTAGGGGAAAAAATAAAGGCTGTAATGTCTTATTCAGACAGAGTATATCATCAGAGTTGAGGCCTGTCATAAAGAAAAAAAATTATAATTATAAACTCCTAAATAATGCCTTGGAGTTGAGCTTGGTCAGTCTATGGGAAACTTTTTGCTCTAATTTATTCATACATTTGTTCATTCATTCAATTAACACTGGTGGTTGCCATCTGTGCTAGACAGTGGGAATGGGGAAAAGAAAGAATTGGTGCCTTCCTGAAATGCTCTGATCATTTTCTGAATCGACTTCCAGAGTCCTGTGGGTGTTCTGTTCCAGCATATTCTATAGTTTTGAAATTTCTGATTTAACAAACACTTGATGAGTATTTCCTATGTCAAGTGCAGACTACATGAGGAGTAAGTGGGTTAATGCAGGTAGTGTTTAATACTACACATTTGGGCTTAGAATGGATATCTGAGGAATGCCCCTTTGGGAAATTAGTTGGGGAAAGATTGGGAGTGACCTGGTGAAATGGGCTTCTGCCACATAAGTTGTTGGAGAGAAAAAGGTTTATACCATCTTCTGAGAACAGTAACTCTGATTCTTTTTTGAATTTTATTATTATTTTTAAAATTTTATTTATTTTTTGCTCTTTGTTTGGGGGGGGGTCATAGCCGGCAATGCACAGGGGTTACTCCTGGCTCTGCACTCAGGAATTACTCTCGGTGGTGCTCAGGGGACCGTAGGGGATGCTGGGAACCGAACTCAAGTCGGTCACGCGAGAGGCAAATGCCCTACCCGCTGTGCTATCACTCCAGCCCCTGCATATTTTTTTTAATCATTTAAAAAAAATACTTCTGATCTAACTTACACTTCATTTTTTCTTTTAAATTTAACAACTTGGAGACTCCTTTTATTTCTCCCTTTCTCTCATCCTTCACTCATTCCTCTTTACCCTCTTTCCTACCTCTTTACCTTTCTTCCCCTGTAGATTTATCTCATATTTATTCTGTACATGTTATTTTTGGCAAAATTCTAGCAAAGTCTTACTGTCACATGTACTCAAGTGAAAAAAATTTTACTATGTCTTTGAATACACATTTTTTATATGCATACTACTTATATAAATGATGTCTATTTATATTTACTATTATATTTATATAATATAATTTATAAAATATTATAAATTTATTCTATGCATGCTATTTTTTGTCAAATCTTAGCAAAGTTTTATTCTGTCACATGTATTCAAGTGATATAGACATCAAGATTTTAGATTTTTAGATTGCTGAGAAGGAACCATAGGAGTATCATGATACTGATCTCCTGGAATCTATATAAATTAGGATAGTCGCTAGATCCAACCCTTATGCACTGTTCAGACCTGAGGATGGTGGCTGATATGTTCCCTTTTGTAGTTTAGTTTCTAGAGACAAACCAACTTTATATGGGAAGAGATTTTGTATTCCAAAATTTAAAAAGAATTCCCCTATTTCATGGATTCCTCTATTAAGAAGGAAACACTGAGCCTAGGTGGAGTGACTGGGATGTTGAAGATGTAAAGAATAAGGTGTTGTTGATTCCTGGGGAAGGGAAAATGTGACTTGAAGAGTTTGGCTGTCATTTGCTCTTCCCTCACTTGGGCCTTTTAATTATACTGTACTGTAGCTCAAGAAGATCATATGCCTTCGATACTGGAGAAGCTTTCTAAGAAAGAAAGGATCTGTATACCATTTCCAAGAAAGAATTTATTAAAAATATTTCTGCCCTTCATAAGCTCTCTGTCTCTGTAAGTTCCACTAAGGCAGGGCAACATGTGCGTTAGTCACCATAAATCCCCAGAGCCTCGCATGTGCTTATGTCCCTCACCCTCTGGCCCCCAAATATCCAATATACAACCACAGGTGGAAAATAATCATGCATGTGAAGTATTTTTGGAATACAAAATTTGTATTTGGAACACATTATTTTTGGAATAGAATTTTATAGAGCAAATGCCTTAACTGAAATCTGGACCAAGAGACAAAGTAAAAGCCTAAGAGAATATGGATAGCAAGCCGAGGCAGAGTGTTAAGGGATTGTTTCACTAATGGGACTTTAAACTTCTTCTGCAGATTCCAGTAACATATTCCATTTACAGGTTATATTTGCTTGGGGGAAATCAGAATTGCAAAGATTACTTCTACAGAGTGATTCATGGCAGGGCCAAAGATTGGCTGTGCTGTGATGATCGAGATAGTGATTCTATTAGTGCATATAGGTTTCGGTCTGGGAGAGGAATCATTTGTAAGGGAAACATGACAAAAACAAACCAAACCAAACACTGACTTCAGTTACTGAGTGTAGTTTTCTAGTTGTAGCATGAACAACTAAATGAATACTCTAATTTATTGTAGGAGTTCCTGGATATATGGATCCCAAGTAGGTGAGATCAGAAGAATTAGTTTACTAGTTGACTTGAATCACTATTTACTCTGTTTAATGAGGTGACAACTGGTTTTAAGTAAGATTAAAATATGCATAAAGGACAAAGAAGTTGATTCAATTATTCACCTGGATAGAGTCATATTCTAGCAAAGAGAATATATCTCATTCAGTCTAAACTAAACTATGACATGGAAAATAAAAAAGATACAAATGAAAAATAAAATCTTAGAACTTTATCTGTCAATGTATTATTGGTTTCCTTTGATAGACTTGATATAAAACTGATAAGCATTTTGTTTGTTTGATGAATTTTTCTTCCCTAACTACTAGAAAATTTTTCTATAATATTGTGATTTTAATAGAAGTTTCCAAATCATAACCACCCAAGAGTTGCCCACTCTGATAAGGAGAGTGACTTTGGATAACAGAAAAGTCTGTTTTAGATAGCAGATAGAGTGTGTCTATAAACAGGCAGTTGAATTGGACACAATAGAAATATTTGGTCTCAAATTCACTATGGCTTATTAAGATAGCATTTGTAGCAGAAGGACAATTATTTCTTGGATACCGTTGCATGCATAGTTGTAGATACTGGCTGTAAAAAACTAAGGCTCACCAACAGGCGTGTGCACTCTCGGGTTCTCCGGTCGGCTCTGTCTCACCACCCAGGTTCAGTGCTCTGGAACCGCTGTGTATGGGCTGGATCGGGACGGCCCTTGGCCAAGGACAGGAGAAGAACGAGGACCAAGCTGTTGTTGATTAGTTATGGTTTATTCAATCTTCCATCTTTCTCATCTCCAGCACTCCCAGCTCCATCCTCTCTCTGGATCTACTGCAGCCTCTCTTCCCATCTCTCTCCTCCCTTTTTCCTCTCTCGCCCTTGCCCCTAGGTTACACACTGCCAGGTAGCAAAATCAACATGAAAAAGCCCTTCCTGAGAGCTGTCAGGTTCAAAGGGAACACAACCTAGGGGCATTCCAAAGCCCTTCCTGACTGCCAGTAGGCAAAATACCACTTAAGGGTTTTTTCTCCTCTCCTTATTCCAAACACTCATTAACATCTTAATACTAGTTATTTTTGGATGGACATAGCAAGAGATACATTGAGGATTGTGAGGCAGCTCTCCTGGCAACATCTTGCCACAGACTCAGACTACAGCACTCAGGCCAGATTAGTCATTCCTCACCCTAGCAGGGTCCAAATCTAGTTATCATTGTTTGGATCATGACAACATTTGTCCATGACCAAGCTCTTAACTTATAGTTCAGCATTAGGCACTTTGGCCAGGTCCATCTCGATGCCAGGGTAGCATACAACACACCACTTGCTCTGGGTCTGTCTCGTCCCTCGTTGGGACCCTGCTTTTGGGGGTGCTAGGAAGTAAGGGCAGCTGAGGCTTAGGTCGAGAGAACAGATGCCCAGGAGGAAAATATCATGTAGAGTTAAATGACTCCCAGGTTACAAAAGCATAGCATTTGCTAAGTCTTCCTGTGTCCATACAAAAAGGACATTGCTCTGAATAAACTATTCAAAGGACTCAAGGAGAAGAGAAAAACCTGTTTACAAGTCAACAGAACACTAAGAAAGAAACTACAAATAAACACAGAGGAATGGGAGCACTGTAACAGGAGTAACCCAATAAACCTAAACTACCTGAGGTGATGTAATCCTACAACTGGCCACACAGAAAAATGGAAAAATAAATTTTTTTTGTAACTGTTGAACTATTTATTATCCACATGGCCATTATCTTTTGTATTAGTGAACCCAAACACAATATTATTATGTTTAAACTTTTCTAATATTCATAATAGAATTATTTGCACAATTCAACTTACAAAATAAACCAGTATTAGTAACTGTATGATTATTCTGTTTTAATTCCTTTATATATAGTCAATCCTCTTTTTTTTGCTAATTGTTCTTGAAATACATAGTTCTAAAGGACAGAAAAAAATGTGTCTAGGGCATTTTCTCAGATAAGTGCAACTTAGAACTTTAAATCCTGGTCCAGAATCTTAATATCCAATCAGATCACAATCTCTTTCTCTTATTGTAATGTTTGGAAAATCTTTACGTGAGATTTTTTTTTTTTAACTAAAGAAAATTTATTTTCTATTCATTGTATGATGAGAAAGTGCTAGAACAATAAATATTAAACTTCAGAGAGTGAGGTCATTTGTTTAAAAGTAGATTTAAAAGACTTTTACCTGGAATTTTCTAAATTTCTATTAAGATCTGTCCTTTACATAATGGAGCTCTCAATTCTTGTTCCTCTGACTATATACTTATAGTCCCTTGATACCTTTTTCTTTCCTATCACCTTGCTTATTAACTAACACAAGGACCCTCAAAGAACAAGTTGAGCATCATCTAAATCACACTGCAATTTGAATGTAAACTATACAGTTTGCTTTACTAACACAATTGACTCCTGAACAATGTAGAGGTTAGGGGTGCCAATCTCCTGAGCAGTGGGAAAGTTGAATAAGAATTTGATTCCGCAGACTGAATTTATTTTATTTTATTTTTTTTCTTTCTTTTTTTTATAATTTATTTATTTTTAATTAGTGAATCACCGTGAGGGTACAGTTACAGATTTATACATTTTTGTGCTCATGTTTTCCCCATACAGAGTTTGAGAACCCATCCCTTCACCAGTGCCCATTCTCTACCACCAGTAAACCCAGCATCCTTCCCACCCTCCCCAGTCCCGTCTCCCCACCCCTCCACACTGCCACTATGGCAGGGTATTCCCTTTTATTCTCTCTCTCTGATTGGGTGTTGTGGTTCCGCAGACTGAATTTATAATGGACTGCAGTTGACTGGAAGTCGTACCAGTAACAAATATTTTGTATTTTGTATGTTGTATGCATTATACTCTATATTCTGACAGTATAACATGAGAAAAGAAATATTAATAAAATCATAGAGAATCATTGTTAGGATATTTCTCCTTGTTATCTTTATATTGAATGGACTGAGGAAGATAAAGAGGGTGAAAGACTCCACATGGCTGGACATCGGCTACTCAAAGCCTTCCAGGGTTAACTGTCATTCAAGTGTGAGCATGTGAACTGGGATCCTTCAATGAGGGCTTATATGTAAAATTATCAAAAAACAATGTTTGAGGTAGATTTGCCAATCATTTCTTGTATGAGCCTGAATGGAGTTTCCTTAACACAGATTTTGGTTGTTGCTATTGTGATAAAATAGATACAACATAAAGGGCATCATATTTGTTATTTTTAAATGCACACTTCAGTGACTTTATGTCTGCACTATGTTTCACAACACCACTTCTATTTCATTTCCAGAACTTCTTCCTTTTCCCAAACTCATATCCTGTTCCCATTAGCAATCTCCTACTCAGCCTTGCCAACTGCCATTCTACATTTTGTCTTTATGACTGTGACTGTTTTAGCTACCTCGTGTAAGTGGAACTTAATAATGCTTATTCTTTGAGTGATTGGCTTATTTCACATAGAATTATCTTTTCAAGGTTCCTCCTCCTTTTAAAAGACTGAATAATATTCTGTTCTGTGTATGTACAATGTTTTGTTTACCAAACCATACATTGCTAAATATTTGTTTTGTTTTACCTTTGTCTACTCCAAATAATCTTCAAGGTTCTACTTTTCAGAATGGGGCTATAGGCCAGAAGTAAGACTGCAACATTGGATTGCAATTCTATTTTTAATTGTTTTGTTGTTGGTTGTTTGTTTGGAGGCCACACCCAGTGTTGTGTGGTTCTCAGAGGTTCTTCCTGGTTTATGTGCTCAGGGATCACACCTGGGTGGGCTGCTTGCAAGGCAGGCACTCTACCCAATGTACTATCTCTCTAGCCCCTATTTTTAATTTTTGGAGAAGCCATCCCATTGTTTCCTACAGCAACTACACCAGTTTACATTTAGAACTTACCTTTCTGAGGCAACTTCCTAAAATGAAATGTAGGAAAGCAAATCTTTGCCCTGAAAGAGTTGTCATTGAATTGTGGAGTTGTTGAACTCAGTGTCTCTTCCTTGGTGTTCATTTTATGGGGGTTTGGGAGAGGTAGACAAATGAACATAGGCCTGGTGGCCTTATTAGTTTGAAGAGGCTCAGTTCCAACCCCTCTCCCTGCTTTGCTATTTGTGTTCTTCACCTGTGTTGTCAAAATGGATTTTGCATTGTAGAATGAAAAAGATACCATGACACCTGGCTATAGAACCTAATGGAGTAGTTAAAATTTTCTTGTCAGCCCCATGAACTCTGGTGTAGAAGAGCTGACAGTACACAAAATTAACATAGTTTTTCATAAAATATGGTATCATGTTAAATCCCATAATGGAAGGAATGCTTTGCCACATGTTGGAACAGAGTTTTGGGTATGGAAAATGAAACCAGGATAGTTCTGCATTCTGAACTTTACTGCAAAAATAGCGCCGCCCTTTTATTTGTCTGAATGGACCCTAGCACCATGAAAATAGCATGAGGAAAGAGATTTCTACTTATATGTAGTTCCTTCTTTCAAAATGGAGCAGTTTTATTTTTTTCTTAATGGTGATTTTAGCACACATATATACCTCTGCCTACCTCCTCACACATTCTCCCCACACACACATGCAGAGGTTCACAATATAGCTTTTCTACATGAGCAATTTGTTCTTACTTTATGCAGATTTTTGGGAAACTTCCATTTTGTGCCCATAAAACAAAAGAAAATTTGATTCAGAAGATTAAAAACAAGTTCTTGCCTGTTCCAATTAAAAAGATATAAAGCACAGGGCCTCATCTCAATAGCCAACTTAAAGAACAAAATACATGTTTGTCCAGATGTTTAGCAGCTTGGGTCTATCTCACATGCCCACCACTCCAAGAGCTCGACGCTAAGGTCTGATAAACCCGTATGTGTTGTTCAGGACTCATGGAAAGACAATGACACAACCCCAGAACCAGGGCCTGTTGAATGTCAAGAGGTTTGAGTCATTTGAGTGGCACAAATAAAAGAGCAATTGTGGTTTTCTCCGTAGTGTTTATATTTGTGTTTCTTTGTACTCAGATGAATTAAAAAAAAAAACACTTTTCCACATGTCTGAGTAACTGAAATGATCAAGAAAATGTTTGCCCCACTTGTGTCCAGAAGTAGAGGAACTGACTGGCTAAATTTAGAATGCTATGCATATATAATCACTGTCACTGTCACTGTCATCCCATTGCTCATTGATTTGCTCGAGCAGGCACCAGTAACACCTCCATTGTGAGACTTGTTGTTACTGTTTTTGGCATATCGAAGATACTCTCAGTAGCTTGCCGGGCTGTCTGAGAGGGGTGGAGGAATCGAACCTGGGTCAGCTGTGTGCAAGGCAAACGCTCTACCCGCTGTGCTATCACTCCAGCTCTAGTTTAAAATTGGTTTGACTGGGAAACATTTTTTAATTTTTCCCATTATTTAGGAAACGGAAATGGTTAATTTTATATATATACTTGAAAGGTGTTTTTGGAGATTAACAGTTACATACACTGGTGAATTGTGGGTACAGAAGATTATCCCCTCAGATTGTGGGTAAACCTCATTCAATTAGTTGAAGAACTGCATGTGAAACACATAGGTTGGTTTTCCCAAGCAAGAGAGAATCTTTCACCAGACTGTCTCTGACTTCATTTACACCAGCAACCTCTATAATTTTTTTCCGGTATATTTTATTGGTTCTGTTTATATAGCGAACACAGAAGAATACAATTCTTGCTCCTTTTGTACATTCACATTAACTTTATCTCCCTGAATTCATACACTTTTTAAGAAAAACTTAGAGGAGTATTTTACTTTTTTTATTTTTTGGTTAGTAGAACAAAATATCTGAGTAAACCAGTCAGTGTCCTAATAAGGCACAGGATTCCACTCCAAAAAAGTTCACCAAAAGAGTGACTATTTATAAGAGTATAGACAAAGTTAAGGGAGTTAGTTATAAGTTCCTCAAGAAAAGAGGATCATCTGAAAGGGAGAAAGAGCAAAACTATATTCCCAGAATCCATGAGAATTGGATTATCTTAGAGGGCCCTTGTGACAGGGGCTGGTAGTGAAGGAACCAGACTGTGATGTATGAGAGGACCTTTTTCTCATCTGCACTTTGATATCCTGGAGTGGTTAGGAGGCCTTGGGGACATCTCCCAGTAGAACTTAGTCCTGCTGTATGGGCCAGACAATTCAATGTTTGAGCCCTGTAAAGCGAAACTGGCAGCTGCCAGTGCCACCACAGCTGTGAGTGGAGGAACCCTGCCTGTCAGGCTAGGGTTCCAACCTGCACCTCTCTGGAAACTGCCCCTTTTAAAAATATATTGACTAATATATTTATGTTTTAGGCATACAATTTTTTTTTTCTTTTTGGGTCACACACGGCAATGCACAGGAGTTACTCCTGGCTCTGCACTCAGGAATTACCCCTGGCAGTGCTGAGGAAACCATATGGGATGCTGGGAATCAAACCCAGGTTGGCCGAGTGCAAGGCAAATGCCCTACCCATTGTGCTATCGCTCCAGCCCCTAGGCATACAATTTTACTGCACAACATCTACCACCAAAGTGCCACTATCCTTTCACCACTGTCCCAGGGTCCCTTTTCATTTGTTCCCATGCCTACCCAAAGTTAACCTAATCTTTTCTTGGCAAAGACTTAGCTCTATCGGAAGAATCTCAGGATTTGTTATTACTAGTAATTTGTTGGTTATTGGCCTTGCTGTTTCTTCTTCGCCTTTGTGTGTGTGTGTGTGTGTGTGTGTGTGTGTGTGTGTGTGTGTGTGTGTGTGTGCGCGCGCACGCGCGCGCTGCTGGGGATAAGGGGTATACCCAGGGATACTCAGGGCTAACTCCAAGCTCAGTGCTCAGGGATTACTCCGGGAGGGACTTGGGAGATAATGTGGGGGGTGCCAGACATTGAATCAGGGTTGGATGAATGCAAGAAAGTGCCTACTCACTGTACTACTATCACTCCAGCCCCAGGCTCTGTTTCTTTATACTCCACATATATGTAAGACCATCTGGTATTTGTAAGTCTTAGCTACAGCAATTAGGCAAGAATCAGAAATTACAGGGATTCATATTGAAAAACAAGTCATAGGCTGAAGCAACAGTACAGAGTTTAAGACACATATCTTGGCATACAATCTACGCTGTTTGATTCCAGGCATCAAAGCATCTCCAGACTGGGTGCAATCCTTGAGGTCCCCCAATGAATCCCTGGCACTGCAGGGCCTAAAAACAGCACTGCATTCTAAGGCCCTTGGCTTGAACTCAGCCTACTTAGCTGAGAATCATGGGAATGAAGGCCCATCCACATATACCAACAATAAAAAGAGAAAAACTATCATTATTTGCACATTACATTATATTATAAATAGAAAACACTAAAAACTCCACCTCCAAACTCACAGAATGACAAACCTATAAAATGGAGTATTAAAAAATCAATAACCAAAAAATCTTTTGCAAATAATAAACAACTCACTTGTAATTGTGTCAAGAAAATCAAGTACTTAGAAACAACAGGACTTGAAAAACTTTTTTACTGAAATTTATGAATCACTATAAAAATAAATAGAACACCCCAAAAAATGAAAAAATATTCTATGCTCATTCAATGTTCATGGACTGAAAAAATTAACATTTTTGAATGACAAAGTGCTATACAGATTCAATACAATCTTTATTAAAGTTCCTAAAAGATCATACACAAGTTATAATGTGAATCATGTATCTCATTTTTTCTTGTCTTCTAACAAAATTACTAAAAGCAGAATCATCTTTGTTGATAAAGAAATCACAGTGATCTCAAGTTTGAATAATTTAAATTTGTCACAAGGGAATTATGCCGATTAGATCATATGAGACAGTTTCATATGAGAAATATTTGAATTCACTACAATGACGATAGGAACAACATGCACAAAATGCACAGCATATGCCAGATTATTCTAAGTGCATGATTTATATCAACTGATTTAAAGGGAGGAAACATGTATCACAGAAAATTTCATTTTTATTTTTGGCTAACTAATTATTAAAACAACCTGAAATCTAAATTGTTTTAAATCACAACTAAATACAATATGGTTCAAAACATTTGTAGTACCATGGACCACAGATGACATGAAAGAGATAATAATTTTGTAGTGTCTAAATCTGACAAGATGTAGATATCTAGAGTAAATTTTAAAAATATGCATTTTATCAAAAACAAAATACTCTCCAAAGAAAAACTAGACAAGTTGTAGGGAAGGGAGTTTGCAGAAGAGGGAACTCTGCTCTAATAAATATACAAAGTGGACCAAGACATGGTATAAGGGATAAGTCATTGAATTTGTATGAGGCTGACTGGTCTGACCTGGCACCATATTTGGCTCCCTGGGTACCACCAGGCATGCTTTTGGGTAGAAGTATCCAATCTATTAACAGACTTCTAATAAAAGGGGATTTATTTCCATGTTCCTAACAGGACCTTGGATGATTTTTATTTTGCCGTTATTCCTATGGCTTTTCCTTCTTTTCTCTGCTTGCCTTTTGATACTTTTATGTAATGATCTTCTAATCACCTCTTAACACTTTCAAGTATTTTTGCTTTGAAGTTACCATGCAGTTTGCATCTGAATTTTGAAGACTCTGTCCTCATCTAAGCTTCCTGCAAGTAACTGAGCTCAGACTGTCAGTTCCCTCACTCTGTCTTTCCCCTTTTTATGACTTTTTTGGTCCTTTCTTCTTCCAAATGGGATTTTCTTGCTTTTATTTATTTACTTATTTATTTTTAGTTTTTTACTTATTGAATCACTGTGAGAACAGGTACAAAGCTTTCCAGTTTAAGTCTAGGTCTTACAATGATCAAACTCCCATCCCTTCACCAGTGCACATTTTCTACCACCAAGGACACCAGTATACCCCATTCCCACCCCTCCCCCCCCCGCCTGTGTGGCAGATGATTTCCACCTTACTCTCTCTCCACTTAGATCACATTCAATATTTCGACAAAAGATCCACCATTATTATTTGGAATTTTCCAAAACAATCAGACCTACCGAAAAGGCATCATTAGATAATTTGCTTTCTATTGCTGATCGTGAAGAGCATATGATGTCGTGCAGTCGCAATAGCAATGGTGCAATTTTGGATTTCTGATATTTCAGTAATAAGTCTGGAGGGAATTCTGCCCAAAGACACTGGGTTCCGAGACTGGTTTGTGTGCCTCTGGGATCGTTGTTGTTCAGGAGCTGGAGGAGCCATTCATGGGTGGCAACTCAGGGCCTTGCTGGGGCCGGGAGAAGGGCAGGTTCCACCCCCCATCCCGTGAAGCCCCGCGTGTCTCATCACTGCAGTCTCATACCTGGCTGTCCAATAGGCTCTGAAAGATGGCAACTACTGTGACTTGGGGGGAGGGAAGGCAGAAGGGGCTATCACCTTTCCCCACCTGGGGTGGCATGGCGCCATAGTTTAATGCACCATCCAGATGCATTTCTGCCAAAAGCCACTGGGTTCTGAGATTAGTTTGTGTGCCTCTGGGACCGTGGGTGTTCAGGAGCCGGAGGAAGGGCCTCGTCAGAGTGGGGACTTTTCTTGCTTTTTTTTATAGACCATTTAGTATTTCTTGCAGAACTGGTTCAGAAGCAGTGATTGCTTTTAGTTGTTGCTTAGTAGTTTTTGTTTGTTTGTTTGTTTGTGGGATGCACTGGTGTCAGAGGTTACCTCTGTATCTGTACTCAGGGTCCACTCATGGCTTGGGTGCTTAGGGGAACCATGTGGTACCATGGTTGAGAATTTGGACCACCCAAATGCAAAGCATGCTCTCAGCCTATCGAGTCATCACTCTATGTCCAAGGATTTCTTTTCATTCCTTCAAATTCAACTGATGAGTTGGCAGCATAGAGCCTTGGCTGCAGGAGCTTGTAGCACAATACTTGGACATATCATATCATTGCCTTCTTATTTGTAGAGTTTCATTTGAGAAACCTAGTGTCTTACAGGAGTTCCTTTACAGGAGTCTGCTTCTCTCTTGCTATTTGTTTTGTTTGTTTGTTTGCTTTTTTGGGTCACACCCAGCGATGCTCAGGGCTTACTCCTGGCTCATGCTCTCAGGAATTACTCCTGGTGGTGCTCAGGGGACCATATGGGATGGTGGGAATTGAACCCAGGTTGGCTTCATGCAAGGCAGATGCCCTTCCCACTGTGCTATTGCTCCAGCCCCTCTCCTGCTACTCTTTAAGAATCTGTCTCGACATAGAAAGGTTGCACTCATATGACCTCATATCTCTTCATTCTCAGCAATGGAAAACAAATTATCAAATGCTTCCTTTTCAGCAGGTCTGACTTTAGGGGTGAGAAGCTCCAAATAATAATAGTGAGGTTTTTTTGTTGTTGAAATATTGAATGTAATCAAAGTAAAGTGAAAGTAAAGTGAAATTTATCAGTTACACAGGAGGGGTGGGGGGCTGGGGAGGTGGGGGGTGGGGGGAGGTATACTGTGATTCTTGGTGGTGGAATATGTGCACTGGTGAAGGGATGGGTGTTCGAGCATTGTATAAGTGGGACTTAAACCTGAAAGCTTTGTAACTTTACACATGGTGATTCAATAAAAGAATAAACTTTAAAAAAAGAATCTGTCTCTTTCTTTGGTTCCAGCCATTTTTGTAATATTTTATCTTGGTGTTCACGTTTGGATTTATTTTGTTTAGAATTCTCTGAACTTCTCGGATCAATGCATTTGCCTACCTCCTCAAACTGAGGTAGTTCGCCACGATTTCTTTTTTTTTTTACTTTTTCTCTTTCCTAGTATTCCTGTAATCCTGTGGTTGTTTCTTTTACATTGTCCTGTGTATCACTTAAATTTTCTTCAATTGAATATATTTTTTCTTTTCCCCCTACTTTATTGATGATATTGCAAATCTCTTTGTGGTCACTAATTCGAATTTCATCCTCCTCCACTCTGCTGTCATATCCACTAATGTGCTTTTCAGCCCAGCTAGTATAATCTTTAGCTCCTTTATGTTTGACCTTTTTCATTTTTTAAATTAAACTTTTTCTGATATTATATTTTATTTCTTTTTGTCCTGTCCATTCCTAGCAGAGCTTGGGCATTACTTTTGGCTTTGTGCTTAGTGGCCACTCTGGCAATAAATACTCAGGTACCATGTGGTACCGGGTAGTACAGCTGAGCTATTTCTCTGGCCCTCAAGCTTATTGCTGGTCATTTCCACTGATTTCTTTATTCCACTGTACATCAAAAGAATTGTTGTTTTAAAATCCTCCTTGAGCCCCAACCCTCCTACTCCCTCACTGCCCCCACCACCTTCCACCCAACTCTGTCTCTTAATAACTATGTGTTTCTTCATTTTTCTATTATTCCTGATGTTGCCTGAGGCCTAGGGGTGAAGCTTTCTGTATGACCTGGCATTAACAATGGCCAAGGACACACCTTGGCAATATCTGGCTGTTACTTGTGGCTCTGTTTAATTTTTGGCAGCCACCATGCCCTTTCACCAGTTTTGAAGGACCTGGGCAGCCAGCCACAGACAGTTAATTCAGGTTTGTGTGAGGTCAAGGATAGCTGTGAGCCAAGTTCATTCAGTCTTGGGGTGGGACTAAGCTTCAGACCAGAAATATCCAGCAGTGCTGAGTGTCTTGGTTGGGAGGACATGGTTGGCAGCTAGGGACTCTAAATCACTAGCGCTTGGCAGACTAATATTTCCCTGTACTCAGATACACCCTCAGCTGCACACTTAACAGTGTCTTAGGTCAGGCTGACCATGGAGGCTTTGCATCTTGTTCTCTGTAGGGTATCTATGCTGCCACGTGCACCCCCAGTTTTTGTGCGCAGATGTCCAAATGTGCATGATTGTCAGATGCAAGTGAAAGGAACTGTGACAGCATGCCTACTACAGCCTTTTCACCCTCAGCTTGTCATGGCAGTATTCGGGTAGGTGGATTTCTTTGCATTCTGCTCATTGCTTCCATATATACAAATGCAGGTCTTGGACACAGCACTGTGGCTCTAATTAATCCGTCCCACACCTGCATCTGGGCAGTGCTATGGCCTCAGTCTTTTTCCTCTGCTCCTACTTCCACTCTGGGTGGGAGAAGACACAGTTCTTTTCCTGGGTCAGAAGAAACACAGCTCCTCAGCCAAGCCTTCTGATGCTGTCCCACCATGTTCTCTGGTGGTTATTTGCTGCAGATGATTGCCAGTCTTTACAGTTTGCTTTTAATATTCATTGTATGATATCATGTCCTAAATTCTATTTTTTATCTATAGGTAGAGAGTTCTCTCACTTTTCTCCCGTTTCCACCATCTTGGGATTGACCTCAGCCCCAAATTATATTTTTTGTTTTGCTTTTTTTTTGGGTCACACCTGGAGATACACAGGGGTTACTCCTGGCTCTGCACTCAGGAATTACTCCTGGCGGTGCTCAGGGGACCATATGGGATGCTGGAAATTGAACCTGGGTCAGCCGCATGCAAGGCAAACACCCTACCCGCTATACTATTGCTCCAGCCCCGCCAAATTCTATTTTTATAAAGATGTGTGGATAGATAATAAAGTTGTAAGGTTAAAACTGCTAGACACCGTGAAGCATTAAATGAGATCTATAAAGCAATTTGTCTATTTTGGAAGTTACCATTTGTCTAACTTGGAAATTTACATGTAATCTTAAAATTAGAAAATATTAAAGTGGAAGCCAGAGAATTTTGAAGAAAATGTAAGGAAAGAGCTTCATGACAAGAGATTGATTTCCTAGTGATAAAGTCAAAAGCACAGATTGTGAAAGAAAAATAGACAAATTGGATTTTATAAAAATTAACAACCTTCGTGGATCAAAGGGCAGTTTCAGGAGATTGATAGTTGGTAGTGGTAATTACTCAACAATGTGACAACCACTGAATTAAGTGACGCTGAACTTTATAGTTAGAGTGGTAAAATTTTTATCAGTGTATTTTACCACAATTTTAAGAACTGAAAACTTAGAAAAATGATTAAAAAGAAAATAAATGCGGTTGGACAGTTTTAGAGTGAGAATTAATCCTCTTCTTAAAAAAAACAGGATTAGACAGTTTATACTTATGCCTTTCACGATCACGATCACGAAATCCCGTTAATCATCGATTTCTCGAGCGGGCTCAGTAACTTCTCCATTCGTCCTTTCCCTGAGATCTTAGAAGTCTCTCTCGATTCTGCCCTTCCAATGATGTCGCACTGGAGGCTCTTTCAGGGTTAGGGGAATGGGATCCAGCTTGTTGCTGGATTTAGCATATGAATACACCATGGGAAGCTTGCATGGCTGTCCCATGTGGGCAGGAAACTCTCAGAAGCTTGCCAGTTTTTCCCAGAAGGAGAAGTAGGCTATAAGATATTGTGAGGCCGCAAAGTGGCCGAGTGCTTCTGAGAGCTTGCTTTTATGTCTCTCTCTGGATGTTGGCCATTGATGGGATTACACACACCTGGGTTCCTCTGCCGGTACCTTCATGCGTGAGGCCCATCCGAACGTGTGGGGAGTGGCCTCGAGCATGGCTATAGCTAGGTTCCGGTGGTCTTCGGCCGCTGGGAGCTCTGCTCGGGGTGGGGAGGGAAGCTGGAGCCTATCCCCTCCGAGGGGCCCCAGGGAAGACAGCTAGGCATGCGGGCAAGAGACTTATGCCTTTACGTAGATAAAATCATCAAAACCGATCACAAATTAAAGCTAGCAAATTATAAAAAACTTTAATCAAGTAGCTGAGAAAAAAGTTTGAGAATATGTTTATCTCCACAATAGAAGAAGTATAGATTTTAAGATATACATAAAACTTTTTTTTTAATGTATGGGGAGAGAAAATGAATTGGCTGCATGAATAAAAGGGAATCGATAAGTAAATGGAATGGGACAAGGAAAAATACTTGTAATTTACCAACTCAATTTTTGTTTAACAAACTTTATTTGTATTTGTTCTTTCTGATGGTGTATCTAAATATGATTTATGAACATTAAATAATGAGATTATTAATTTTAGTTAGAGAATTGTATGTGCTACAAGAACAGAAATAAAAGTAGAAATTTATTAAGGGGCAAAGTATCCGATAAGATACTTTATCTTACTTATATGGTAAGACAAACTGACATATAATAAATGAGATTATTCAATGTAGTTTTTATCTCAAGTGATATTATTAAATCACTGCAAGCCAAGGAATATAATTAAAAATAAACTATAATGTAAAATAATGTGATAAATTTGGAGAAAATTAAATGTTATTTAAACAACTTGCATTCAATCTTTAAGAAAAATAAAAACTTTAGAGAGTTCTTTAGATATTTCTAAGTTCCACATTGTATAAATTCAACATGTTTTAATAAAACTAATCCTTAGTAACCTGTAATCATTTATTTTTCAGATGAATATTTATTAAACACCTGTCATTACCAGATGCTGAATTTCAACTACCCATGTTATACCATAACATACAAATTTATGATTCTATCACTCCCCAACTTCTCTAAATTTCAAACCCATTGCACAGTTTTTATACTTCACCCTAACATGTACTTCATAAATGACATGTCAAAAATATCCTGCTAATTTATCACCAGGATTCCTAGTTATTAAGTCTTAAGACTTAATAACTTAAGACTTCTATCTAATTGTCACAAGCCAGACACTAGGTGTTTGTTCTGAATGCTTTTAACTATTATGAACTCATTTCACTAAGTCCTGTTAATTTTTATTTTTTAATTTAAATTAAAATTTTTTGACAGGGCTACACCCAGCTGTCCTCAGGGCTTGCTCCTGACTCTACCTTCAGGGATCTTTCTGGTTGGCATGGGGGATAAAATGTGATGCTGGCATCAAACTCTGGTCAGCTACATGCAAAATGGTCACCCAATATGCTGTACTATCTTTCCAGGACCCTGCCTTCCATTCTTAATGACTTCCAAGTCCAGTGTTTAGAGGAATAAAAAACCTTTTGTACACAGTTGGTGGGGATGCAAATGGGTACACCATATAGAAAATAGTTCTTTAAAAAACCTTAAAAAGCAAAAATAGAAGTACCATATGATCCAACAATCCCACTCCTTACTTGTTTATGAAGAATATAAAAACATTGATTCAAAAAGATACCTGCACTGTGAGTAATAGTACCATGGGTAGGGACTTACCTTCCATTGACCAACCCGGGTTCAGTTCTCTGCATCCTGTATGGTCCCGGAACCTACCAGGCCCACCTGACTCTGAGTGTAGAGACAGTAGTAAGCTCCAAGAACCCTGCTTGTGGCCCCCAAACCAATTATATATATATGTATATATTTATATTTTTGTCTAATGTTTAGCATTACATGATTTTTATTTTTTATTGATAGATCATATTAAATCTCTCTCTTCTCTCTTCGTGTCTCTCCTCCTCACCTTTTTTTTTTGTTTTGTGTGTGTGTGTATGTGTGTGTGTATGTGTGTGTATGTGTGTATGTGTACTCTGGCATTATTTACAATAACCAACATATGCTTAAATATGTTGGCTATTATAAATAGCCTAAATGCACATTCATGGATGACTGGATGAAAAGGTTGTAGAATACATGCTCAAAGGATTGTTTTTTTTTTTCATGTAGGAGTACTGCTATTTATTCAGCCATTGATTAAAACTGATTGAATTGGGCATGAACTCCACATTACTTTTTTTTTAAATTTTAATTGAAAATCCATGAGATAGACCATTACAAGATAGATAGATATCATCTAGCTCACACCAAGAGCTTGTGGAGACTCAGCTCATCACCCACTGTCCACTGTGGGGAGGTGGGGAGATTTGTCCATGTGCAAGGCAAACACTCTACCTGCTGTGCTATCTCTCAGCCTCCAATATATATCTTATCTTTTGTAATAACATGGATAGGCTTTGAAGTGATTAAATTAAATGAAATAATTATAATTGAAAAACTACACCAATGTTTACTCACATATGGAATATAAATAAAGCAAAAGAAATAACAGATTGCACTATAGATAAGTCTAGACTATGGAAAAATCCAATGGTTAGGGGCAGAGCAGAGGAGAAGGTGAGGAAGAGAGTGGAAGGCATCAAGTTGATGGTGGGATTTGCAATGGAATTTCCCCCTCCCCGCCATTATTTTTTCTCTTTAACATTATCTCCTTTCTCTCACTCCCTTCTCCTCAAATACTCTTAGCTACTTTAATGGCATTTACTGGTTAGTCTTTTTATTATGCTTTGCTGTTCATCAAATTTGTTGTTGTTGCAGGACCACAGTCTGCTATGCTTGAGTACTACTCTTGGCTCTATGCTTGAGGACTATTTCTGTCTCTGCTCCAGCCACTGCTCACTCCTGATGGTGTTCTGATCGCTCTGTGGTGCCAGGAGTTAAATCTGGGCCTCCTGCATGCATGTCACCCATGCAACCCAGGTTTATTCCTAATTCTGTGCTCCTAGCAGGGCTTGGGACACCTTATGGGGTTCTGAGGATTAAACACCGGTCAGACCCCAACTTCCCAACATTATCTTTTGAAGAAACTTTCCATTCTCTGCTGCATGGTCTTTTGTATTTTTTTATTAGCCAAATACTGATAAATATGTGAGTTCATTCTGAACCTTCAATTCTATTCACTTGATCCTTGTGTCTATTTTCATAATAGCATAATTAAATATTGTTGCTTTATAGTATAAAGTCAAATAGCATGATGCCTCCATTTTTCTATTTATTTCTCAAAATAGCAGTAGTGATTTGAATCTTTTAAAATACAATATAAAATTTAGCTAGAGCAGTATTACAGTGGGTGCTTTCGTTGCACATGACCGACCTGGGTTCAACCCCCAGCGCCCCATATGTTCTCCTGAGCACCTCCAAGAGTAATTCCTGAATGCAGAGCCAGAAGTAACCATGAGCATCGCTGGGTGGAACCCCAAAAAAGCAAAAACAATTTAGTGTTTTTTTTTTCCTGTCTATGTGCCCATGAGTCACTCCTGATGGTGCCAGGCATTTGGACTGGGGTCATTTGCATATAAAGCAAGCATCTTAACACCTATACTATATCTCTGCCTCCTAGTATGCTTTTTCAAAGTCTGAGGAGCTAAGTCCAGAGAGGAGAAACAACTTGTCAAAGACCAGTCAGCGTTTATACAGCCATTTGGGTTTTGAGGGTATAGTTTAGGTAATCACTCTTGCTATATACAGCTGTGAACTTTTGCATAGTTATTTTTACTTAATTTTCTTCACATAAATAACTTCATGAAGTATGTATATGTACACAATAGTTTATTGAATCTGTTATTTTACCCCAAAAGTAGGCTACTAAATTGTCTTTGAGAAATCAAAGTTGATCTCACAGGGCATCTCAGAAAAAAAATTTATAAGCCATTGTACATAGTTTGGAGATTTAAAACACAAACATAAAAGTTTATGTTACATTGTTGTAAATCTATTAAAGTTCCTTTCGTGGGGGCTGGCGCAATAGCACAGCGGGTAGGGCATTTGCCTTGCATGCGGCCGACCCGGATTCGATTCCCAGCATCTCATATGGTCCCCTGAGCAATGCCAGGGGTAATTCCTGAGTGCAGAGCCAGGAGTAACCTCTGAGCATCACTGGGTGTAACCCAAAAAGAAAAAAAAAGTTCCTTTCGTATTGGAGTCCTACTGTTCTCACTTTCAGCATGTCAGCCAGTGTGGGCAAGGATATGTAGGTAGTGGGTCGTAGAGCACGTTTGTTATCAGTTCTTATCCTTTGCATGCAGCTACTGCATTATCTACAGGGAGCAGAGATAAACTTCAAATTTTTATTATTATTATTATTATTATTATTATTATATTTTGATCACTTCTGGCAGTGCCCAAGTGATATACTCCTGGTTCTGTATTTAGGAATTACTTTTGATGGGCTTGGGGGATCATCTCGGGTGCCAGGGATTGAAGTCAAACACCTACCCACTGTACTATCTCTCCAACCTCAAAACTTCAAAAATTTAAATGGCTAATTTGCTAATGTAGTTATACTAAATAATTTTTTTTAACGGTAGGGAAATTATTGGAAAAATTTCAAAATTTATTCCTTTATTTTGGGGGCTGGTGGCTACACCTGGTGGTACTCAGGGGTTACTCATGGCTATACACTCAGGAATCACTCCTGGTGGGCTGGGGGTGCTTAGCTTATATAGAGGTCAGAGATCAAACCTGGGTTGGCTACATGCAAAGCTGTTTTACTACCTCTCTGACCCCTATACTTTTAAAAGATTTTAGGGAAAGTGTGTTTTGAGGACTGGAGCGATAGCACAGTGGGTAGGGCATTTGTCTTATATGTGGCCAATCTGGGTTCAATCCCTCCGTCCCTCTCGGAGAGTCCAGAAAGCTACTGAGAGTAACCTGCCCACATGGCAGAGCCTGGCAAGCTACCCATGGTGTATTCGATATGCCAAAAATAGTAACAACAAGTCTCACAATGGAGATGTTACTGGTGCCCGCTCGAGCAAATTGATGAACAACAGGATGACAGTGCTACAGTGCTACAGACAGTTAAAGATGTAATTGGAATTTTGATTGGATTGTATAAAACCTACATATTATTTTTGGTAGAATGGACATTTTGACTATTAATTTCCTCCTGATTGTGTTTATGGAATCTTTTCTTATTTTTCTTGAATATTTACATGTAGAAATGAACAGATTTTTACGTATTAAATTTTATGACTAGTTCCTTTCTGAGTGCATTGTTTCTAATAGGTTTTTTAATGATTAGAGTTTTCTGTATTTGATCATATCTGGAAGTAATGAGATTTTTTTTCTTATTTGGATTTCTGTTTGGGGGATGAGTTGGGCCCCATCTGTGATGCTCTGGGCTTAAACCTAGCTCTGTGTTTAGGATTCACTCGTGGAAATGTTCAGGGCACCATATGAGGGGATTGAAGTCAGCCTCATACAAGGTGAATGCCTTAATCCACGAGCTATCTCTCTGACTCCTGATTTGGGATTCATTTTATTTCTTGTTCTTGTATAATTTCTCTGGTTAACACTAGTAATGCAGTCACGAGACATCTGATAGCCTAGTTCACCCTCTTGGAGAACTTGACAAGCTACCGAGAATTTACTGCCCGAGGGGGGAAGAGCCTGGCAAGCTCCTCGTGGCGTATTCATGTACCAAATACAGTAACAATGATGGGTCTCATTCCCCTGACCCTGAAGAGCCTCTAATGCGGCACCATTGGGAAGGACGAGTAAAGAGAGACTGCTAAAATCTCAGGGCTAGGATGAATGGAGACGTTACTGGGCCTGCTTGAGCAAATCAATGATCAACAGAATGACAGTGATACAGTGATACAACACTAGTAATAGTAAATTAAATAGATATAGTGATAGTGATAGGAACATGAAGTCTTGTTCTTAATTTGCTGAAGAAAAATATTTTTTATAATTTAATTATTGGTTATGATGTTATTCATATATAATTTTCAAGTGTGATATTAGCTATAAATTCTTGCATGCTACCTTATTATGTTGAGCTATGTTCTTCATTTTACTGAGTTTTTAAAAATTATAAATTGGTGCTGAATTTTGTCTGTTTACTATTACATGATTTTTGTTTTTTATTGATAAATCACATTACATATTTCTCTTCTCCCCTTGTCTCCCTCCCCCTGGATTTTTTGCATCCTGTACTCATAAATCTTTCATTCAGTGATATTTATTGAGTATTTACAACATTCCAGACACAGATAGATTTAATGTGGTAGAAATTCAGTGATGAAATAAACTCCAGTCTTCTTGGAACTTTTGGGTGAGTTGAACCTAGACTATGAATTATTTCTGATTTAACTCAACATTCTTTCAGAGAATTCTGTTCAATAAGTCAATCAGAACTCACTTTTACAAGCTTTCAAAATGTCTTTACTTCTTCCTAGTACTTCTCACAGCCTGAAATTGTGCACTTATTTAAAAGTTTATCTGAACAAAGTCTGACTCACCCATTTGTCTATAAGGACTGGGTCATGACTCATTATAGGATTCTCATGACCTATCACAGTAACCAGCATATAGAAGATCCTTGATCTTGACATATTTATTGGTTGAATAAATTGAGAATAGAAAATGGTCACTGCCCTAAGGTTATTTCAGTGCAGAAGGCAGCTGAATAAACAGATAATCATAAGGATAACTCAAAAGTAGATATAAATGTTGGAGAAACAAATAAAATGACTCTTTTTACTGTTTTTATTTCCCTAATGGGAAGAAAAGCCCACTGACTGTGAAAGTTAACAGCCAGTGGAAATAGAAAAAGAGTGTAAGAAGGAAAGGTACTGAAGCAGGGAAGTTTGCCTGGAAAGAGGAGAGGCTGGAGTCTGGTCCTGTGTGGAGACACAGATGATGTGGTGTTGGCTGAAGACCTGTGTCTAATGATTCTGACTTCTTTGTGGAACTGTGGGGTAGATCTTCTTTCTCTAAGAGAGTCACCATTTATCTCTGGTGACCACTGATCCTGTAAATGTGACTACTCTAAGGCTCATACTATAGGCACAAAATATACATCAAATTTGGGGGTTGGTGGGCCATATGCTGCTTGAGGTGCTAGGGGCTATGTATAGCGCTGTGTTCAATGGTCATTCCTGGCTCTGAAGACCATATGTGGTGCCAGGGATTGAACTGTGGTCAGCTGCATGCCAGGCAAGTGCCTTTCTTCCTGTACTATCTCTCCAGCCAAATTTTGATGAAGAAAAAATAATATAATGATTCTCATTAATAATTTTATATTTAACAACCTGTTGTAGTGATTATATAGTCAGTTCTCATTCATCATACAAGTGAATTTAAAATGTCATCTGTGAACACTGAGTTGGTGACTACTGAACTGTTGCTTCTAGGAAAATTTAGTGCTGGGTTGCTGAGAACCTCTGTTGACAAGATTACATAATACAGAACCATGTTTTGTGTGTACTTGTTTATAGACACCTATTACATATTATATTTATATTTCAATTAACATTGAATTAATGGTCACAAGTCTGTAACTCTGGATGAAGGTAATCCAACACATAGGTTTTGCCCATGAAGCATGTCACAGCCTTTGTGCACTTAGGAACATCAAATAACACGTTAGTGCCATGCTGGAGATCCATTTTATACAGTACAACAACCAATAGCCCCAATGTGTACACTAAACCACACTAAGTAGACCTGCTAAAGATTCTTGTTCATAGTTGTAAAAAACTACGGCACGCCGAAGGGCATGTGCACTCTCGGCTCTCCGGGCGGCTCTGTCTCACCACCCACGTTTGGTGCTCTGGAACCACTGTGTATGGGCTGGATCGGGACGGCTGTTGGCCAAGGACAGGCGAAGGTAGAATGAGACCAAGCTGATTGCTGATTAGTTACCGTTTATTCAATCTTCCATCTTTCTCACCTCCTGCACTACTGGGCTCCGTCCTCTGTCCTCTTTCTGGATCTACCCCAGCCTTGATACTCTACCCCCCCTCTCTCTCTCTCTTTCTCTCTCTCTCTTCCCTTTTTCTCTCTTGCCCTTGCCCCTAGGCTACAAACAGCCAGGTAGCAAAATCAACATAAGAAATCCCTTCCTGAGGGCCATCAGGTTCAAAGGGAACACTACTAAGGGCATTCCAAAGCCCTTCCTGACTCTAAAGGTATTTTTCTCCTTTCCTTAGTCCATAACACTTATTAACATCTTAATACTAGTTATTTTTGGATGGACATAGCAAGAGATACATTGAGGCTTGCAAGGCAGCTTTCCTGGCAACATCTTGCCACAGACTCAGACTACAGCACTCAGGCCAGATTACTCATTCCTAACCCTAGCAGGGTCCAAATCTAGTTATCATTGTTTGGATCATGACAGCATTTGTCTATGACTAAGCTCTTAACTTACAGTTAAGCATTAGGTGCTTTGGCCAGGCCCATCTCGATGCCAGGGTAGCACACAACTCACCACTTGCCCTGGGTCCCTCCTGTCCCTGGTCAGGACCCTGCTTTTGGGGGTGCTAGGAAGTAAGGGCAGCTGAGGCTTAGCTGAGAGAACAGTTGCCTAGGAGGAAAATATCATGTAGAGTTAAATGACTTCCAGGTTACAAAAGCATAGCATTTGCTAAGTCTTCCTGTGTCCATACAAAAAGGACATTGCTCTGAATAAACTATTCAAAGGACTCAAGGAGAAGAGAAAAACAATATTTACAAGTCAACAGAACACTAAGAAAGAAGCTCCAAGGGGCTGGAGCGATAGCACAGTGGGTAGGGTGTTTGCCTTGCACGCGGCCGACCCAGGTTTGATCCCCAGCATCCCATATGGTCCCTTGAGCACCGCCAGGAGTAATTCCTGAGTGCAAAGCCAGGAGTAACCCCTGTGCATTGCCGGGTATGACCCAAAAAAGCAAAAAAAAAAAGAAAGAAGCTACAAATAAACACAGAGGAATGGGAGCATTGTAACGGGAGTAACCCAATAAACCTAAACTACCTGAGGCTATGTTATCCTACAATAGTGAGAGAGCTGAAACAGAAAGGTATTGTGCAGTGTCACCTGGTTTGCCTGGGTTGTATTAGGTGTTTAAAATTTTCTAGTTCTCTGCTCATGTCCACAAGTAATACAGAAGTGCTCTAGTATTTATTTGGGGATTAAAAATGTTTTACTGAGGAGCTAATGTGAAAATTCAGAACATAAAATTAAGGGATATTATTAAGTTCACCCATTTCCTTTCACTTTTAAAATATGACTACTGAAAACTACTGAAACTACTGAAAACTTGAAGTTATGGATTGCATTGCATTTCTACTAGGCTACATGGTATGCTAGAAAAGAATATCAGAGTCAGGAATTCCTAAAAGCATCCTACCCTTAGACCTCGAACACAGGCTTGCACCCAACACCTTGTTGCACTTTGCAGCACCTGACTTGAAATTTTCTTCCTCAAAATTTATTCCTACAACAGCTGAAACTGCAAAGCTCTCTGAGTGGGAGCCTTGAGCCCTGATCAAAAGATTTCTTCTTTTTAGTATGCTTCCCAAACTTAATCCCGATATATATGGTTGACCAGATGACCAAAGTGCTCTGGGCTGGATATTCCTAGTGTCATCCCCATCGGAGTAGCAGTCATTTGGGGATCCCTTGTACCACATAGCACAGTACTATTTATTAATTTATTTTTATTTATTATTGGGATCCCATGAGATTAGGCTACTAAAATGATGCTCAAACCTTGATTTGAGCTGTCTCTCACTGTATAAGATCTAGAAACTTAGACTCTTTGCTGAATAAAAGCAGAGAAACAGATTTTTTTGTTTCCTTTAAACAAAAATTCAAAAACAAAAACTGACTCAAGTCTGACTCCTTTACAGTTGAGACCCAGCACACCCAGCTGAACTCCTGGCCCAAGTCTCCAGCTGTGAAAGGGGCTGAGGACAGGATCCTGTGATCTTGTCTTTCATCTTGGGCATGCTCCCAGTAATTCAGGGATTGTTTAAAATATAATTCTCCTTTTAAGGAAAGAGATTTTTGCAAGTCATTGCCCTGGGTCCTACAAACGAGTAAGGAGGAGGCTAGGAGAGAAGGACTCTCCAGAGGTCTGGGGCTGGCAGTGGTTGCTGGGTTGAGCTAAGGACAGCTCTGTCCTCTCTCTGGGGGCACATGGCCGTGATTAAGAATAGCTTTTGAAAACTATTCAAAAGCTTTTTGTTCTTGAAAATACTGTTTTGATTTTTGTCCGTTAGTTACTATATAGCAAATTAATGCCAGCCCAACTAGGTTTTCACATTTAATCTTTTTAAAAAGTCTGCAATTTTGTTTTAGTAATCTTGAGCTATGTGATCACATAATTTATGAATTTATGCTAATGATATATCTTCTCTATTTTGGTTTATTATTATTATTACTGGTAGTAGTAGTAGTAGTAGTAGTAGTAGTTGTTGTTGTTTTGGGGCCACACCCAGCAGTGCTCAGGGTTTACTTCTGGCTCTGTGTTCAGGGATCATTCCTGGGGGGTTCGGGTGTCATATAGTATGCTGGGAATCCAGCCCATGTCATCCATGTGCAAGGCAAGTGTCCTACCTGCTGTACATTACTAATTATGCTTATACGGACAATTTTACAGGTATATATTTTTGAGTAACTATTTAAAAGTCAATTCTGAATTCTATCACAGACTGATTTTAGAAAGAATTCACAAGGAAAGTTTTGACTCTATTTTGCCAGAATGAATATTCAAAGCATCTGAACTTAAAAACCATCTATTAAATTTGAGAAGTGTTAAGTATCCTTTATTTGACTTTATACCAAGTCATGCTAAAATAATTTTCATGGGACTAGAGAGATTGTACAGTAGGCAGGGTGCTTGCCTTATATGCCACTGACGTGGGTTAGTTCTCCAGTTCCATATATGGTCACCTGAGTTCCTCCAGAAGTGATCCCCGAGGACAGAGCCAGGAGCAACCCCTGAACACAGTGGGGTATGGCCCCCCAAATTCCCCACCACCACCCACCAAATTGTTTTCCATGACATAAATGGCAATGTTTTAGACGTGGGTAATGCTAATTAAGTTGGTATAGTTAAAACCAAGAAGATACGGGGGGGCATGGCCAGTTTATCCTTAGCCTTTGCCTTTACCAGATTCATGAACACAAAACAGGTGAATCACCTTTTTTCTTGGAGACTCTGAAGAGGTTTCTTCAATATTTAGTAATCTTATTATAAATATTCATAAAAATCTAAAAAGTTCCTCCTGGTTTCAGATGGCAAATTTGACATCTTTGGTAAAGCGAACGTGATTAATCAGTCCATTTATATCTTTTGAAAGGACAGCATAGATTGTATTTTCTGGCTAAGAATTATTTTCAAAATTCAAAGAGCTGATCATATTAATCTAACTGATGTAGGCAGGTAGATAGGGAAAGGCCCTTGACAATGAAACTTAGATTAATAAAGTCTCCGGAAAGGAGAATCCTGAGACTGACCCACCCTGTGGATACAGAAAACAGACCTGATAAGACCTTCAGCAGACCCTGAGGACGCTGGACCCCTCCCCATGAAGTTCCTCGAATTCCCTGGACCTCTCCCTTAATCTGATTAAAATGTGATCCAGCCTAAAGAAGACCATCACCACTCCCAACCTCCCTGGTAACGTCCTTAGCAATGGACTTTTACCTGGGAAGAAGCCTCACGTTGGGGCAGGTTGAAGAAACCCTATAAAAGACACCTTGAACAAAGGAAGTGTGCATATATGCTGCCTGAGCCCATGTGCTGCTTGTGCCCATGTGGCCGAGCACATGCGGTGCCTGAGCACATGTGTCGCCCGCATCTCCCCTCTTGAGATGTGTACTCTCATACTTTCGTGTCCAGTGCTAGGATGTGTGTAGAGCTCTCTCTATCCTTGGAGGAGCCCGCGTTCTTTCTTGAGTGCGTTCCTCTGCTGTCTTTTTCTTTTCCGCTTATCCCTTCCTCCTTCCCTAAAAACCCTCTCAAATAAAATCTGTTACTTCACTGCTTGTCTACTCCTGAAATTCTTTTCTGTGCTCGAGACAAGAACCCAGTAGCCCTGTGTCCCGGGTGTTAGAGGCGGTTGGAGAGAAAGTGACCGTATTTCTCCTCCCCGCTTCACGTAAGTCACCCGTGGGGCCCACCGACATCATAACCACAACTAAACATTACTTAAACACTTAAACAGGGCTATCCTAGCCAACAAAAATATTCCATCAGTTATCCATGCTCTGTGTTCTGGTGAATGAAATGCCATTTAATATGATACACACTGAAAAGTCATGAGATGTTTGCTTTGTAATGAATAGTACAATGCCAGCTATCACTTCTCAGTAACATTTTTGAATCCTCAAAACTCTGCCCTTTAGGTTTTCTTCTTAATCCCAATAGAAATCATTCTTTTGTTTCAGAGACTGCTACCATGAGGTTGCTCTGGCTCCTGAATGGGTCCTTGAATTTTGTATGTAACTTAGCATACAAAACTCGCCATGATTATGGTATTAGATTTTCTTTACTGTACAATTTAAGTAGGTAGTTCCAGGTCCTACTCCGTGTCCAGATCACTCCTTGTCTCATTCATACATTCGTCCTGTCCACTTGGTATCCTTTGCAGTGAATCATGACATACATCCTGTCCCCAAACTCTTCTCCCATGATGTCCCTGGTTCCACACTGCTCTGCATTGCTCTGTGCCCCCTGTGGTCATCCTCGTCTGAAGTTTGTTGCTCTGGAGTCAATTGCTGAGACTGCACACCTGCCTCTCAAGGCCCATTGCACTGAGATCCTTGTCCTTTGGCTTGTTGTTGTTGCTGTTGTTGTTGTTGTTGTTGTTGTTGTTGTTGTTGTTTTTAATCCATCTGGGTGAAAAATTCTGATTCCCTGCCCTCTGACCCTGCACAGGTCAAGGGTTAATGAGAGGGCTCAAGAGGAAGATGCCTGCCCTGTGTTCCCCCTTTTACTTGCTACTATCCCTGCCCTTAGCTATTTCTGTCATCTATCTGACTGTCTACCCCTCATGTTGGCTAACTTGAAAACAACTGGTTAACCTGACCTGATTCCCTAGTGACCCCTCCTCTCACCTCCCTCTCCACCGTAATAAGATGCACTTCTTAGGATTCTCCAAATACCACACCAGTCTCTCCTCACAGCATTTGCTGCCTTTATTTCCATTGGTGTTGATGTAAGACCCAACCAAGCAAACCATGAAGATGTGGCCCAGTCTCCCATCTCCACAATAAGATGTTGGTCTCACTTCTGGAAAAAAAAAATCTTGCCTTTCTCAGGTCACTTATTGTGTGTGTGTGTGTGTGTGTGTACACATATGTGTATGTGTGTGTGTGTGTGTTGTGCCACACCCAGTGGTGCTCAGGGCTCTGTGCTTGGTGATCACTCCTGGTGGGACTTGAGGGACCATCTAAGTACCAGAGATCTAAGTTGAGGCAGCTACATGCAAGGTAAACACCCGGCCTGCTGTACTATCTCTCTGGTCCCTCAAATCATTCACTCTTAAATTGTTCTTTTGTTGCGCATGACACAGAGGCTCTTGCAAACTGGACTTCCTGCTCCTTCACATTTAATTTTCGATATCCTTTGTCAGACTTTCTAGGGGTAGATCCTATAGATGCGAGATTACCATATGCAGAGAAGGGTATTCTGAGTTTGAGGGGAAGGGAAAAATTGAAAGCATGAGATAATCATTTATGTTTTTAAGATAGCTAACATAGAAATTCTGTTCCTTTCACTCCTTGCCAGTTTAGAATACAATTTTAGAATACACTCCATGCAATAGAATACAATTTAAAGACATTTTCTGGGGTCCAGAAAGATAGTTCAGTGAGCTGAGTGCAAGCGTAGAATGCAGGAAAACTGGGCTTGATGTCTGGGTCTCAGCGCACGGTTCTCAGCTCACACAGCTGGAAAGAATCTCCAAACAGAGTCAGGAATAGTCCAGAGCAGCGCCAGGAGTGGCTCCAAAACTCCAAAAATGTAAACATTTTTTAAAAAAACCGCTACTGGGGATGTAAATTATTGACCATATTATGTATAAAGAATAATAATTGAATTTTATTGTGCCTTGTGTATGTGCAGAAAACAACTTTTGCTAACATACGTTTTAAATTTTTATTTCTCTAAGAGGTTTTCAATAACAAGAGCCCAAATAGTAAATTTAACAAATTTTAGTGTAAGAAGTAGTTTATATATTAACACATTTAAGAATAATCCCTATTTTCTCGTAGACACTATTGTGTTTTTTTTCTTATAAGAAAATTATTTCTTTACTGCATGTAATTTATGTACATACAATCTTTACAAATTTCATTCTAAACCTCTTTAAACAAACTCACTGTACCCTTGCTGAATTATTATTTAATATGTACATTGAATATGTATATTTCTTGGTATTTATTTTCTAGGAAGACCCAAAACAAATATGTCCCACAATTGCCTTATTTGAATACATACACATCATCTTTAATTTAAAGCAACTTTAAAGTTTGCTCTGATGCATTTTTCATGAACTCTATTATTATTCTAAAATCCGATTTGCCTCCTTATGCCTTTGATGCTCCTGTCCCAGTTCACTAATGTACATTTTTTTTTAGCACTATTTAGCACTATCGTCCCGTTGTTCATCGTTTTGCTCCAGTGGGCACTAGTAACATCTCTATTGTGAGACTTGTTACTGTTTTTGGCTTTTCCATTGTGATGCTCGAAATTTTCCTTATAACAGGGTTTGAAATCTTACTCAATTTGTGGCCAAGTTTCTTTATTTGGTAAATGTCTTCATTAGGTGTCACTCTTTAGCTTTCACTCTGATGTTTCAGTACCAAAGCTATTGGTACTCATGGGTAGCTTTCAATCACTCCCCGTAAAATGAGTTTCCTTGTTTTGTGGATCTTGAGTCTCAACAGGCAGCATACCAATCAAAAGAAAGTTTTATAGTGTTCTCTTCTCTCTTAAAGGTGCAAAATATTGGTGGAACCTTGGAATATTCTGTCATCTCCTAGAACAGAGAAGATGTCCCACAGGGAGCTCACACCTACAAACCTTACGGCACCAACACCATCACATTGACCACAATTCTCTCATTTTTCTTGAACATCTGCCAGGGCTGCTCATCAGGACAGATCCCTGACTATCTTGAAAATAGGAAGCTGATGCTTTTAATTAACTTTTCTGGTCAGTAAGTCAATAATATGGGAAATTTGGAACCCATAAAAAGAACACAGGAAAAAATGAAAAGTTCTTGATATCTCAACTCTTTGAAATACTGCTGTTAATGTTCCGGTACATTTTCTTCTTTTTGTGTATGCATCTCTCTGTCTCTCTCCAGCCCCCACCTGATCCCCATATATGTAACAGGGTTTCCTAGTTGAATCTTAACTGAGTTCTTTGAGTTTAACTGCTTAGAAATTGACTGGGTGGCTGATTCAGTCATGGGATGTGTGTGCAGCCTGATTGAGGGATTTGAGGATATTTTTTGTATTTCTGAGATCCAAGTGAAGATTGAGATGAGAACATAGACACTTTTTTTCTTCCCCATTTTTATTGAGGTACCTCTATTTATAATGCTGTTAATGATATTTTCTTGTCTACATCGTCCAATACCACACCACCAGGATGCAGTTTCCCTCCTCCAATTTCTCAAGTACCCCTCCCATCCACCTCCATTACCCCCCAGCCCAGATACACTCAGTTCTGTACAACAGTTTTGCTGCCTTTGATGAGCCCTCCCTCCCTCCCTCCCTCCCTCCCTCCCTCCCTCCCTCCCTCCCTCCCTCCCTCCCTCCCTCCCTCCCTCCCTCCCTCCCTCCCTCCCTCCCACCTTTCTTCCTTCCTTCCTTCCTTCCTTCCTTCCTTCCTTCCTTCCTTCCTTCCTTCCTTCCTTCCTTCCTTCCTTCCTTCCTTCCTCCTTCCTTCCCTCTCTCCTTCCTTCTTTCCTTCCTTCCTTCTTTCTTTCCTTCTTTCTTCCTTCCTCCCTCCTTCCCACCTTCCTCCCTTTCTTCCACCTTTCTTCCTCCCACTCTCCCTCCTTCTCTCCTTCCCTCCCTTCCTTGCTCACTCTCTGTCTTTCTCTATCCTTCCCTCTCCCCTCCCTCCTCCCCTCTCTTTCTTGTTTTATTTTTCTGCACTTGAGTGGGACGGACACAGGCACACACAGCTATGCTTGGGGCTTACTCCTGTCTCTGCTCTCAGGAGTCACTTCTGGTGATGTCCCAGGGATCACATGTTGTGTTGAGTACCCTACCCGCTGTGCTATCTTTCCAGCCCTGGTTCATGTTTTTTGCTTCTGAAAAACTTATTTGTTTAATTCCCAAGTCTTTACATTTTTTTCCCTATTTCTGTTTGTAATCAATTTACATTTTCAAAGTATTGTGGTTTTAGAGAATGAGTCACACAATTCTGTCTTCTTGGTATTATGGGGATACATTTTGTGACCCAGTATGTGATCTGTCTTGGAGAGTGTACCATACCACATGCACTGGAAAAGAAAGTACAATCAATATGTCCACTAGGTCCATCTCTTCCATTTTTTCCTTCAAGTCCAATGTTTGCTTTTTTTGGGAATGTTTTTGGGTCATATCCAATAATGATTAGGGCTGACTTCTGGATCTTAACTCAGGAATTACTCCTAGTGGGTGCTTGGGAGACCATATGGAACACTGAGAATTGAACCCGGGTTGGCTATGTGCAAGGCAATCACCCTACCTGCTGTACTATCTCTCTATCCCCAAGTCCAGTGTTTCCTCACTGAGTTTTTACCTACTTGATCTATCCAGCAGTGATAGAGGAGTGCTAAAATCTCCTACTGTTGTGTTGCTTCCTTCAAGATATTGGCACTTTAGAGATAGACATGCTCTGTCTGCCCTGCCCTGGATCTTAGTACAGAAAAAGGAATTTACTAAGAATTTTCTTTAGGGAAAAAAGAAATAACAGGCAAATGATGTACTATTATAAATTTTTTATTTTAGAAACAGAAAGAATATGACTTTTGGGTCTGGGTGTGAGTACTGGAGCTGGAGATAAAAAACACTTTTCTCATTGATGTGATTTTGGGTATCAGATGGCCCTAGAGAGGGAGCCATGGTGGGCAGGCATTAGCATTTCCTGCTTGCCCACCATTAGCCCTTCACGAGGCTTTGCTACCAGTGGACAAGGTCTTGGGGAGCAAGGGTAGAAGAACATTCTAGGTGTCAGGTAGTGACTGGACATGAATGAGAAGCGAGCACCTGTAAGAATCCCTTTTGGAAGGATTTAGCAGGGAGGTTTGGGCCATACTCGGTGATACTCAGGGCTTACTCCTAGCTCTGCACTCAGGGATCACTTCTGGCTAACTTGGGGGACCATATAAGGTGCCGGGGATTGAAGCTGAGTCAGCCGTGTGCTAAGCAAGAGCCCTTCCTGCTGTATTATTGCTCTGGCCTCCGGAGAGACTTGTAAAGTGGAGTTCAGGTTGTGTATGGGCACCTGAGAGCAGGAACAGGAACTGCACATTGACAGTGTGTACTTGACATCTGGTGACTATGAGTGTTTTCTTTTCGTTCAGTCTTCCAATGAATGTTTCTTTTCATTTTCCATAATTGCTATTAAAGTAGGGCTTTATTCTTCAAAATACTATTTATATCCTACCTTTTCATTTAATACTGTAATTTTTCCATGCCATTAAATACCCTTATAAAAGAAAAGACTTTTGAGGTAACTGTCAGGAGAAGGATAGCCATCATGGTTTCTTTTCATCGTGACTGCTGCTGATCCCTGTAACCAGTCTCCTTTGCCTTGCCAATCCTGTTGCCTTTTCCTGACCTACTTATTTCACTCTAGCAGGTATCACCTCACAACACAGTATGTCCAAATGAATGTGCTTCATATGTTTATCAATTATTTTTTATCTCATTTTCACTGAAACATGCATGACGTGAATTAGTGGTTCTGTATATCTTTCAGTGCATTATGCCAAAATGCATTGTAGAATGCTTGCTCCACAGTAGGTGTCTCTGTTTCTGATTGCTACTGTCCCACACTCCCCCAAATTTAGTCCTTTAAAATAGCACATGCTTTAGTTCTAAAATCAAAATGTTGGCAGGGTTGTGTTCCTGGAGGTTCTAGGGAAAAATCTGTTTCCTTGCTTTTCTGCTTTGAAAGGCAGTCCCACATTCCTTGGCCCATGGCCCAAGACCCAATTCCCTTGTTTCCATTATCACATCTTCTCTGACCCTGACACTCTTGCCTCCCCATTTCCCTTTGCAGGAGATTTTTCATTCATGACCTGTTGTATCAGTCAGCTTGGCTTGCCTCACAACCAAACACTATGGACTGCATAGTTTCAACAACAGGAATGAGTTTTTTCACAGTTCTGCAGGCTGGAATCCCAAAGCATGGTGTAGGTATTGTCAGTTCTTGTGTGTTTGCCTCTTTGATGCAAGAAACACACAAGGGCTTTCCTTCTTGTGTGTTTGCATCTTTACTGAGTCCTTGCTGTGTCATCACCTAGACTCAATTACCCACCAAAAGTTCCATCTTCAAGTACTCTTGCACATTAGAGCTTCTGTCTTCACTTTATGAGTTTTGAGAGGACACCATTCAGTTTGCAGCATCTGTATACTCCAAGATAATCAATTTCAAGTTCCTTAACACATATGCCAAGCTATATGTCACAGTCATATTCATAGGCTCCAGGATCAGAATGTGGACATCTTTGTCGATAGCTATAATTTCTATCAGTAGGTTTGTTAACTGAGTGAACAAACCTGTCAGAATATTAAATACCTCTCAGGGGGGGTTGACTTGGCTGCTGTACATTTAGTTCTAGTTCAGGCCAGACTGACCTTACATCTGTGAGTCTAATATCAAATGTTCCCCGAGAATCTTGATTGTGGTAGTACCTTCCTCTCCCCAAAATTTCCCTTGTCTTAGGAAGTAGCCCCAGGTCAGTTCTCCCAAATTCAACTCTTCATGGAGCTTCAATTATTTGGTTGTGTAATAGGAGTGGATAACAACTCCCAATTTATCCCTGTTTTTGTTTTCCCAGACTGTCAGTTCTCCAAACATCTTGCACCCTCTCAACATTTAACATCTTATAATCTCACCCCCAGGGCGTTCTTTCCGGTGTGTGTGTGTGGGGGGGGGGAGTCCTGAGGGCTCACTGTTGGTACTTCAGCAAGCAGACTTTGGAGGTGGGGCAATTAGAGGAAAAATGAGAGGAATCATTTTTAAAGAAACTTTGATCACAATTGGAGTTGATACTACACTGAAGCAGGCATAAATGACTAATAATTTGCTCACCTAACCAATGTTTACAGAACACCTTCTAAGACATGAAGGCACCAAGTTTTGCCCTTGAAAGGTTCAGGATGGATAAAATGTCCTTGAAGCACAGATGCGAGTGAGAGAGTAGCCTGAGATTCCTCCAAACCTTGAGGGACATGAAGCAGCTTTGTTTGCTTCCTGGCGACAGACTGAAGCGTCTCAGAGAAGAGGCCGCCAAGTTGACTGCACAGTGCACATACAGCACTGGCTGATGTTTAATTTGGTGTCAGTGTCTAGCAATTGTGCAGACTTCACAGCTAGTGATTACCCCATTATAAGAGGACAAGCTTAGGCAGAGCAGGAGGGGATCCGTGGTCTTCTCAAGGGTGGGAATGTCAGTCCTATGGTCTCTAAGCTTTCTCCAAGTTGGAGATTCTGTTTGGAATCGGGTGGTACAAATTGCTGGCTAAAGCTCTATTTTGAATTCTCTTAGTTGTCATGACGGATCCCACTCTGGCCAGTTGAAGTAGAAAAAGAATTTGTTTATTAAAGGATATTAAGTCACTGACACAATGCTTGGGATGCTATTCCAGACACAATGGAGACTGAGTTTCCAGGAATAGGAAACCACTCCCAGTCCAGACGCTGCCAAGTTTTGGGTGCCAGTGTCATAGAGAGGGGGCTTGATACTTTCTGGAAATGACTTCTGACTGGTTTCCCTCCCTCCCTCCCTCCCTCCCTCCCTCCCTCCCTCCCTCCCTCCCTCCCTCCCTCCCTCCCTCCCTCCTTCCCTCCTTCCTTCCTTCCTTCTTTCCTTCCCTCCTTCCCTCCTTCCCTCCTTCCCTCCTTCCCTCCCTCTCTCCCTCCCTCCCTCCCTCCCTCCCTCCCTCCCTCCTTCCTTCCTTCCTTCCTTCCTTCCTTCCTTCCTTCCTTCCTTCCTTCCTTCCTTCCTTCCTTCCTTCCTTCCTTCCTTCCTTCCTTCCTTCTTTCCTTCCTTCCTTCCTTCCTTCTTCCTTCCTTGCTTTTTCTCAGTGACTGGCATTTAGTCCTCAATCCTCTGCTGTCTTTCCATAGCACCTTTGAAAGATACACATTCCACGTCACTACGGTCATTTGTCCTTTACCAGATCTTTTATGACCTGATGGGAGAAAGGAAAGAGTCGGTGAGGTCAATGGTGCTTTCTATTCACAAGCATCAATCTTAGTTGACTCCTACTGCAGCTGCTGGTGCAACAGAGTGAAGTTAATTCACTTGGGCTTATTTAGCTCACATATTTCCTTTTTTTCCTCTCTCCTTTTTGCTCCTTAGGGATAAGAGATGAAAAGTAAATATTTACAAAGTGAATATAAGAGGAAGAAAATTCCCTCTTCCTATTCCATGTCTCAAAGGCAAATATTTGGCATATCTTCAATTTGGAGGTGGTTTTTTTTTAAAAAAATCTAAATTTGTAACATAATTCATATAATATTCCCCTTTTGCTAAGCATTGATAATTTCCCTGCTGTTATAAACAGTGCTGCACTAGTATCTGTGTGCATGTATCTTTGGCACTTACTGCTATTATTGTCATAGGATAGAGTTCTTGAAGTAGAATTTTGTACATCCTAAGGCAGGGGGATATATATTTCTTTATTTTTTGGTAGATAATAATAAATTATCATCTTCCAAAAGCTGTAAGATTTACATTTTATCAGTATTATATAAAAGAATATTTACTGGACTCGAATACCATGTAATCATTTTCCTGTTTTTAAATGAAAAATGATCTCATTAAGAAAGTGGTGATGTCCAGTTTTATACCTTTCCCCAATTTTTCGCTTTCTACTAATTTGTTAGTTCTTTATTGGACGTTTTAAAGTTTTTCCTCTGTGACTTGCACACCATTTTCTTTGATGATTTTCGCACCAAGTAGTTTCTCTCTCTCTCTCTCTCTCTCTCTCTCTCTCTCTCTCTCAATTATTTACTGGAATACAGAAACTCTTGATAAATTATAGCCATTAACTCTATAAAAAATTTCTTCTAAATCTGGCACTTGCCTCTATTAATAGTGTATTTAATCACACTGCTAATGTGGTAAATTGTTTTTCCTTTATTCTGTTTTGCTTCATGCTGAGAAAGACTCCTATTTTTTTAGTTTGTTTATTTTTCAATAATCTGTTCACATTGCTATCTAATCCTCTAGGAATATTTTGTGTAAAATTGGAATCTGTCTCCTTTTTTGCAAATGGATGGCCATTTTATGTCTTAAGAAAAAAATTAGTCAACACATTGTAGCTTAAACAAATTTCACATATATAATATGTCTCTATGTATACACACAGAGGTGTGTGTGTGTGTGTGTGTGTGTGTGTGTATACCTATATTATCAGAAAGTGGATTTATTCCTGAGTTCATGGGTTCTTGGATTTTGAATAAAGGATTTTCATACAAAACTCAGAGGCTTATAAAGCTATAGCTTATTTTAAAATTGACAAAGATGAGTCTGGATTCTTCCTTTTACTAGTGTATGATGTAAATCTTACTATTTCTTGATGCTTGATCCAGATTACAATCTCCTGGTCCTGTCATTGCACTGTCTGCAATGTCTTCAGTGTATGATGGCCTCATCTTGTCCCTAAAACATACTCTATAGCATATACATTCCTAGTTTGAAATCTGCCACTGGAACCCTAGTAACCTGCGTACCCTTGTTAAAACTTACTGCTCTGTAATTTGTCCTCGGTACCTCTCATGGCTATAGCCTACAGGCTTCCTATTCCCTCGGCCACTACACATAGATAAGAATTTATGTTGCCCTATTTTCCATCTGGGCATAGATGAACAGGCAAAGAAAAGTTGACTAGCTGGGGGTTTCCTTTGATCTCTTTCTGTTTCCCACCCCAAGCCATCCCATTATATGTTTTGATTGGATGTCTTTTCTGTGGGTCAGATTTACGATGACCAATTAAATTAGTGAGTTTACCTGACATCTCTCCCCTCTGTTTTCACCAGGACACCTGTATATTTACATTCCCAGAGATGTTCTGTGCATTTTAGTATTTTACTGCTTTTTTCATTATTCTTTTCACAGTAATAAATTGCTTTGATTAATGTACATTCTCCCCTCATTCTTATTTTTCAATTTTCTTGACTGCTTCTGCACAATTTATATATCTGTTCATCACAAATGGTGCTGAATACTTATCATGCCAGAGTTGTAATTTACATGTTCTCATCTTAATCCTTTGTGTACTTGGTGAACACTGAGGAGGCAGTTGAAATTTCCTGGAGGAAATGCTGAGGCTGAGCAGACACCGAAATACAGGGCAGGGACAAGGTCGTGGGCGAGAGATTCAAATTTGTGAGTCACTCTCAGACATAAAACTAGGGAGTAGTTGAGGTCTCAATAATCAACTCTTTTTTGGAAACTTTGCCTCTTCTCTCCCCCAACAAAACTTAGTCTCTCTGGGGTTAAGGATAGACTGGGGTTTATAGTTTGTAGGTATGTCAATCCCTCTGAGGAAGACACCATCAAGTCACATTCATTCGTCTTTGCTTGGATCACACAGAGCCTTGCAAATACCTTTGTATTGACAAGATCCCTGACTGAACTATACCGGTCAGTTCAGTCTTCAGTGAAGCCTTTAGATCTGCATTTACTTTCCTCTATTATCACACTGAAAAACGCACTCTTGTCTTTTTCCACCACTTTCTGTACATGGCATGTATGTCCATGGAATGTTCCTCAACTGTATGTGCTCACCACTACCCTCATAAATATGTATGAGTTCTGAAAAATCACCGACCATGTATAGACTGTTAGGTCATCCTTATCTACAAACTATATCCACATCCTCTCTTTGAATCTTAGACTACAACCTGTGCCAGCTTGTCATGTTTTCCCAGTGGAAGTTGTTTTCTTGTCATTACAGCCCCTTGTTCCTGTGCTTTTTGGACAGTAGGTATCCAGTGAGAAACAAGAAGGCCAATGACTAGGACATGAATAGTATTAACGAAAGGGAGAGTAGTCAAGGATTGTAGAATTTTCACTGTAGAAAGAAAGCTATGAAGATTAAAACTCTATGGTCTCATAAGAGGTTTCCTTAAGAATAGACTTTCTGCAGACTTTCTATTTAGAGAAAGAAACCAATGGATGTAATTTGTAGGCACTTGGTTTGGGCAGACTCAAAGCTCCAATTTTTAAAGTCAGACTTGGAGTGGGATGCATTTGCTGTTATTTTTCTATGCTGGTGACACATTCCAGCTAATTAATTTACCTTCTGCTTCAAATAATGCCCTTGGTGACTCAGAAGACCATCTCAACTCTATGGGCAGAAGCAAGATGCAATCTGTGAGTAAGCATGCTAGATTTAATTGGACCAACAAAATCAACTAATGAAACTGGCAACATACAAAGAAGCAGCAAGTTTTCTTTGTATTGTATGGAAAGATGACTCTGGTTATCTCAGTAAGAAACTGATTACAACATTGTAGATTTTAAACATGTCTTTTAAAAATGTTTAAACAACTTTTAATGCTACATCAAATCTTGGAGATAAATGTAGTTCATGATAGTTACTTTTAAAATGCAAGCATTATAACTTAAATTATACTGTTTAGTGATGTGTCAATCATCTTTTGTTGACTATTTAGGAAATTCACCATAGAAATTCTTTTGCTTTCATACTTACCAAGTTTTGTCAGTTTCAACAATTGACTTAAACTTTCATTTTACTAGATGACTTGAACAATATTTGGTTTTTATCATTGCAGTGTAGGTAACATGTTTATAATAGTGTTAACATTTATGGTTTTGGTGTATTATACCTTACTGATGTAGGCAGGTAGATAGGGAAAGGCCCTTGGCAATGAAAATTGAGATTTAACAGTCTCTGGGAAGGGGACTCTTAAGATGTGCAGATTCAAGAAAACAAAAGACCCGGAAGAAACCATCAGCAGACCCTGAGGACAATAGACCCCTCCCCAGGGGGTTCCCCAAAGAAGGCCATCACCACTCCCAACCTCCCTGGTAACCTCCTTAGCAACGGACTTTTACCTGGGAAGAAGCCCCCACGTGGGGGCAGGTTGGAGAAACCCTATAAAGGCCACCTTGAACAAAGGAAGTGCGCGCATATGCTGCCTGAGCCCATGTGCTGCTTGTGCCATGTGGCCGAGCACATGTGTCGCCCGCATCTCCCCCCTTGAGATGTGTACTTTCATGCTTTCGTGTCCAGTGCTAGGGTGTGTGTAGAGCTCTCTCCATCTTTGGAGGAGCCCACGTTCTTTCTTGAGCGCGTTACTCCTACTGGTTTTCCTTTTCCACTTATCCCTTCCTCCTTCCCTAAGACCTTCTAAATAAAGTCTGTTACTTCACTGCTTGTCTACTCCTGAAATTCTTTTCCGAGAGCGAGACAAGAACCCAGTAACCCTGGGTCCCGGGTGTTTGAGGTGGTTGGAGAGAAAGTGACCGTCTTTCTCCTCCCCACTTCACGAAAGTCACCCGTGGGGCCCACCGACATCATTACCATCACTGGTTTGAATTTGTAATTTAACTTAAAAAGCCTTTGATTCTCCTGGTATCAGCTTCTTCTTTCAAAATATACTTATATACCTCTTTGCCTCAGTTTCCCATTCTCTCTGCAGCTCTGCTCTCCTATATTCTTTTTTTTCTACAAAAGAGAGAGAAAGCTCTTTCCATACTTTGGACCAATAATTTTTGACATTATTTCCTTAAATTTACACACAAGTTAAAAAGTCAAATAATATTGAAAAGTTTTATCCAAAAATTCTCTTTTCTCTGGATTTTGTCTTTTCTACGATTAAAAATTATTTTATTAGGTATTTTATCTCATTAAAAATAATATGCATGTACCACTTCTGACAAAGTACTCATATAGTTGTCTGATAGAACAATAACCACGATACTCTATGACATAAATATTAAGTATAAATATGTAAGTTTATTCACAGTTGAGTCATATTGAACTTGGTGGGCCCCCACTTATGTGAGGAGAGGAGAGAGATGGTCACTTTCTCCTGATCCACCTCTGTCATCTGAGACAGACTGAGAAAGTGAGTGAAAGAAGAGACCTCCGTTTCCCCTTGCCAACAAGAGGGAACCCCACAGTTTTCCCTAGCCAGAAGTTCCATTTCTCCCTGTCGATCTACCACACCTCATCCCAAGGCAGTATCTTTAACATTCTTAGAGTTCCCCAGGACCATATTATCCTGTCCCACAGCTAGGAGTCACAAGACTAAGATAATGAGCAGTAATCTGGGCAGGTCACCAGAAAGATAAACCAGTTTGTTTGTCTTTCTGTAGATTTCCCACATTCTCTGTGACACTTGTTGATTGGTGCAAAGTGCCTTTAAGAAGTCCTTACACAAAACTCTTACTTTTAACTTAGTCTTATACTACATGGGGAACTCCTCTTCTTTTCTTTTCTATTTTCCAATAAACTTTCTACTTTCCAACTCTGAGTCTGAGGATATTTATTATTTAATATTTTCATTTTTTGAAATATTTAAAGACCTGGGAATCATGAGCGAATAGAGAGCTGCCACCATTGCTTCTGCCTCACCTGCCTCATTAGGACTGATAAAGTCTGTAATGAACCTCTGCACAGCATGGACCTCAAATCCCACCAGCCCCTTGAGGTGGTCATCAAGTCACACCTTATGTCCTTGGCTTGATTTTCTTGGTATAGGAGTTGATCCCCTTCCCCATTCGATCTCTTCGGGAGCATGGGCTCAGGCCGGAGCTAGGAATTGCTCTTTGCAGGAAAGGAAAGCCAGTCCAAGGCCTTGCACAGGGTTTTCAGGTACTTTGTCTTATCTCCCGGAAAAGAATTTCAGGAGTAGACAGCAGGGAAGTGAAAACAGATTTTATTGGGAGGTTTTTAGGAACCGGAAGGAGGGAGAGCAAAGGGAGACAGTAATGTGCTCAAGGTGATGTCGGTGGGCCCCACGGGTGACTTTCGTGAAGCGGGGAGGAGAAAGACGGTCACTTTCTCTCCAACTGCCTCTACCACCCGGGACCCAGGGTTACTGGGTTCTTGTCTCACTCTCGGAAAAGAATTTCAGGAGTAGACAAGCAGTGAAGTAACAGATTTTATTTAGAGGTTTCTGAGGGAAGGAGGAAGGGATAAGTGGAAAGGGAAAACCAGTAGGAGCAACGCGCTCAAGAAAGAACGCGGGCTCCTCCAAAAATGGAGAGGGCTCTACACACATCCTAGCACTGGACACGAAAGCATGAAAGTACACATCTCAAGGGGGGAGATGTGGGCGACACATGTGCTCGGCCACATGGCACAAGCAGCACATGGGCTCAGGCAGCATATGCGCGCACTTCCTTTGTTCAAGGTGGCCTTTATAGGGTTTCTCCAACCTGCCCCCACGTGGGGGCTTCTTCCCAGGTAAAAGTCCGTTGCTAAGGAAGTTACCAGGGAGGTTGGGAGTGGTGATGGCCTTCTTTGGGGAACCCCCTGGGGAGGGGTCTATTGTCCTCAGGGTCTGCTGATGGTTTCTTCCGGGTCTTTTGTTTTCTTGAATCTGCACATCTTAAGAGTCCCCTTCCCAGAGACTCTGTTAAATCTCAATTTTCATTGCCAAGGGCCTTTTCCTATCTACCTGCTTACATCATATTCCCCCCTAGAGATTTCACCACCTTAAATCTTTAAGGGGAAAATGGTCGGTGATCCATCTTCTGAAGCTGCTTCATGCTGACAGATGGGCGCAGACTCTGCCTATGTAAGGGGTGAAACCTCATGCTACCTTAGTTTTAGTGGGCTAGCCAGGATGATGTCGGTGGGCCCCACGGGTGACTTTCGTGAAGTGGGGAGGAGAAAGATGGTCACTTTCTCTCCAGCCGCCTCTACCACCCGGGACCCAGGGTTACTGGGTTCTTGTCTCGCTCGCGGAAAAGAATTTCAGGAGTAGACAAGCAGTGAAGTAAATAGATTTTATTCAGAGGTTTCTGAGGGAGGGAGGAAGGGATAAGTGGGACAGAGAATAGTAAGAACAACACGCTCAAGAGAGAACGCGGGCTTCTCCAAGGGTGGAGAGAGCTCTACACACATCCTAGCACTGGACACGAAAGCATGAAAGTACACATCTCAAGGGGGGAGATGCGGGCGACACATGTGCTTGGCCACATGGCACAAGCAGCACATGGGCTCAGGCAGCATATGCGCGCACTTCCTTTGTTCAATGTGGCCTTTATAGGGTTTCTCCAACCTGCCCCCACGTGGGGGCTTCTTCCCAGGTAAAAGTCCGTTGCTAAGGAGGTTACCAGGGAGGTTGGGAGTGGTGATGGCCTTCTTTGGGGAACCCCCTGGGGAGGGGTCTATTGTCCTCAGGGTCTGCTGATGGTTTCTTCCGGGTCTTTTGTTTTCTTGAATCTGCACATCTTAAGAGTCTTCTTCCCAGAGACTCTGTTAAATCTCAATTTTCATTGCCAAGGGCCTTTTCCTATCTACCTGCTTACATCAAAGGGAGAACATGGACTTCTCCAGAGACGGAGAGAGCCTCAGGACACATCTCAAGAGGCGAGATGCAGATAACATACAGCACTGGCTTGGGCAGCATATGCATGCCCTTTCTTTGTTCAAGGTGGCTTTCTCCAACATAGGCTATGTGGAGCTTCCACCTAGGTAAAAGGCGTTGCTAAGGAGGGGTGCCAAGAGGGTAGAGTTGGGAGTGGTCAATGATCTTCTTTGAAAATACTTTCCTGGGGGCTGGAGCAATAGCACAGCGGGCAGGGTGTTTTCCTTGCCCCAGTTCCATTCCCAGCATCCCATACAGTCCCCTGAACACCGCCAGGAGTAATTTCCTGTTTCTGCAAGTGAGCTTTTTGCAGCCTCAGGGCTATTGGTTTTATTAATTCCCAGAAAATCCATTGCTTTGGGGGGGGGGGGCTCTTTTCTATTTACTTGCAAAAGTTGCAAATGTGGCAACTTTTCTTTCATCATAGTTGCTTCACTTATAATTCTGGTTCTGATACTGAAAGAGGAGGCCTCAGTTTACCCTTGCCAGTTGTTGTGAGTAGTCTCATTCTTTTTTAACTTTCCTGGGCTTTTTCTGATAAACAGAGAATTAACAGCTGTCCATCATAAAATTCTTTCCCAGAGTTTAGGCTCACAAAGGGAGCTAAGATAATGGGAAATACCTAAGGCAAATGGCCAGACAAGGATCTGTTATATTCTTTCATCCTCTGTAACATTTGCCAAGAGCCCAATTTCCATTTAAAAGGGTCTACAGAAAAGCCCTTACCTTTAACTTCCCTGCATTCTCTGTAACACAAAGACCTGGTTCTCCTATAAAAATCTCACAAAAGGAGCCATAGTTAATTGAGTCCTATACTAAGGACTGTAACTCCCACTTGGGGAGCTCCTCTCTTCTACTTTCTAGTAAACTTTTCTACTCTTAAACTCTAAGTCTGAACATCTTTATTATTCAATATTTTTGTTTTTGAAAACACTGGCTAACCTGGGAATTGTGAACGAACACAGAAACTGCCGTCACCACTTCTGACTCACTTGCATCAATACTAGTCTTCAAATGTCTCTTTTCCTTTTAGTACATTTTGTGATTTTTGTTGACAGTTGGATAGTTTGCTCTCCAAGCCATTGTCCTGCCTTGAACATGTATCTCCTTTGCTTGTCTCTATGTTTCTGTGCTTGTTTATGCCATTTGGGAGAAGCCTGTGTTCTCTCTTGAAACTTATTTGGGAAGATGTGAGGAGAGAAAAGGGGGAAAAAATGTGTTCAATAAAGACTATCTTGTTTCACTAAAAAAAAAAAAGTTGGTCTTCATGAACAGGGTGAAAGGAACTGAATTAAATAGGTCATTAGTGTGAGTTTTTGTGTTTATTCAGCTGGGAGTTAGGTTGTGTTTACTGTTTGTTTTACATATGGAGTAAGAGACTAGAACTTCCTCTAATGTCCTTCCTTTTTGTGTTTCCTATTGTCCAGAGTTTCCCTAATGACTTCCTCTTAATTAGGGTCTGAGATCTGTGTTTCTTTGGGTTTTATAATCTTCTTTATTATACAGGGTCCCTCGCCCACCCCCCCTCGGCTATAGCTATGAGGTGGGGGAGAAAGGAAATCAGCCACCATGATTGAAACTCAGTCTATTGGTGATACTAAGCTGGGTATTTCTCTTCTTTGATATAAAAGTTCAGAGGAGGAGGTTGGTTTAATTATTTCCTGTCTCCCGCCTTGGTTAGGAGTTGGTCAGTTCCATTTGGTTTGCCCCTAGCACAACAGTTTCCTTTGACGGCAAATCTTATTAAAGAAGACAAGGAGCTAGAGGTTGTTACCCCCTTTCTACCATTATAGAGATTTGTCTCCTGTCTTCATATTGAGAATCTGGTAGGACACTCAAAAATGAGCTAACAAAAGTAGAAGGAGGAGCATTAGAGCTGGAACCCTCAGGGTTTTTGACTCAGTCTTGCATCCGCTGAATTTCCAGCATCCTGTATCAGCGTCCTGTCAATTACAACTTGCAGCTTTCCTACAGAACTTTCTTACCTGGTGAACTGTTTCTCTTTGTTGTCCCATTTATGACTTCAATTCAGAGCAACAGATTACTCCGTGAACTCATAGCTTTAATACATTTAGAAAAATTGTTGATTCACAGTTTGATCAGTTTTTTTTTCACTTGGGGTGGAGGGAGTGGCCATACTTTTTTCTGGCTCTATGCTTGGCGGTGCTCAGGGAACCATATGAGGCAGGTGTGGGGGATTGAATTCAGATCAGACACATGCAAGGCATTTTTTTTTCCCTCACTGTGAAGACAGTAATGTTTTCCAAGTTTTTTATATGTCAAAGTAGAGATACTGAAGTCGGTGGGTCCTCATGGGTAGCTTATGTGAGGCAGGGAGAAAAGGAACAGTGACTTTTTCCAGGTCACTTTTCCTCTGCCATGGGACAGGCTCAGAAGCCTAGGACTGATAAATCTGAGGTAGCCCCAAGGCAGAGCCAGTCCTAGGCCTTACCCATAGTTTCAGGGTCTTTATTTTACCTCACAGAAAGGAATTTCAGGAGTAGACAAGCAGTGAAGTAAAACCAGATTTTATTTGGAAGTTTAGGAAAGGGAAGGAGGAAAATGAGAAAGTAATGAGTAAAGACAGAATTTGGGCTTCACATCCTAGCATGAAAGCATGAAAGTACACATCTCAAGAGAGGAGATACAGGCAACACACGTGCTCGGGTGCCACATGTGCTCAGTCACATAGAGATATGCAGCACATGAGCTCGGGAGCATATGTGTGCCCTTCCTTTATTCAAGGCTTTTACAGGATTTCTCTAATCTGCCCCCAAGTGAGGCTTTCTAGCTTGGTAAGAATCTGTTGCTAGGGTGGTCAAAAAGGGGGCAGAATTGGGAGTGATCCATGGTCTTCTTTGAAATCCCTTTCCTGCCCTTTTATTCCTGCTGAGCTCCTCTTGGGTGAGGGTTGTCCAGCTTCTCTGAGTCTGTTGTTGGCATCAGGTGGGGGTCCTATCAGATCTTGGTTCCTATGTTTGCAGCCTTGGTCCTGTTGGTTTTATTATATCCTAGTAATTCCACTGCCATGGGGGCCCTTCCTGGTACACTTGCCTCCATCTATATGAAATCCTTTATTTTGAATTTCTTCTCATTTTCTTATTCACTAAATCATTATAAAATCTCTTTCAATAAATTTTATCAAATATATACTTGTTCCATTTGTTGTTTCCTCCTCTTCCTCTCTTCCTCTTTCTTCTCATCCTTCTTCTCTTCCCTCTTCCTTCTTCTTCTTTCTTCTTCTTTCTTCAGTTTTGGGACACAAGTGACCCATGAGAAGTTTTTCATGTGCCTACAGATCAATGATATGTATTTTTCAGTGAAGTGCCTATTCAGCTTCTCTCCTTGTATGGGTTATTGTTTTTCTCCTCCTCTTCCCCTTTGTCTTCCTCTTCCACCTCTTCTTTTTTTCTATCTTTCTTATACCACCCTATTCACATTTCAAGAGAACATATGAAAGCTCAGATCTTGGTTTTAGTTTTCTTCTTTTAAAATACATGTTTTACCCACTACTTTTATTCTGATCCAAATCTTCAATCTATAATTGCTTCCTGAGTTTCTAAATCTGATCACCAAGTATTTGCTTGATTGATACTTCATATTCTTTTTTCATCAAAATTTAATTACAGTCCCTGATGCACTTAGGTATACCCATGGTATTTTCATTTTCAACTAAACTCAAAACATTTCAATGCTATATTTGTTTCCTTCTTTACCTCCCATATTCAGTTAGTCTTCTTTTGTATTTACATGTACATTTATCTCAATTTTCTTTGCATTTTTCGCAAGCTAGGGAAGTCTTCTCTAGTTCATTATACACATTGTTCGAAAGTGATCTTCCAGAGACTTCTGAGAAGATCCAACACCCATTCATAATAAAGAAATTTCAAAATATAGGAATAGAAGGAACATATTTTAAAATAGGAATAGACATCTACAACAATCCTATAGTCAATATTACACTCAATGGCAAAAAACCCTGACTTTCTCCTGAGATCAGATACAAGGCAAGGATGTCATCATCCTTATTCAACATAGTTTTGGATGTCCTTGCTATAGCAATCAGGCAGGAAATAGAAATCAAAGGATCCAAACTGGAACCAAGTCAAATTATCACTATTTGCAGATGACATGATAATATACATGGAAAATTTCAAATATTCCAGAAACAATAAGCCAATACAGTAAAATAACAAGTTAAAAATAAATACACAAAAATCCATGGCATCCTGTATGCAAATAGTAAAGTAAAAGAAAAAGAAATTTAAAAATCCCTTTCAAAATAGTGCCCTCAAACATTAAATACCTGAAAATATACTATCTTTTTATGGATTAGAAGAACCAACACTGTCGAAATGAGGATGTTGGGGGAAGAAAGCAGGTTCTCTGGTGGTGGGTGTGACGTTGGAATTACGTACACATAAAACTTTTATTAAGGATTGTAAATCACAGTGCCATAATCAATAAAGATAAAGTATTTAAAACATTTTTAAATAATAAAATGATATTCTGGGACAGTGAGACAGTAAGGTTAAGGGGCATACACCACATGGTCTCCTGAGCATCATTCAGTCCCTGAGTAGCATCACATCTTCAAGCTCTCACATTGAACCACTGGCCAGGTTGACTAAGAACCACCAGGAGTCAATTTTGGGGAGGAAGGGAAAGGCCTCCTACCAAAAATAGTGATCAGTTGAGTTCTGGTATATTTTTCTACCAAATCAACTGATGCCACTGAAAAATAAATTGACTAGTCAACAGTGTCCCTTTCTTTAAGAGAAGTTGAGGTGTCTTGCTCTTTGTACTTTATCTTGCTCACAACTCAGTAAGTTTCTGTGGTTCTTCAATTGACTGGACCATGAGTTCCCTTATTAATTACAACCCATGAATTGCATGTCACTTCACTTTTGTACTGTTTGCAACTAGTCAGAACAGGGAATGGTGGGGAGCACTGAGTGGAAAGAGGAATTTTCTAGATTGGAGAGGCTTAGAGCTTTAGTGTTCTGAACTAGAAATTTTTTAAATTAGAGAAGTTCAGAACCCTAGTGTCACTGTCCTTGAGGGCTGGTGTGACTGTCTTTGAGGGCTAGTTAGAGGTGGACTTGGGTGTGGGGAAATGTTGGCACTGAAATGATTGCAGAGTTATATTTGTGTTCCATTTCTTCCTATATCATCAGATCTATCTGAGGTTTTATTTATTTATTTGTTTATTTATTGATTGATTGATTTTTGTTTTTTGGGGGAGGAATCAAGGATGTGCTCAAGGATTATTCGTGGTTCTGTTCAGGGATCATTCCTGACAGGCTTGCGGGACCATCTGGGATGCCAGAAATTAAACCCAGGTCAGCTGCACACAAGACAAGTGTCTCACTTGCTGTACTATCTGTCTGGACCTCCATTTGAGGTTTTGTAGAGTAGAATTAGGTTACATTTCATTAGGGTGCATATTCAAGATGTCAAATATAGCATGGTGTACCCTCTTCTTTTTCCTATTTGCAGAGCAGAACTTCCTCATCAATCAGTCTGCTCTCTCTCTCTCTCTCTCTCTCTCTCTCTCTCTCTCTCTCTCTCTCTCCCTTTTCTTTTTGGGTCACACCTAGCATTTCACAGGGGTTACTCTTGGCTCATGCACTTAGGAATTACTTCTTGTGGTGCTTGTGGGACCACATGGGATGCTGGGAATCGAACCCAGTTTGGCCGAGTGCAAGGCAAATGCCCTACCCATTGTGCTATTGCTCCAGTCCCAATAGGTCTCTTTTTTGTGTAAGGCAGTAGGTGCCTTCAGAATTCTCAAAAATTTCTTCTTACACCTTTTACCAATGGATTCATTTATTTGTTCATTTATTTCACAGAAATTTGTGGAGAACCAACAGTGTGCAATAATCACTATCTGGGTCTGGTAATAGTACAGTGCCAGTTGTTTATTCTCATAGTTTACATTCTAGCTGGATGCAAGTAAGACAAATAGTTTGAGATTATCATAAACTCAGTGAGGAAGCTAAAGCTGGGATCATTAAATGAGAGGACACAGGAGAAAGTTCTGTGGATGAAGAGATGGTCTGAGGATGGGGCAGCATCTGTAAGACATGGTGAGGAGAGAAACAGGTTGTGCTGTGAAGAACATCCTAAGGAGAGAATGGCAAGTCAAAAGCTTTGAGAATGGGAGCCAGACTGTTTTGTTCCAAGCAAGACCTGAGTTGAGTGTGGTGGGAAGAGGGTGAGGAGTGGGGGAGTGGTTGTAAGAGGAAGATAAGTAAGAGGGAGGTAGGAGTTGTTAATATGTGGCATTCACCATGATTCATCATTAACACTGCCACTGATGGTGACTAGTGCCTCAATTGAATCCAACACAAAATTCTTGTTTAAATGAGCAAATGAAACAATAATTTATTAGAGACCCGATACAGTCTGTCTCCTACTTTTTCAGCAAACTATTCAATTCCAGAGACTGGTGTGGGTGTTGCTCGTATAAAGGTCTCCTTTTGAGTGTGAACTGAAACCACAGGAAGTCGGTGTCCCATTTGTGGCCAGTGGGTCAGTGAATCTCCTTCTACTCTCTTGGCCAGGGCAGGTTCTGTTGGTTCCAGGAGCAGTTGGGAGAAGGGCTGAGCAGGTCTAGAAGAAGGCCTGTTGATGATGGTCACGTTGATGTCAACAACACATTTAGGTTGTTGAAATTCATCCTCATAACAAAAATCAGTAAAAAGTGAAAAAAATTCCCCTTCCTTTGATGCATCAATTATCTTCTCTTCATATTCAAAGCACAAGTAATCTCTTCTTTGTTGAAGAACAAAAGCTTGACCAAAACCTACATTTCAGATGCTTGAAGGTGTCCACAAAAGATAAGAACCAAAATAAAGCTGCACGAATGAGAATCCTCAGTGATGGTTAGTCACACTTCAGGAATCCACAACTTAATAACCATGAATAGGACCTTGGTAAACAGCAAGATCTGGAAATAAAATTTGATCATCACATACTATTTATCTCTGGATTAAATTAAATATCACCTGGAAACATTTCTGCAAATGCTGGAGGTTTTGATGTCCAATTTAGGAAATAGAAGTGTTTGCTGTTAAAGAGTTTGAGAGAAATGAACTTCAAGCCTTTAGTCCACTTGGTCCTACTTTTTAATTACCACTCTAGTTTTTCCCTTTCCTTACCCTCTCTTTTCTGTTGGTTAAGTAAAAGTAGCAGTAGATACAATCTGCCCCAAGCAAGTCATCCATATATCAATAAGTGAACACTTAGTCTAAGCTATTTTCTACAAGACTCATGAAGCATTCCTAATTGAAACTTAACAAGCTACAAACTAGCAAAAACTCTCACCTTCAGTTCTGGAAGGGAAATGTGATCCTGCATGCAGACTTAAACCCTTTTAATTTTGGCTGGAAGAGAGTGTGACTGTGCAGTTGTGGGCTATAATATTTTTAATTGCTGAAGTGCCATTGTTATTTCACACCTATTTGAAAACACAAATGCCACATGCAACAGATTAGCAAATAGGTTGTGTCCTAGTCTCATGGCTTCATTTTACTAATCAGGATAAATATATGCTAACTAAGGTAGGGAATATTTAATGCAAATACTATAATACATTAGGTGTGCTTACATTTTAAGAAAATTAACTTCACCCAAGTAATTTCAAGTTGTATGAATTCTAACTTTGTATCTAGGACACCTCCTGGATGGAAAAGAATGGAAATACATCTGTGAGCTTCGTCACAGACCCATATCACTCAGCCGGTAATTACTGCTAGTAAATCCTCCCCAAGTATACTCTTCATGTCGTGCACATCCTTTCGACCTTTACCAAAATGTACCTGTCACTCAACACATGTGCTGGCAATGAGGCAAAGGGAACTATAGGTCTTACCTTTCGGCTTTCGACTTTTGAGTTATCTTTAATCATCTTTGAGATGGTGAATCTTTTTTTTTCCTCTGAGTTTCACAAGCCTTTAAAGGCCATCTTCATTTCACAGAGAAGTTCCTCACCCTCAGAGCAATGGTACCTCCGGAGATTACAAAGGTGGAGCCCAGACTGCCTACTCCCCATCAACTGTCCACTAGGGATTCCCAGGTCTTATGGCTATGCCTTCAAACCGACACAAAGCACACTCCAGTTCTATCAAAAGAGTTCTCAGGTGGGGACTGGAGTGATAGTATAGCGGGTAGGGCATTTGCCTTGCACATGGGAGACCCGGGTTCGATTCCCAGCATCCTATATGGTCCCCCGAGCACTGCCAGGTGCAATTCCTGAGTGCAGAGTCAGGAGTATCCCTGTGTATCACCAGGTGTGACCCAAAAAGAAAAAAAAAAGAGTTCTCAGGCAACTGGGCTAATACCAAGGATTTGAGGATGGAGGAGGTGTTGGAGTGACTCCAGTACAGCTCCAGTACAGCTGACTGCACAACTTTGCACAGTATTGCTAAGCTTAGAGTTGCAAACTAAAAATTGTTATTCTTTATAAAATGGTGGTTAAGAGACAATAAAGTTGAATGACAGTGAAGCATATTTAAAACTGTGAGGGTTTGGGGTGTGTGTGTGTTATTTTTTGTTCCCTAGTCTGTTTTAGCCACATCACCAACTATTGTAAATTGGTGTTCACTTGAGTAATTCTACAAGATCTAATGAAAGAGCAAACGATGGTTAGAAAAGGCAAAAAAAAAAAAAAAAAGTAAGGAGAGTGACAATCCCAATTCCACCTTCTGGGCCCACTACTTTTGGAGGGAAGATTTTCCTACCCAGGAGAAGGGGAAGGTGAAGAGGGTGCGGAATCCAAGGGCGGAATGTCTGATCCAAAACAACTCAAAGAAAATCTGCAGGAGTCCTGCTCTCCTGATCTCTGTATTCCCATCTAGTTCTGTCCACCTTGCCTTGCCAGGGCTATGTTTCAGGGAGTTGCAGTGGTGATTGGAGACAGAGAGAGAGAGAGAGAGAGAGAGAGAGAGAGAGAGAGAGAGAGAGAGAGAGAGAGAGAGAGAGAGAGAGAGAGAGAGAGACAGACAGACAGACAGACAGACAGACAGACAGACAGACAGACAAGGAGACACAGGGACAGAGACACAGGGACACAGAGACAGAGAGACAGAGAGACAGAGACACAGGGACACAGAAACAGAGACAGAGAGACTCAGAGACAGAGGCAGAGACAGACAGATAGAGAGAAGCAGGTGTCCCTGGCCTGCAAAGGTCCCGTGCCCAACTCTGGAGAAGCTGCCTGGCCACTAGCCCTCCTCGAGGCACACCGACCCCCAGCTCCTTCGTGGAGTCCCGCGCGACCTCGGGGCGCAGAATCACCTCCGAGGCACCTGCAAGCGGAGGGAAGCAGGTGCCTGGGCTCCGACGTCCCCGGGGCGGCGCCGGCTGCCCCTGGGTAATGATTGCCTGCTGGGCGGCGGGGACGCGGGGGTGGGCGCGCGGCGGGGGCCAGGCGGGCGGCGCGCCGGGGCGCGGGCATAAAGGGGCGCGGCGCGGCGGGGCGCCCCAGCGGCCGGCTCCCGCGCAGCATGCCCGCCCGCACCCCGCCGCCGCCGCTGCTGCTGCTGCTCCTGGCGCTGGGCGCCCCCCGCGTGCGCGCCGAGCCCGGGGACGGGGCCCAGACCTGGACCCGCTTCGCGCGCCCCCCGCCCCCTGAGGCGGCGGGGCGGCTCCCGCGCACCTTCCCCGACGGCTTCCTCTGGGCCGTGGGCAGCGCGGCCTACCAGACAGAGGGCGGCTGGCGGCAGCACGGCAAGGGCGCCTCCATCTGGGACACGTTCACCCACCGCCCCCCGGCGCCCCTCCACGCGCCCTGGGGGCCCGGCTGGCCGTCGGACGCCCCGTCGACGGCCCCGCCGGCCACCGGGGACGTGGCCAGCGACGGCTACAACAACGTCTACCGCGACACGGAGGGGCTGCGCGAGCTTGGGGTCACCCACTACCGCTTCTCCATCTCTTGGGCGCGGGTGCTCCCCAACGGCAGCGCGGGCGCCCCCAACCGCGAGGGGCTGCGCTACTACCGGCGCCTGCTGGAGCGGCTGCGGGAGCTGGGCGTGCAGCCCGTGGTCACCCTGTACCACTGGGACCTGCCCCAGAGCCTGCAGGATGCCTACGGCGGCTGGGCCAGCCGTGCCCTGGCCGACCACTTCAGGGATTACGCCGAGCTCTGCTTCCGCCACTTCGGCGGGCAGGTCAAGCGCTGGATCACCATTGACAACCCCTACGTGGTGGCCTGGCACGGCTATGCCACTGGGCGCCTGGCCCCCGGCATCCGGGGCAGCGCGCGACTCGGGTACCTGGTGGCGCACAACCTCCTCCTGGTGAGTTCGAGGGGCCGCACGAGGGCCCCTGGAGACCGCAGGGGCAGGAGGGGTGCCTGAGCCCCAGCTCCAACACATTCGTGAGGGCTCCTCCGGATCGCAGCCCGGGCAGACGAGCACACGGGCTTCTTCCCTCTGAAGGCAGGGAGTGGGGGGAGGGATGAGGGGAAGGAGGGAGATCCGCGGTGGGCACGCGTGTGAGTGCTCTCTGGAGACCATCTGACAAGAACAAGAAGAAGGAATGAGTCTGTTACCCCAGGAGGAAAGGGAGCTTCTGTTTCTGGGAGTAGAGGAATTTCTGGAGGGTGCAGGTGGGGTAGACTGACTAGTGGTGACCCCCTGCAGAACGAGGAGGGTGCATGCAAGAAAGGAGTTTACTCCAGAGTAGCCTGCTGAGGATGTCATTAGTTCAGGGTCAGGCCAGTAACTTCTGTTCTTGCTTGTGGTACAGCCCCACAGAAGCCAAATTGAAGAAGGCGTCAAAATTGCCTCTCTGGAGAGTTGGTTCCAACTATTGTCTCTAAAAATTCTTTCTGTGGCAGGTTGTGAAACTGCATCCATGAGCCTTGAGCACAGGGGCATGAAGACGCCAGTCTTAGAGCTAAGCAGAACAGGGCAGAAAGAATTGTACAGGTGGTACAGATCTGGCCCAGCAGCAATTCTGTTTCCAGGCTGCTTCCTCTTCAGTTGGAAGGGCTCCTGGTTATAAGAGTATTAGCCTGACAAAATTGATTTTAACATCCTTTTACAGAAGATTGCATGTTGAGAGGAGACAGCATTGAGGTACCATAAAAAAACTATCTCCTAAGTTGTTCTTTTCTTCCTTTTATCCCTTATTATGTTCCTTGATTAGAACATTCGTTTATAATGATGTCCGCTGTTGAGACGCTTTGTACAGTTTTGTATCATGAGAGAATATTTTATGTACACGTGTAACATTTTAATAAAAGTGTTTAAATGTCACTTTTTGTACCATATCCTGAGCCTATTTGAGGTACTATTTTAAAATTTAGAATTCAATCACATATTTGGAACAAATTCAAAAGCACCACTTTAACACAATTTTACTTGAAATCACAGATGATAGAAGTAGAACAGTACTGGGTTGCTTAGATAACCTCTTGTGCTGGGCTACTGCTGTTAATGTTGTAAAAATGGGTAAATTAGGTTTGTATGTCAACCCCACCAACCTGTTTGCTACCATGGGTCAGAAGAGAGTGCTAGATTTGTTGGATTAAAATTGTAATTTTAGTGATTTCATATTGAACTTTTTTATTAAGATACTTTACAGCAGTGGTTCTTAAGCTTTTTCAGTTTATCAATCTTTTTAAGAACTTTAAAGACATTATGTACCAGATCTTTATAGTCATGATAGAAAACCTATGACTCCTTTTCTGAAGGAAACAAGCAAATTATCAGTTCATATGAGATACAGATAAACTCATGGGCCAGACAGACGAGCTAATAAATCATTCCTGCAATATCACTATTAGATTAAAATAATGAGTTCTGCTTATAAAGTGCATATAATAAATTATATATATGCACAAAGTCAGCCCTGGATATTATAGTGTTACTTGAGCATTTCCTTTATATGACAACAAATTAGGATGACAGGAACTATCTGGTACTCTGATATTTTGAATAGTTAAAATCTTGTTGATTCTGAAGCCCACTCTTGGCTTTTGCTAAACTTTTTGGTTATAATTTTGTATCCTTCCACAAAACACCCTTAGCAAACACTAACTACCCTGTCTAGAAATGCACTGGACTTTGGATTTACAAGAAATTAATAACAGGTGGCCACTTGGTTTTGCTGATGCTGCAAACAAAATGCAAAATTGTGGTAAAATATTAATTTAATCTTCAAATTTCTTTGGTTTGGAATTTAGTTATTTTGGTATATTATGAAGAAGTTAATTCCCATTATCAAAAATATCTTTAAGTTTACATATGAGATATTTTTATTCTGTTTTCAATATCCTTTTGGAATACACGTGTGGTGGAGAGGGTAAGAGGGAAGTTGACCTTACTTGGAAAGCTAAGGCATATTCTGCAGATTTTGAATGAAAAATCTTTTTTCCTACCCAAATCAGTTGGGGTTTAGGTATTGCTTTTAGGGATAACTGAACTCCTAACTTACTCATTTGCTTTTGGATATATGATACAGATTAAGAATAAAGCTGGCCAACATGCCTCCCCACTCTATCCTATGTTTTTATTAATTTGAAAGTAGGCTAAGAAAACCTCTTGAGTAGACTGTAAATTATTACTTGGTGGGGTTCACACCCAGCCATGCTCAGGGCTTACTCATGGCTCTGCCCAGGGATCACTCCTAGTGGTGTTTGAGGACCAAATGTGGTGCTAGTGATCGAATCAGATTTGTCTACATGCAAGGGAAGCATCTTAACACCTTTATTAGTTCTCTAATTCTAACTGGAAATTTGAGTCTTCCTACAGTTTTATGAATCATTGATGGACTGACAGGCAAGAAGTAGATCAAACAAACTAGGGGATAAATAGTGGGGGACTCTGCTCAAAATAGAGGTCTTGGTATTTTGTTGTTGTTGTTCCTTCTGGAGTGAACCCTGCCATACATGGTGTGTATCTGTATGTATGTGTGTAAGAGAGAAAGAGAGAGATGCAGAGACACAGAGTCAGACAGAAAGAAATTGAAAGCAGAATCTTCCTCTCTAAATGCATAGGAGACTTGATGGTTTTACTCCACTAAGTGTATACCAAAGGAGGAAGGATATACCTTTGTCTCCCATTTGAAGAACTGCTCCTATGTCTTCACAGGTCTTGAAAAGGTTTGTGATGATCTCCCCTCCCCTGAAACATTAGGGCATTAATTGGGGGAAATCTAGCCTCAGTGCTCTCTGTTTTTTCCTCCTCATGGGTTTCCCAGCAGACCACAAGCAAGTTGAGTATAAGTGTGAATATACACAAGATTTCTCTAAGAGATTCTTGAAGACATTTGTGCACAAGAATCTGTGGTAAAAGATAATTTCTTTCATTTAAGGAGGTGAGACAGCAATAGTTTTTTGAACATTAATTTATAATGCAAGCATAAAAGGCATTGAGCAGGCTACACATTACATCAAAGCTCATTTCTTAGCTCACCTGCACAGCATTTATGTAACCACTCTTTCTCCTTCTTGCATCACTTGGCTCAATTTCGCTGCCAGAAACCCGCTATCTTCCTTCTCAGCTCTGGTGATTCCTTCCCAGTCCCCTCTGCTTCCTTCTGTTCACCTTGCCTCTAAATATTGAAGTGCTTCCTGGGGCCCCTTCTCTAGATGCACACCAAATGATCTTGCAAATTGTGTATTTTTCTGTGACTCAATTTTGAGTCTTCAGCCAGGATTTCTGCCTTGAGCTTCAGACTTGGATAGATGACCTGTCTCCACCTAGATAGGCAAAGGGCATGTCACACTAAACACATCCCAAAGCAAATCCTGTTTTTCTTACCATCATAAAGGTAACTTCGCTTTTCAGTTCACTGAGTCCCAAGTACCAATTTTCCCTTTCACATCTTATTTTCAACCCATCTACAAATCCAACAATTCTACTATCCTTCAATACAGATCCAGAATTGAACTATACTTCCTCCTAGCTGCAGACTCAGCCTAAACTGGAGCAGCTTCTTACCTGGTGTTTTCTACTCTTGCCCCTTGTGTATGCATTATGATCTTCTCAACAAGGGGTCACTGTGAATGAAAAAGAGACGATTTCTGCGTATTAACATACTGCTTTTCTTCAAGAACCTATTCACCACAGAAAACACCTCTTCTCGGTCTATGGACCTCACTTCTGTGCCTCATACTGCACTGTACCTTTTGTTGAACTTTATGCCTCCTTTTCTCCCCTCCATTAGTTGCACAATTTCTTCCATGGGGGAACCATATTCCCTTCATTTCTAGCTCCTAAGATGCCATCTTGCTCATGGTGGATGCTCACACGGTGAATTCTGATGATTTACCAACCTTCTAAACGTGTGGTCCTAGAATCTGCTCCAATTGACAATCTTTTTAGCTGCTTCTAATAGGACAAAGTTGTATTAAATCTATCTGAAATAGGAAACTGTTACCAGAATAGGTCAGGATCTGACATTGTTTGTGCAAAGTTAAGACTTGCATCAAATTTATGATTTTATTATTTAAAAAAACCCCTCAATTTAAGGATTCCCGATAGTAACTCTTTAACATTATGAAGGAGTGGGGGACATTTTCTGCCTGACTTTAGGACATGTTTTGGAAGTATGTTTGTAACCTGGGTATTTTCATTCCTCAAGTAATAGTGGTGGCAATTTCTGTAGGAGATAAATGCTGAACTATACATGCAATCTCTTAGAGAGGCAAACTGTGTATTTCTCTGTGACTCAATTTTGAGTCTTCAGCCAGGATTTCTGCCTTGAGCTTCAGACTTGGATAGATGACCTGTCTCCACTTAGATAGGCAAAGAGTAATTTTGTACCAATTTTTTTTTTTACCAATTTTACCAAAATTTTTGGCAATTTTTCTCCAATTATTTGGTTTATGGATAATCAACTGGGTTGAAAATAACCTTATTTTACAGGCTACTACTAAATCCAATAGCAGACTAATAAGAAATAGTTAATCTACCAGAGAACTTGACTTCTCTTTGACTGTCTCACAGTGTTTTCTGAAGGTCACAGCACAGTCCTTAAAAGTTGAAGAAAAGAGAGAAAATGCAGATTATTCAAATCATGTCAGTATGCATTTCTCAAGGTAAAATCAAATGAATCACAACTGCTACCTGAATATGCAGTTAGTCATGGATTTCTAATATAAAAGTTTTCTGAGTTTTCCCTTTTTTTTAGACAATAGGATTGTTTTAAGTCACAGTTGTATTATACTTCTTGGTACAAAAGTTGCCTTTCTCTTAATGAATGTTATCTTCCTAAGGCAGAAAGGAAATCTTAGTTGTGGAGGAGAGTAGAATGCGTGCTGATTAGAGGACAAGAAATAAAGGGTGGGTGTGTAAAACATTGTTGCCTACCTCCTTCACCATCTGTGGCTCCTCAGGAAACATAAGCTGTCCTTGTAATCTATATGTAAGCAGATGCGTTTCATGTATCTTTCCGATATGCTGTCTTGGGGTAGAAAGACAAGGACCTCTACACCACTCTTCCAATCAGTTTGGGAGAACCACCTCCGTCTGCCTCTGAGGACATGACTGAAATGCTCCTGTTTATCAGTAACTCAGTGACTCATTCTTTTGTAACTCCCTGATTTTAGAGAATGTATTCCTAGTTATTTTTAGAAGCAGTGTAGGGCTGTCTCAGGACCGACCTCTGTCCCATTGTCTTGGCAAGGAGCAGCAGGTAGACTGTGGCTGAAGAAGTCAGAAGAGGCTAGAGCCCTTAACTCCTGAGATGGAGCGACAAGAGTGACAGATTCTCTATGATAGGGCCCAGAATGGCTCCAAAGGCACATAGGAGTGGGGTGAAAGTGGGGAATGAGTGTGATGTCCAGGCCCTGATACAAGTCACTTGGTTTTCCTTTCTTTCCCCCTTCTCCTTTTTTTGAGCCACACCCAGTGGTGTTCAAGGCTTACTCCTGGCTCTGCACTCAGGGATCATTCCTGGTGGGGCTGGTGGGGAGAATCATATTCCACGAATGTCAAGGATCGAATCTGGGTGGGCTGCTTGCAAGGCAAGCACCTGAGCTGTGCTTACTATCTCTCAGGCCCCTTCTCTAGGCCTTTGGAGGATGTTCCCTTTTCTTTTTCCTTGCTGACTACCATCTATCTTTGAATTTCTCATCACCTGGTCTTTTCCCTTCAGGCATTCCTCTGCTTAAAGAGTTTTTGTGGAGTAGCCCAGATCCTGTCACCCTGCATTGGTTGCCTGAGCCCTGCCAGGACTGATCCCTGAACACAGAGCCAGGAGTAATCCCTGATTATCTCTGAGTGTGGACCCCAAAAGAAAAAACAAACCAAAAAATGCTAATGTCTGGTGGTTAAGAAGTCACATGTGATCTGTGATCTGCAGTTAGGAGAGAAATGCCAGTTACCATATGCTGCTGCAGTAGAATTAAGTGTGAGTTAGTAGTGACTCCCCAGTGCTCGCAGGCTCTTGCTAGCCCCTGTCCTTCCTGCCTGGTTACCTTCTCTGACATGCCCAAGCCTAGGGTGGACACTCCTGCTTTCTGCTCTCATAAAATCTTGCACTTGGCCTCTACTAATACAAACTTAACACATTTTATTAAAATGATCTGTCCTCCTGTGACAGACCTGGCTGGAGCTTTGAGATGCCAAGAACCATGTTTCTCTTGCTTTATGTTATATGCCCAAAGAGAAAATAGGAAGAGAGGGAGAGTGTAGATATTTGTCTATGAATGAAAGGATGTCAACTCCCCATTGCCCACACCCTCAGCAATGTGGAAGGAAGAAACATTAACAATAGGTTATTTCTGGATGGTGGGCTTGCAGATGACTTTTCCCCCTTTCTCATTATCTGGACATTGTAATTGTTGTAGAAGCAAAATGTATTGTTTTCATGCTGGATTTACCCTAAGTAGTGTTTACGGGAGATGATGGCAGGTTGAACTTTCACATCTAATTCTATTATTTGCTTTGAAACTCCCTTAAACCTTTAGTAAAGAAGCTGTCAAAGAAAAGAAGAGGAAGGAGAAGATAAAGGAGGAAAGGAGTGGGGTGAGAGGAATAAGGAAAAAAGAAAGGATGCAGGGAGAAAAAATTTCACCCTGGTGGGGAAAGCAGAGCAGCAGCAAACTGTGCAGCTATGAGCAGACTGTGTTGGCAACATAGTGGACCTCAGAGCTGCCAGCTGAGGTGTTGGAGGAGAAGTTAAAAACCACCCTTTAGATTGCTCAGAATCTTCAAGAAGCTTAGAGCACGGGAGGTGAAGGGCATTGAGTGATGACATGAAGAGAGTTCTCAAAAGCCGTTTCACAAACACCTAGAATTCTAGATCTCATTCTCACAGCCACCCAATCACTGTTGTGGGGCATCTCCCCCTTCTCCACTAAGTGAGAAATATGTTTTCTGGAAATGAAAATGGAAGGGGTATGGACCAGGGTATGGGCATCACATCAAATATAAAGATTGAATAGACAAATGCACCTTTGAACTGGATCTCTATTACCACAGCCTCCCCACCAGGCTTTCAGAATTTTGGGGGTGTGATTTTTACTCTCCACAGGACTCATGAGAGTCCTGAGGAGGTCATGAGAAGAGCCTAAGGTGTGATCCTCGAGGCTCCATATGAATGGCAGAGAAGTCATTACTTGGTGAAACTCAAAGTCACCAATCTCCATCCAAGGCTCAGAACTTCCCATCAAACTTTTGTTACTTATTCAGTGAGGACAACTGATGAAAGCACTGATCTGTGGAAAGCACTGCTTGGGAGACCAAAACAAACAAACAAATACATACAAACAAACAAATATACATGCAATGACAAAATGGCAACAGCCAAACCAAACCCATCAATGCCTGAAGAGTATGAAAAGTAAGTTATCGCATCCTAAAAATAGGAATAGAATAGTACAACAAAATAGATGGGTGAATCACACTTTTAGATTAAATCATTAGGATGGAAATGCAAAGTACAGTAGAAGAATTTGGATATGGGATGAATAGAACCACTCTGATAGAGCTAGAAGGAAAAATATGGGGACAAAAATTGGAAAAGTAAGGAAAGTCATGGATAAAAGAAGGTCAAATAATTTTAAAATTTAAAATACCTAGATCATGGGCCAGAGTGATAATACAGTGGGTAGGGTGCTTGTCATACAACTGACTTTGATTTGATCCCTGGTACCCCATGCAGTCTACTGAGCCCCAGCAGGCGTGATCCCCTGAGCCTAGAGCCAGGGTAAGCTCTGAGTACTGCTGAATGTGGCCCCAAAAGGAAAAAAAAATTAAAATTTCTAAATCATTCATACTTAGAGAGAAGAAGGAGGGCAGTGTGGTGTTTACCAGTGGTCCATTGACTCTTGCTTCTGTGTGTTTATGCTCTGTGTAAGTTTAGTCCCTCCCTAGGGACTGTAGTCTTGATTGACATGCGGCTCACTGGGTTTGTAGCAAGTGTGACAGAGGCACATGCTTCATACATACATTCTTACTGGGTCTTTACCCCTTGTATTCGTCCATCTTAATAGCCAGCATCACTGCTTAGATGGGGTTACTGACTGATGAGAGCCGACACAGACTTAGGGAGCTCCAACTATCTTGGGCATTCTTTCCTTAGGTGAGAGTACAGCTGAATGAAAGTATACATGAGTGACCTCTGCTGTGTGATATGGAGCCAAACTATCCCCCTAACTCCACTGACAGGAGAAATAAAGAAGCTTGACTGTTTTGGTTGCTCAACTTCAGCGACTTCTTTTGTAGTAAAACTTAAATAAGGAGAAACGCAGTAACGAAATGATTTAAAAATATTCCTAGACCTAGAGGCATGAATTTTCATATTGAACAAGAAGTTCAGGGGAGCCACTACCTGCTGGAACAGTACATGCTCCTTCCTCCTCGGGGCTGCTCCACCTCCCAAGTTGGTGGGTTCCAGATCAGAAAATTGGATGTTTGGAAACTGAGCATGGAATCGTGGCTTTCATTTGGCTGTACTCTATGAATCACCTCCACAATTCCCCATGGGTGCTGGAACACCGCCACTTTGCTTGTGTTACAGTCCTTGTGGCTTTTGGCTTTAAGTGCCACCTGCCAAAGGACTCCTATCAGAGCAGTTCTGGGAATAGTGACACACTCAGGTCCAGGCTTGGGAGCTCGTGTGGGCCTGGGATAGATCCTAGATCTGCAAGCGAAGTGTAAAGTCTACCCCTTTAAGCCCTAAAATTTCATGGAATATCAGCTTGTAACTAAAAAAGTAAAAACATTATTCATGTACAAGATTCTTTAGAAAGTGTGAGAATGCCTGCCCTATTCCATTGCCCCCAAATACGTTATTTCATAGATTCAAAACATGATATTTATATTGATTTTCTGAGCCACACCTGGCAGTGCACAGAGAACTATACTTGGTACTAGGAATCAAAGACTGGCTTGGATGCATGCCAGGGAAACATCCTACCTTCTGTACTATCTCTTTAACTTTTAAAAATGGGGTGCAGTAGTTTTGTACATCAGTATCATAAACTTTAACATTGTTGTAAAGTTTATATACATTATCCATGTATAAAGTTTATTTGTATTACCTAGAATGGAATAAAATTTAATTTTAGAAATTAAAAAAAGTGCCACCTGCTCCCTGCCCCCAAGGACGGGAGCCCATCTTCGTGATCTACTCTCCCACCACATCTCTGATCTATGGAGGAAAGCAACTCCTGAATTTCCTGTCATGCATCTGGTCCCTGATGTCATATTCTTGCGGACCTTAGAGAATGGTAGGTCCTTTTCCCGGATGTGTCTGTTAGACATTGACCACTCCAGCTTGCCTGCTTCTCAAAGTTTTTTTCATTCCTTCCTCTGTCAGCTCTCAGGGCAACCCAAGCATATCTATGCTCTCAACATTTGCCATCACATTTTTTGAGATTTTCCACCTCTTGACATCCTTGAAAGGCCATTAAGATCTATTTATGTTCTGCTCATCATTGAATTCTTTCACATCCTTTCCCTTATTTCTCACCTTTCATCAAAGATCCTCAACAATCAATCTCAGTGATACTCCTTGGGGTCCTACCAGTACATACTAATTCTTGAAGCTAGTTTATTGTCTTTTATCTTTCCTCCTCTGTCAGGTCAGTTGGTTTCAGTGTTTCTTTTTAGGGCAAGAGACTTCCTTGGAATAAGGAAATCCTGTTATTTACTAGGGAAGGGCTAGCTCTGTAAGTGTGTGGATTCTGAAGCATCTGAAGAGCCCATGTCCTCAGAGGCTACATCCTACCTTTCAGAGTTCCAAGATTATCTTACAGGGTTCTGACCTTGGCGTAACAGCCCTGCCCTGAGGGAGTACTTAAGTATTCTTGAATCTTTAAAGCTCCATCAAGTGCTAGTTCTGAGGCTACATTGTGTCTACTCTTCCCCCCTTCATGAGATAAGGGCCTCTCTATATATCACAATGTCTTCCTCTCATATTGAACAGGGTCCTCGGATTCTCATTATCTCTTCAGAGCGTCTCAATACAGTAAAATAGGAACCACTCAATTTCCTTTTTCCTTTTTCACATTGGAATGCTCCAATCATTGTACCTGAAAGGGCATTCTCTGCTACCAGGATACATCTGGTGAAATATTTTGCAGCTGGATACATCTTGTGCCAGAGCACTATCCATTCTCTACATATAATTCAGAATAGCATTTTCTTTGCCTTACAGATGTGAAGTTTCTTTTGTGTTAGTTTGGGTAGTCTGAGAAGAAAATGTAAAGACAACTAAATGTGTATAACATTTATTGGTAAAAAAACAACTGTGAAATCTAAAGGAGAGGAACCAGAGAAGAGATGGAGCTCTAAGTCATGAAACATGTAGGATACAGAGGATAAGGAGGACTGTGTGGCAAGAGTCTGTGTTAGCTGTGCAGATCTAAGAAAGATCCACTAGGATCAGGGGGAATACTTGACTCAACATTGTCCACTGGAGAATCTGCATCTTATGTATTCAGTCATAGGGGAAGAGCCTATCAAAAATCAGAGCTTTAGAGAGTAATGGAGTGGAGGACCCAGAGGGGTAATAACTTGTGCCCCAGAGAGTTGTGCTTCTCATAGCAGGAGAATTGAGTTTGAAAATTGAGAATTGAGCCTATTTGTCATGGCCACCATAAAGATCAGTGAGGAATGCCACACAAAAGAACTTAAAACTATTTTCAGCCTAAGGCTTGACATTTATCTAGGCATTTAATCAGTCATGAAGGTAGAATAAGGGGATTTCCAGACATTCAACGTTTCAAAGGAGTAAATTTTCCATGAACTCTTTCTTAGGAAGTTGGAGGATAAACTGCACTTAACAGCATAGAGACAATAAGGAAGGAGACAGGATGCACCAAAGAGTAGGTCTGAGGCTGGGAAGTGAGGATGAGATGTCTGTGTCAGGAAAACAACTGTGCTGCAGACCCGAGGAAAACTGTCCCAGAAGGGGTGTGGGTGGATGGCATTCCACATGTTTGCAAGAAATATATTACAGTTGATGTGACCTTGTAGAAGTCATGCTGAGAAGTTGTTGGAAAGCACTGTGATTTGTAACTTCAAGGAAAATAAACATAGGGAAAATAAAGTTTCAATTACTGCATTGAAATTTCCAGTTATGAAAAATAACCGTACTGGCTGACTCACATCTGTGCTGAATACTAGTTAAATCAAAACCTGCTATATAGTTAACCTGGCTAGGAAAGGGTACCAAATCCTCTTCTATCATAATAGAAAGTTAAAGGGTGCTGTTTACTTTTTGGTGTTTGGATCATACTCTGCAATGCTCAAAGTTTACTCCTGGCTCTGTGTTCAGGGGTCATCCCTGGTGGTGCTCAGGGAACTGTATAAGGTGTCAGGGATTAAACTTGGGTTTACTGTGTGCCAGGTAAATGCCTTTTATGCTATACTATCTCTTTGGCCCAGTAGGTAAAGTTTAAAATATGGAACTATGATAATGTTTATGTTTCAAAGGAAAAAAATCATGAGTCAAAGGTGGTTACCTCTGGGGAGAGGACCTAGAGAGAATGTAAAGGGAGTAGGAGAGGGAACTGAAATTCTGTTATTTAGAACCAGGTGTTTGACTTTTAGATATGCTACTTTCATAGAAGTAAAAAATTACTTGACCATAACTTTAAAAACTATTTTTTTCTGGTTATAGTACATATTTATAGTATCTCAGACAATAGAAATTTTTATATTTTTATTTTTAAGCCAAACTTTGGAACATTTCTAAAATTTAAGATGAATGCCTTGTGAGATTTCATACTTTTGATGATAAAATTATTTTTACACTAAGGTCCAATAGTAAACTATGAAGGTATTGTTAGTCACCTTTTCTCACATACACTAGCTAATATTTCAATCTTTTCAGTGTTTGATACTTAATACAAAATCAGTAAGGTATTTATTTAATCTATGAATACTTATATAGCCTTTAAAGCATCTGTTACTTAAGCAGCAAAAGTATTGTATTATACAGAACCTACATTCAGTTTTCTTACTCCAAGAACATAACAAAAGATTTGTAAATTCTCCAAATAATTACTGAGCTAACTAATGTGTTCCCAGATAAGATATACGTTATTAAAACTTATTCGAGTGTTCAAATACTTTTTGATCATGTGGTATATTTTCTCTGGAAACATATTAGATATCTCAAAATGGCAGATTTATTCTATGAAACCATATTTCCACCTAGCTATTCTCTCTTCCTCATTCCTGATATACCGAGTACTTACATAATTTCCCTCCTGAGTTTTTTCTTAAATCCACATCCAATTCTTATCCAAAACCTAGAAGTTTTTATTCTTTGAACACTTTTGTGTCTGTGATCCCTCAAAGTAATGACTCAGGACTGACGGGGTAGTACGGAGGGAAGTGACCAAACCCAGGTTTGATCCCCAACACCATATATTATCCTCCGAGTCCCACCAGAAGTGGTTATCCAGGAATAAGCTCTGAGCACTGCTGGGCATGTCCCTGCCCCCAAACCAGAAAAAAAAAAAGAAAATAGTAGTGATAATTCTCCTGTGATCAAATGAAAATGATTATGGACTTTGCTAACCCCTCTTAGGGGGAGTGAAGTCCCATGTAGAAACAGGATAGACCTTCCTCCTGGAATCAAGACACAGCCAAGTTCAGGAAAGTAGTTGGAAGTGTAGGTACAAGAAAAAGGCAAGAGGTAGCGGAATCAAAACTGCTTGTGACAGACAATAGCAAAAATGATCCCTCATGGTAGAGAAAGTCAAGCTGAAAGCCAAGAGCAGGACTGGTGGATTTCAGAGACCCAGTAGTTGTAGTGAATGGAGGAAGTCAGCGTGTTGTAATGGTCATAGTTTTCAGAACCCAACCTTGACTCAGAATCAACCTTATGATGTTCTCCTCCTTCTCCTTCTCCTTCTCTTTCTCCTCCTCCTTCTTCTCTTTCTTCTCCTCCTTCTTCTCTTTCTTCTCCTCCTTCTTCTTCTCCTTCTCCTTCTTCTTCTTCTTCTTCTTCTTCTTCTTCTTCTTCTTCTTCTTCTTCTTCTTCTTCTTCTTCTTCTTCTTCTTCTTCTTCTTCTTCTCCTCCTCCTCCTCCTCCTCCTCCTCCTCCTCCTCCTCCTCCTCCTCCTCCTCCTCCTCCTCCTCCTCCTCCTCCTCCTCCTCCTCCTCCTTCTCCTCCTCCTCCTCCTTCTCCTCCTCCTCTTCCTCCTCCTCCTCCTCCTCCTTTTTCTTCTCCTCCATCTTCATCTCCATCTTCATCTTCTTCCTTTTTTGCCTCCTTCTCCTCCGGCTCTTCCTTTGTAAATGCATAATGGATATTTTAGAAACGTATCTGATATGAGAGATATGTCTGTCACATCATGGGATCACAGGGAATAGTCTTACGTGACCTCCACTCTGAGCTGAGTATGGAAGTTTACTTTGGGTAGGTGACTAGGAGGAGAGATACTGAACTTTATGGGACTAGGTAGAGCAAAAGGCAGGGTGAGCTCAAAAATTTTACCCACAGGTGCAAGCGAAATTATACCTGCAGAGAAGCAGACTATTTCCCCAGCTTGGCTACAGGTTCAGTTTGTGAGCAGAGGGTATGTCTCTCTCTGGTTGGGAAGGGGAAGGTTCATTTCTTTCCTGAAGACTATGAATGATTTTAAAGGAAACACTTGTTCACTGATATTTGGGAGTGAAACCCTGGTGAAATAACTTAACTAGCTTCCTGTCAAATAAGAATGGTATATTGCCTGTCCTCTATAGTGTGTTTTCATGACTTTAGTTTATTTTTTAATTGAGGTACCATTTCAAACAACTGTTGTAGGGATATACCTTTATGCCTCTTCAAAATAAGTTACCACAGTAAAGCAACCATTGAAGTGCATCTCTACCACTATCTCTGGAGGACCCCTGTTTTTTTGTTTTATGCCATTTCCTCCTAACTCTCTGGTAGCTTCAGTGTTGTGGTCTGAGTTCAAGGGCTTGTTTTCATTTGATTTTGTCTGTTTCCTTTTGCTGCTTCTTTGTAAATGACAAACCAGTGTGGGCATCAATATGTCTTTCTCTTTCTGGCTTACCTCACTTAGCCTGACACCTAATTCCTGATTCCTGGAACCTCATGTGATTCCCAGAGCCTCATCAGGAGTAATTTCTCAGCACAGATTTAGGAGTAAGCCATTAGCTCAGCCAATTATGAACCCTAAACAAAACAAAATTAAAATAAAACAAAAATGACTTTACATAAAAATTTTTACTTCTGAAATCCATTTTATTTCATATAAAAGCAAATTCAGTTAAAATCATAAAAAATAAATTATATTAATTCATATTAGTTTTAAGTACTTTCATATAACTGGATAGGTAGGCATCAAATGACATTTGAGGAACATTCTTAACATAAAACAAAGAAAACAAAATAAACAGAAAAGTAAACCAGAAAAAAATAGGTTATTTAGAACATTGAGCACACATGGACTGGAGCGATAGCGCAGTGGATTGGATGTTCGCTTTGCATGCGGCTGGCTTGGGTTCGATTCCTCCGCCCCTCTCAGAGAGCCCGGCAAGCTACCAAGAATATCTCGCCTGCAGGGCAGAGACTTCTTGTTGCTTCTCTGTAAATTACAAGCTACCTGTGAGGTATTCAGATATGCAAAAGAAACAGTAACAAGGGTTCATTGGTGGTAGAGATTGGACACTGGTAGAGGGATGGGTTCTCGAACATTGTATGAGGGAAACACAAGAATGAAGATGGGTAAATTTGTAATTGTACCTTCATGGTGACTCACTTATTAAAAAATAAATTAAAAAATAAAAAAAAGAAAGAAACAGTAACAAGTCTCCCAATGGAGATGTTACTGGTGGCCCGTTTGAGCAAATCTATGAGCAGCAGGATGACAGTAATACAGTGACAGTGAGCACACATAAAAATTTAAAAAGAAGCTATCAGAAATATTTAAAAAATGTGAAGCTCAATTATATGATTGTTGAAATAAAATGTTTATCTAAAAAGTTGAAAGGTAAAAGCAATGCTCTGGAAGAAGTATGTACACACATACACACACACACACACACACACACACACACACACACACACACACACCACACCACACCCCTTCCAAAGTGCCAAAGAGATATGTACTGAAAAAGGGGAAAAACGTTGAAAAGATTGGGGCCGTAGGATAGCACAGAGGGTAGGGTGTTTGCCTTGCACGCGGCCGACCTGGGTTCGATCCTCTGCATCCCATATGGTCCCCCAAGCACTGCCAGGAGTAATTCCTGAGTGCAAAGCCAGGAGTAACCCCTGAGCATAGCTGGGTGTGACCCAAAAAGAAAAAAAAAAACATTGAAAAGATCAAGTACAAAAGTCTGACATGAGACAAATAGGCACTTCAGAAATTGAGAAAAAAAATGGATGGCAGAAAAATTATTAAAGAAATAATCTAGAAAAATGCATCAAAACTGAGAACACAAACGGTAGAGTTAAAAATCTTACTGAAATCCTAATAGAGTGGATGCATAGTTATGTAAGGAGTCAGAAAGCTTTCTACAATGTAATCTTTCCTAAGAAAGTAAAGGAATATATGTACAAGCAAAACTACAAAGTAAAGAAATGAACAAAAATGGGGAATATGAAAGTAAAGTTCCAGTTCTTTAAAATCATTGTTGTTATAGTTAAGGTAACATGTTTATAATTGAATTAACAATGTGGTTTTGAGGTACAATTACTGTGCCTCAACACCAGCAAAGTACCTAAAACCTTCGACCAATGTTCATTATAAATGGCTTCTTTTTTCCCACCTCCACCTCTTCTCTCCTCTGCTTGATAATCTCAGTTCTGTAATTCAAGATCAAGGACTTGTCATCATTTGATACTGTTTATTCCTTTGTTTTGTCTCTCTCTCTCTCTATGCCACAGATGAGTGAGATAATCCAGTATTATCTGACTTTTATTTAAAATCCTCTGACTTAATTTTGCTTAATGTGACACCTCTCAGTTCTATTCAAGTTACAGGAAACTGCAAGATACCATCTTTTCTTACAACTGCATAGTATTTATTGTGTAAACAAGCTACAGATTTCCTTACCCATCTGTCCAACTGTCACTTGTCACTGGACAGTTGGGTTACTTCTATATCTTAGCTGTTTTGTTAAGTACTGCAATTCATAAGGAAGAAAGGGAAAATTTCCAGAGTCAGAGCATCTCAGTTAGTATCTTATCTAGTCCAGATAGAACTATCAGAGTGGAATGATCTAACAAAGAAGGAAGAAATTTAATTTAAAAGTAGCTTAAACCAGTACTGTAGAGATAGAACAATAGATAAGACTTACCTTACGCATAGTTGAACTGGGTTCGAGCCCCAGTATCTCACATTGTCCACTGAGCACCATAAGGAGTGATTCCTGAGTGCAGAGCCAGGAGTAAACTTTGGGCATTGCTAGGTGTGCCCCCCAAAAAAAATTCTCCAAAAAGAAAGTTGTCTAAATAAAATAGGGGGTACAACAGTGAATATCATGGATAATCACAAAAGTCTTTTTAAAAACACCATGGTCATCATCATCATCATCATCATCATCATCATCATCATCATCATCATCATTCCGTTGATTGTCGAATTTCTCCAATGGTCTCAGTAACGTCTTCATTCGTCTTAGCCCTGATATTTTAGAAGCCTCTCTCTACTTGTCCTTCCCAACGTTGCTGCATTGGAGGCTCTTTCAGGGTCAGGAGAATGAGACCCGGCTTGTTACTGGTTTTGGCATATTAATACACCATGGGGACATTTCGAGGCTCTCCCATGTGGGCAGGAAACTCCTGGTAGTTTGCCAGGTTCTCCCAGAGGAGAAGTAGGCTATAAGATATTGTATGGCTGCAAAGCGGTTCCGGGAGCTTGCTTTTAAGTCTCTGGATGCTGGCCGTTGATGGGATTACACGGTGCCGGGGGAAGACCCTGGGTGTGACCGCCTAGCTACTGGGAAATGGGAAATCTGGGTGGAGCAGGCCCTGTGCCAATATGAGCAGCCTTGGAGGTCTCAGCCTTGGGTCCCACACACCTGAGTTCCTCTGCCGGTACCTTCATGCCTGAGGCTCATCCGGATGTGTGGAGAGGGGCCTTGTGCATGGCTGTGGCTAGGTTCCGGAGGTCTTTGGCTGCCAGAAACTCTGCTTGGGTCAGGGAGGGAAGCTGGATCCCATCCCCTCAGAGGGGCCCTGGGAAAGAAAGCCAGGCACGCAGGCAAGAGGCAAGGGGCCCCTCTGAGGGGATGGGCTCCAGCTCCCCCGCCCCCGCCCCCGCCCCAGCAGAGCTCCCGGTGGCCGAAGACCTCCAGAACCTAACCACAGCCATGCTCAAGGCCCCTCTCCACATGTTCGGATGAGCCTCACACATGAAGGTACCTTTAAAAACACACTTTGGATATTATGAATTTTTAATAATGAGGTGATTTTTTAAGGGATAATTAAAAGCTGTCAAAATAGGAGAATATTACAATGACTTTATTTCTGCAGTGACAACTACTTACTTGAGGATCTTTATGTAAATATTCAACAATGACTTCAATAAGAGCAGACATTTGGGAGAACAAGGGGAAAAATGGGAGTAAGTAAGAGAGCTATCTCTATATCATTGAATTTCAGAGTAAGCCGTATTAGTTATATGATTACCTATATTATAATATAATTGGGGGAGCCAGAGAGAAAATTCAGAAGTAGGGGACATGCTTTGCTGCCTTGCAAATGGCTGATCTGGGTTCAATACCTGACATCCTATATGGTCTCTTGAGGACTGCCAGGGGAAATTTCTGAGTGCAGAACCAGGAGTAACACCCAAACATTGCTTGGTGAATGACGCCCCCCCCCGCCCCCACACACACCAAATAAGCCTAATCTTGTGACTTTAAATAATAACTTTGGCTTGTTTCATCATGGTGGGGGGCAGAGGCGGTCAGGATTATGGTTTACTGGGTTCTCACTGGGGACAGCAGTTATCTAAGTACCAAGAGGTTCATCCAAGATGTAATTGATTGACCAGGTGGGCTCTGAGTCTCTTCCGCTCAGAGATTCGAGCTAGTCAGATTATAAAGAAGTCTGCTTCCCTTGCTCCTTCTCCCCAGTCCCAGCATCAAAAGACCTAATGTGACATGATGGAGACTTGATTCAGCCTTTAGGTTTTGGAGCTTCACTATAAGACCTGTCATAAGTCCACAGACTCAAAACAGGTGGTGCACAGAGCTCCCAATGGAAGGAGCTCAAAGTCCTATTATGAACATTTATAGGAGGTCTGTTGTCTTTGGGAAATACCTTTTTCCCAGGCATTTCTGAACCTGCAGGGAGCCAGCCCCCAGTGATCTGCCTAATATGCTTTTTCCCGTTCCTCCAAGATCTGCACTTCTCTCAATATGTGGATTAGAAATCGCCTCCTACGCAGACACTCCTGACTTCCCTCAGAAAAGAGCCTTTTTTTTCCTTTGAATCCTCATTGTAATTAAAAAAAATCCTATTTATTTATGACTCTTTCACCTTTAATCTTTTGTCACAACCATTTTCTTTGATTGCACAATTAAGGTATGTATTTAACCCCCTCCCCCCATTCAGTAACTATTTGCTTTGTGAAATAACTCATATAACTTTTATGGAAAAGTGTACTTCAATTCAGATCTCCCTCCATTTACAATTCTCATAGCTGAGAAATGAAAGAAACCAAACAATGGCTTATGAGGAGTTGTAGCACAAACTATGTAGCTATTCTTTCTGTGTATTGCCACTTAGTGAGAAATAAAGATGAGGGGGAGTGAAAAAATGTTCCATTTAAAATTTGATTAAACATGTGTTTTTTCTTTTCTTTCCCCTCATGTTTTTAAGCCCAACAATTCTCAAGTTTCATTTTTCAGGTGGGAGTAATAGTACAGACTCTTCCCTTGCACATGGCAGACTCAGGTTTATTTCTCAGCACCCTATATGGTCCCCCAAACCCTGCCAGGGGTGATCCCTGAGCACTGCTGGGTGTGGCTCCAAGCCCCAACAAACTAAAAAAAACCCAAATTTTCATTTTTCTCATGGAAGAAAACAGGTCAAGTAACTATTATTGTCAACAGGCTCCCCACACATCTCTCTTGCAGGAGTTTCACACACTTGCCTTTAACTCCATTGTGTCCCTCTCTCACTGGCCTGCAGCCACACAGTGGGCCTTGGTGTCATGCCTTGGGACCTTGACTCTGTCTGGAATATTCTCCACACCCCACCCCACCTCTCCTTCACCTCATTCAAATCTATGCTTAGAAACCACTTTCTCAAAGTGAGGTAATCTGATCACTTCATTTAAATCTACTATTTCTCCCTGACTTTCAGGATTAGGGAAGATTACTTCCTGTGTCGAGATGTATTTCCTGGGGAAATTCAGGCTAGAGGCATCTACCAAATTTATAGGTTATGTGGATAGAATGTGGGAAGATGGTTTTCTTGAGTTGGCCCTAGCTTCATCATTGAAGAACCAACATGAGCAAATAAAAATAAATGTCAACAAACAAAATACTCCTGACATGATGACTAATGAAAATGCCTGTATGGGATTCCAGATAAAATCCTGGCAAGAAGTTAATTTTTTTGGTTATAGTATACTTGCTTAAGATATAAACCAAGAGACTTATGTTTGTTGAATGACACCTTTGATGAGTAGTTGGGATCTGGCCAAATTTCATGGAGCTCTGTGTGTGTGTGTAAAAGATAAAGGAGAGAGAAAGAGGGAAAGATATATATATATATATATATATATACATATAAAGAATGATTTTGGGGGTTACATATACATCATATACATGTAAAGGAGACCGTGAAGAAATTTTCCCTAGATTTGGAAATGCTGCAGAAGGCACACTGGTGTCTTTCTCAGCCAAGGCCTGCCTGGTTTAACACTACTCTCAGGTTCCAATTGTCTGGAAATGCAACGGAGCGTGTGCTATTATCTGATCAGTTGTGTTTGAATGCTTTAAGTTTCATGAGGATAGGTTCTTATCTATATAAATCATAACAGTAGAATGTTTCTTTTCTTTTTTGATGTGGGGCACAGTTGGAAGTAGTCAGGACATACTACTGGCTCTGTGCTTAGGGATCACTTTTTGGTGGGCTCCAGAGATCATATGAGGTGCTGGAGATTGAACTCAGGTCTTCTGCATTCAAGGCAAATACTCTACCCACTGTACAATTCTCTGTCTCCAATTTTTTGCCCAATAGAAATATATATGGATTATTTGGGAGTGGAAAAATGAAAAGACAAAACCCCCAGCATAATCAATGAAGGGAAAATGAAGATTCTTCTGTATGTCACTCCCCCAAATTATATCTTCTCTTCTTGGCAGTAGAACTTTCTTATATTATTCCATATTTCCTGTACCACTTATCATTTTCTAGAGTTTTTATGTTTTTTGTTTGTTCGTTGGGGCACCCAATGATGCTCAGGGCTCACTCCTGGTCTGTGCTCACGGAGCATTCCTGGCTGGGTTAGGGAACTATATGTTGTGCCAGGGATGCAATCTGGGTTGGTTGCATGCAACACAAGTGCCCAAGCTTCTGTACTATCTCTCTGGCTTTCTCTTCTAGAATTTTTAATAGCTTCCAGTCATTCTGCTTGTTGTTTATTGTCCCTCTTCTTGCTAAATGAAAGTTCCTTGTTGGGATAGTGGTTTGTTTTTTTTTTTTTTTTAGTTTGTTCACAGATATATCACCAAGTGTTAGAACTGTGCCACATAGTGGTTGCTCAATAGATTCATGCCCAATGAAAATATCCCTTTGCTTTTGGATCAGTGAGTATCAAACCACTTTTGCCTTGAACACTATAAAAAAATCTTACATGTTGACACATTCACCATGGATATCAAAGGTTTTGAAACAACACACACCCTTAGTCTATGCAGTGCACTCTGATATTTTCTGACTTGTTCATTTTCTATTTCAATTTTCAAAATAACTTGATTTCATATAGGTTTCAACCTGGGATATGAAAACCTCTGGCTCTAGACAATACAGAAATTGCTACCACAAAATGGCAAATGGGACAGGGAGGGGAAAGGGCAGACAGATTAGTCCTTACTGCCTGGCTTCCGTGAAATGCATTTCATTTCTGTAATCTCCTCTCCTATTTGACACTGCAGATAGCCTCACACACTCACATGTCACTTTTTCTTTAGTTAAAAGTGTCCTAAACTATAAGGGGAATTGAGTTATATTCAAAAGCAAGCAGCTATAAATGAGCTGTACTTGATAAATGATCTTAGACTCTCATTGAGTCAGTCGGTTGACATCTGCTATTGATAATTTAAAGCAGAACAGTTAGGTGTGAGACAGAGGTAGAACATGCAGAAAGTGAAGGTGACTGTTCTGGAAGAAAATTGCCTTTCTCAATTTTGTTGAAAGCAGAGAGTAGTTGCTTCATGAGGGTGTTATAGAATTACTTTGGTGATTAGAGTTATAGATCTTTACTGAAAAGATCTCGGTTGGTTGATGAACCGCAGGATGCTTCTGCTGACCTTGTGAATATATCCTTTATCAGCGTCCTTTATCTTCTTGTCTCTTTTTGTCATCTAATGCCATCTCCCTACCTGTTCCCCCACAGCAATCATTTTGTTGCTATGAGAAACACAGAGCTGGAACTCTGCTGTGTCTCTGATAACAGCCTGATTAATAGGCAAGACAGATTCTCGTCACAAGCCAGATATTTTGTAAACAATCTAATGTCGATGATTTGGAAGGATTTTTGTAGCAGCACGATTTAATATTAAATAGAATGATTAAACTGATGTTGGTTCAGATAAATTAACCAGGCAAGAAACGTAATCTCTAACTTATTGATATATTTACTCAAATGAGTTACAAAATCATCTTTATTTGAAGGAAGTTTTTATTTAAAGACCAATGAATAAGGCTTTTTATGGTTTTCTACTTTGGAAAAACCCCAGACAAAACAAACATAAATAGTAAAACTCCAAAATTACACCATAATTTTTTTTAAAAAATCTCATTTTGGCCTTCATCTTGCCTAGTTGTGAAAGCAAGTCTTTAACAGAGTGAGTTCTCATCTCAAACTTGGCTATATGTGTACTAAATAATTCTACTTATAAATGACCAACCCTAACCAAAACTAGCTTAAAGAACAAAAGAGTCTTTATTACATGCTGAGATCTCCCAGGGCTGGAGCCATAGTGCAGTGGGTAGGGCCTTTACCTTGCATACATCTGACCCGGGTTCGATTCCTCTGCCCCTCTTGGAGAGCCTGGCAAGCTACCGAGAGTCTCTAGCCCACCTGGCAGAGCCTGGCAAGCTACCCGTGGCATATGCTATATGCCAAAAACAGTAACAACAAGTCTCACAATGGAGATGTTACTGGTGCCCGCTCGAGCAAATCGATGAGCAACGGGATGACAGTGAGATCTCCCAAAGCTTGTAGATTTCTTCCTTTAATCTGTGAAAAAGATTTGAGAACAGATCTACAGATTTTTGGAACTGGAATTCTGAGTCTTATTGTTTTTATGATCAAGGAGGGGACTTTCACTGCCTTACTAGGTATATTTATGCATGCAAACATGCGTGCATACACACACACATTTCACATAGGCACATGCAGATAACACATGCATGCATGCATGCATTCTTCTTTACATCTCACCAGAGGGGATCTTTTCCCAATGTCAACAACTTCAGATCCCTTCTATTCCAGATGTAGGGAGATCCAGCTTTCAGCATTCAGCTGTTCACATTGTAATCTGCTCTGTAGTAGCTGGTTTCAAGTGTAAGTTTTTTGTCATCACTGTCCCAGAAGTTTATGCTCAACTGTAATGATCTACAAATCCAAATAATTTAATATTCAATATTTGTCACATTCTGGTCCCACATTCCGTACAGTAAAAATATTTGCAAAAGTAGCAAACCATTAAGCCAACAGTTAGTCTAGAATCATTATTTTTGTGATTGTGACTAAGTTCTTGTGTATATTTGCGTCTATTTGTGCATATTTCTGTGTATTTAATGATAATTTTCATGCTTAGATACAACATTGTCTTTCCCCAAATCTCCGCCAAATTCTACTATAGGAGATATTTTAATGCTTCTTTGCCTCCAATACCAACTTCCATGGATATAACACAGTCTAAAAAAGAGATCCTATCACTGGAGGAAAGTTCCAGATAAATTGATGAAATATAGGTTGACCAAAAGATTTTAATGGAGAAATTTAACCAAATGAAACATTTGGTTAAAAGTAAATTCCAGTTTCAAGTCTCTCAGTACTAGTAATTTTTATTTTCTGAAGTCTTTTATTTATAACTATTTTTCCAGAAATTATAAATTTAAGATGCAAGAAACTTATTTATGTTTGTGAACTTTTGAAACAAATTTGATGTATAATAATAGGTCACAAACCAGTAATTAGTTGTGAATAATAAATTGGAACAATCTGTGTGTCATTTAGTCTTTTTAAAAATATAACTAAGCTTAACAGATGTCATCAGCCTAGGAAAATAATGTAAATAATTTGAAGTAGAAAATTCCCCAGATCAAAACATTAAGTTTGTTTGATTTTGTTTGACTGGAGAAATAGCACAGCAGGTAGGGTGTTTGCCTTGCACGTGGCTGACCTGGGTTCAATTTCTCCATCCCTCTCGGAGAGCCTGGCAAGCCACCAAGAATATCCCGCTCCACATGGCAGAGCCTGGCAAGCTACCCATGGTGTATTCGATATGCCAAAACATAACAACAAGTCTCACAATGAAGACATTACTGGTGCCTGCTTGAGCAAATCAATGAACAATGGGACAACAGTGCTACTTCAGTGCTACTTATTTTATTTGTTTTTCAGTTATGGCAATTGAACTCAAGATCTCACACATACAAGATAGACATTTTCATCACTAAGCTACCATGCCCTGTCCTATTTTTCCTATTAGAAAAGTAATACATGCCATTACATACAGAAAAAAAAAACAAAGTAAAATAAATAACAAAAAAATAATCCAGAGAAGCAAAACATAAGAAAGGCCCATATCCCCATTCAACAGAGAAGTGTCATTCCCTTGGTATAAATTCTTCACAATCTAGTTCTATGTATATTTATTGTATATATGTATATATTATTTCATAAATTAGGTAACATTGATCATGTTTTGTATAAACCAACTCTAACATTTTAACTCATGATAAGTTATAGCTAATAATTTTTCCATATAAATTACTTGTTCCAATGTTATTCTAATTAATTCTTATTGTTACCCTTTTAGATTGTTTAAACTAATCAAACTATAACTGACATATAGTAGTTACTCAATATATATCTCAATATATATTTTACAAAAAGAATATATAAGAAAATTCAACTCTGTTACTAATGAAGAGGATATAGTCTTGGTGAAGAACTGCAAATTTATGAAGAGTTAAGAAACATGATATCTACATATGTTCATGGTGTGATGGGCAAAGGATGTCTGGCTGCATGTGGGAAGCCAAGGAGAGAGAAGGAAGAATAGGGCCAAATTTGGGAGGAGGGAGAAGTTTTCAGTAAATTGCTGGTGAAAGCAGCACTGAGAATAACTGGGGTTAATTAGGGACAAGTTCTTGGAAGAGGGAAGTTTAAAACAGAGGCAGACATATAAACATATACAATATATGTAATATGTGTCCCTAATCACTGATGTATACAAATATATATAGAATAGGGGGAAAAGTATGTTCTTTCAGAGTTAATTATCATTTAAGTAAGGTAGGTCTGGTCCTAATGAAGTATCACTGTATCACTGTCATCCTGTTGTTCATCGATTTGCTCAAGCGGGCACCAGTAACGTCTCCATTCATCCCTGTTATGTGCTAGTGTAGCCCGATGGAGTACTGGGGGCTCTTTCAGGGCCAGGGGAATGAGGACTGTCGTTGTTACTATTTTTGGCATATAGAATATGCCATGGGTAGCTTGCTAGGCTCTGCCATGTGGGCGGGATACTCTCCATAGCTTGCTGGCCTCTCCTAGAGGAACAGAGACTTTTGGGGCGGCCTCTAATCGCCTTTACAGGTGTTCCCAGGCTACCGAATGTAAGCTTTTGGTCGACTGGCATGTTGTAACAATCTGCACACTGACAAACATGCACCTGCCTGCATCTCTGGGCAGCACCTGGGACATCTGCGGCCTCAGGCTGATCTCCTTGAAGTTGATGGAGTGTGCCCGGAGGGTGTTGAGCAGCTGGCAGAGCAGGACTCTATTGCTGGATGGAGGCAAGATGCCACCAATGCCACCCAAACCCCTTGTGCTCTCCTGAACCTGCCTCACCATCTCGCCTTAGACAATGTGCGGCTCAGCACACCAGGAATGGAACTCTACACGTGATCCCTGTTGGACCTCTACGTGTGATTCCTGCTGGACATCAACGGTTGTTTTGCAAGATTTGGACAGACTGGCGTCGGCGGGGCACAGAGAAACTGCTGTGGTGGCCACAGTGTTGCCGCCTGCTCCGACGGGGCCGAGTCACACAGCACCTTCAGACATAGAACCACAGTGGCACTTCCACTGTGAGGTGCTGTCAGCCAACCACCAGGTGACCTGGGACTCAGTGCAGGTGTTCGACCTGGCACAGACCTAATGAAGTATAATATGAAATTTGCCTGGTGTAATAAGAACCTATATTATGCAACAATGAGATATGCACTGATTTATAAGCATGATAGTTCTTTCAGTTAATTTAGGAGCAGGTGCTCAAACTATAAATTCTTCCCTCTTAATTTGCTAAGAAGTGCAATGTAAAGGCAGGCAGGTCCGGCAGCTAGTTATTTCCATATAGTTGTCTGATTGTTGAGAAGTAGATGGCCAACTCTGGGCACAGACTAAGGCTTGGATATTGTAGGCAGGTTCTAGGAAAATTTAAGGAAGTACACACAAGGACTACTGCTTATTTTTGTAGATAGAGATTTAAGATGGCTGTTCCGTGGAAAGTGTGTGTTCTGTCAGATGGTTGTTTTATCACGGTTGCTTGAAATATCATCTTAAGAAAATATCATTTGCAATATGCAGAGCTGTGCAGACATAAAAAAGAGAAATAATTTGGTCTACAAACATGAATATTAGACTAGTTGGCAGTTTTATTTAACAGCACACAGGAGCAGATACTTTCAAGAAAATCCTTAAATGTGTAATTGTGATACTGTTATTGAAATTGTGATAAAACAGAGAAAAATCAAACAAATGAATCTCCAGGGCTCTGAAGTTTTTCGAGTCCTTTGACTTTTATTTTAAAGCTCGGACAACATCTTGAGGATTTTTCTTGGTAGACACAAATAGGCTGTTTGAATTATTTTCTATTTATGAACTTCAGTTAACTTCTTTAACCACCGGTCTCAATTTAATTAAGATGATTTGTAAAAGTAAGTTAATCCCTCAATAACTATTCATTTCAAAAAATTAAAAAAAAAACAACCTTAAAGAATGATAGCAAAAAAAAAAGAAGCCCATTCACCTTTACCTCTGGAATGTATTTGAATGACTAAACCATCACATCTTCTCCAAAGTCAGACACATACTCAACAATTGACCAGCCATCTTCATTGAGATATCAAACCCAACTCCTAAACAGAACTAGATCCCTTCACCTCTTCAACCCTTATTTTTTCTTTCTGTTATTCTTGTTTCTTTTATTGCACTAGCCTCCCCATTCACAGACATGTGTATCATTCAACTCATTAATAACTTTTATTCATTTTACCTTCAGTGATAACCTAAATCTGGCCACTTTGGTCTATATCAAGATCATTGTTTGCCTGAACCATAGGAATCAATGCCTAACTGGTCTCCTTGCTCTCACCTTACCATACTGGAATCTATTTTTTTCATCTAGCCACCCAGTATCTTTTATTTATTTTTTTAATTTTTATTTTTTTAGCTTTTTGAGTCATACCCAGCAGTGCACAGGGGTTACTCCTGGCTTTGCACTCAGGAATTACTCCTGGCAGTGCTGGGAGACCATATGGGATGCTGGGAATCGAACCTGGGTCAGCCACGTGCAAGGCAAAAGCCCTATCCGCTGTGCTATCACTCCAGCCCTGACCCGGTATCTTTTTTTTTTTTTTAAATTTATTTATTTTTAATTAGAGAATCACCGTGAGGGTACAGTTACAGATTTATACACTTTTGTGCTTATACTTCCCTCATACAAAGTTCGGGAACCCATCCCTTCACCAGTGCCCATTCTCCACCACCCGTAAACCCAGTGTCCCTCCCACCCTCCCCAATCCCATCTCCCCCCCACCCCACCCTGCCACTGTGGCAAGGCATTCCCTTCTGTTTTCTCTCTCTAATTAGCTGTTGTGGTTTGCAATAAAGGTGTTGAGTGGCCGCTGTGCTCAGTCTCTAGCCCTCATTCAGCCCGCAACTCCCTTCCCCCACATGGCCTTCGACTACAATGTAGTTGGTGATCACTTCTCTGAGTTGACCTTTCCCCGGAACGTGAGGCCAGCCTCGAAGCCATGGAGTCAACCTCCTGGTACTTATTTCTACAGTTCTTGGGTGTTAGTCTCCCACTCTGTTATTCTATATACCATAGATGAGTGCAATCTTTCTATGTCTGTCTCTCTCTTTCTGACTCATTTCACTCAGCATGAAACTTTTCATGCCCATCCACTTAACTACAAAATTCTTGACCTCCTTTTTTCTAACAGCTGCATAGTATTCCATTGTATAGATGTACCAAAGTTTCCTCAACCAGTCATCCGTTCTGGGGCATTCGGGTTTTTTCCAGATTCTGGCTATTGTAAACAGTGCTGCGATGAACATACATGTGCAGATGTTGTTTCGATTGTACTTTTTTGCCTCTCTGGGATATATTCCCAGCAGTGGTATTGCTGTGACCCGGTATCTTTTAAAGACCATTAACTAAATTTTGTTACCATAACACTAAAAAAAAAAAAAAAACAAAAAAAAAAACAAAAAAAAAAACTAGGGCTAGTCACAATTCAAAGTGCTTCTGAGACTGACTTATTTATTCTTGTAAGGATGTAGATGTAAGGTGCTATCATTATCCTTATTTCATCAATGAGGAAGCAGACGGAAAAGGTTTGTTTCCAAGGCCAGATAACTAATGAGAACGTAGAGTTACACCAGGCCTTTACTCTAGTGACTAACATTCCTATGAGTGTCCTTGACCACATAATTTTTGTAATTTTTCAAGTTGACAATGTCCAAGTTTATTTGCAGATTTTGCCCTTTCTTCTGGATGCATACCTAGGGATAAAATTCCCAGGTTAAAGAGAAAGACTTATTTAACTTTTTAAAGATCTGACAATTTTTGAAGTGGTGGGTACTATCTACTCTTCTATCCATAACACATGAAAATTCCATCACTTTTTTTATCCACATCAGAGTTCTTTGTTGTTATTGTTGTTGTTTGTGGGTCACACCCATAGTCCTCAGGGCTTATTCCTGACTCTGCATTTAAGGATCACTCTTGACAGGCTTAGGAAACTGTATGAAGTGCCAGAGATCTATTGTAGTATGTTTCTAGCCCTCAGTCATGACAAAATTTATAGCCCATCTTTTAAATTACATGGATTCTAGTGGATCTCATTGCTCTGGTGGCCTTACTTTGCATTTCTCTGATAATGTAGATATTGAACAATCCTTCACATACTTAGGCATGCATGTGGATGCTTCTGGAAAATGTCTGTCCAAATCATCTGCTCATAGTGGGAAGGGAGGTCATTTCTTTGTTGTTATTGGTTGATAAGATATTCTGTGTTTACTTTAAATATTATTATGTCTATTACATATACATATATCTATTCTTCAGTGATTTGTCTTTTCATTTTAACTTTGGATGAGGTAGGCTTAAATCTTTATGACTTGTACTTTCCATGCTTATTTGTTTATTTTTACATGGAGTGATGGTAGTTTACAAAAAAAATATTTTTTAGGAGTATAGATTCATACCTCTTCAAGTATAGGTCATCACATCACAGCTTTCTGTGTTCTGAAAAATCTTTCCTTGCTCCAAAACCAGGGGATTATTCTCTTATGTTTTGTTCTGTAATGTTAAACTATCAAATTTTATTTGTTAGGAGTGGTAAAAGGGGGCACTTACTAGAGAAGATGCTGTGCATGAGATGACCATTGAGAAACTTTGTCGCATAACAGATACAGTGTAGGGGATTGGGTTAGGATAAATGGTTAGCTAAAGGATATCAAAGATTCTATATTAGGATTCTCTGGAGGAATTGAACCAATAGGATCTATATATAGATACAGAGATTTATTATGAGGAGTTGTTACATATGGTTATGAAAACTGAGAAGTCCCACAATCTGCCATCTGCAAGCTGGAGTTCTAGAAAAGCAAGTAATATTATTTCCTGTTTAAACTGCAAGTCTTGAGAACCAGGGCAGCCACTAGCGTAGGGCTCAGTCTAAGCCTGATGAGGCCTGAGAGCCAGAAGAACCAAGGTACAAAGGTAGGAGAGGATGTACATCCCTGCTTTACTGGGGAGAAAACTCACCCTCTTTTGCCTTTCTGTTGTTTCCAGGTTCTCAAGGAATTGTGTTTGTTTGTTTGGGGGCCATTCCCACTGATACTCAGTGATTATTCCTGGCTTTAAAGTCCAGGATGATTGCTGGAGGGGCTCAAGGGACCATATATGGTGCAGGGACTTGAACTGGGTAGACGACATGCAAGGCAAGAGCCTTACCCATAGTATTATCTCTCTGGGCCTAAGACCCTGGGATGAATTTTATGATACCCACCCCCACTGGTGAGCACAATCTTTACTCCTGATCTACCAATTGAAATGCTGATTTTGTTCATAAACATACTGCCAGAGACAGCCAGAAATAATGTTTCCATGATTTTGTTTGAGTGCTCCATTTATTAAGTGGAGCAAGGGATTCTAGATGAAAGGCAATAGTTCCACAACAGACAAAAGAAATAGAAATAGCTAAGTTTATTACTTCTAGGTTCTGAAGGAAGAAAAGCCCACAGCCCTGCTTGAGAGGCCCCACACCAGGAGCTGAGACAGAGAATGCAATGAGAAAGAGTGAGACAAAATCAGGCATGCAACCTAGGGATTTTTGTGGTTTTGGATTTACAAATTAAGGCCGGATTAGTCCATTCAAACCCAAGAATCATCATTTTATAAGCCTCAGGGGGTTTTGTCCAAGGGGCAACATGAGTCATACAGGTGCTTTGCAGCAGGGAAGATCACACGCTGATCACGAGACTGCTGGGGAAATTATACCAGGAACTTCAATTTGCTTTTGATTTGTGGGCTGTTATCTAAGGCATGTGTCAGTTTTAGAGTCCGGCAGGTTGCTTGGCCAAATAAAATGTATGTCAAGGCAACAAAAACAATGGAGTAAGTTTACTAAACATTCAACAAATTGTTTACCAGCTCTCTGGGCATCTAGTCATGTTGACACATGCAATTGACCATAACACTTTCCAATGCTGCAAATCTATCCTTCTCTAAAATAATCAACATGATAGACACTTTCAGTTGCATTATATCATTTAATCTTTACAATGTTCCCAAAGGAGAATAGATACTATTCTCATTTGCACAGAAAAGTAACTGGTGTTCACACTTGGGGTCCAAACTTAAGTTTCTTCTGATCCAAACTCCAGGTTTGTCTACATCAAAGCACTCACTTGAGCTGAAATTCTTCATGGGTGATGTTTTCATACTTGCAGTGTTCAACCTTTAGTGAAAGAAGAAATAAGCATTAATGGTGGCCTTACTGCACACTCTGTGCTATGTCTTTCATATGAATTATCTTATTTAATCTTCATAATAACCCTGTAAAAGACATAAATCTTAGTCTTACTTACCCCTTTACAGTCACATAGATGAAGGTACACAAGAGATGGAGAAAGAATTTTCTCCATCTGTGCATTTGGGTATGGCAGTTATATTACACGATGCTTACTTCAGCTCTGGAAAGCAGACCAGATTAGAAGTCCTTGAGTTGTTTTCCTCCTTCCTGAACTCCCACTTTCCCTATCCCAGAATTTTTTCTGTAGAGGTATGTTTTCTAAGGTTTAGAACAACACTATCCATAGGCCACGAATTGGGCAAATTAGCAAAGTCCCCTGGATATAAGATATCTCAAGGGGCCCCAGGGTACCCTAGACTACTTTTCATTTCTGTTTATCTATTAAATGATATGATTAGATATCTTCATCTCAACATTTGGGTGGTGGGTATTTGGAAGATAGAAAAGAGCGGGAATCATTATGGGGGAAATGACACTATTCTCTGCATCAGAATTTTATTCTACATTTATATATACATATTATTTTTTCAGGTCATAAAATATATTCAATGAAATAAAAATCAAATAGGTATTTACCAAGAAATAAAAAATGAAATTTAGCCATAAGCTATTTAGCCATAAATCATATGCTATGGAAATATTTGACTGAACTCAGAAGAACAGTGATTAGGCCATTCTTGGATCCCTGCACTAAGATGACCCACAGAACAATATTTTGGAAGAGTGATAAGACTCTTTGAATGAGTGAGCTTCTTCTGGCCCAGGCAATGCAACAAAAATTGACATGATCATTTTGGAGACTATGAGTCAAACAGAATTAGAATGAAGTTTTCAAAGAGGGTTTGTGAGGGGAGTAGTAATAAAACTTGTACAAAAAAAGGAGAATAAGTCAGGAATTCAAAATTAAAGAGAAATTTAATTCAAATAAGGAAGAAAAATATCTATACCCTTCACTATTCTTTGTAGATAAAGATAATTAGGGACCAAGGTGTGGCTCAGCAGTAGAGCACTTACTTGTCTTGTGTATATGGGGCCTCGGTTCATTCCCAATATAGCAACATCTCTGGAGGCCTGCTGGGAATCACCTCTGAGCATCACTGGTTGCCCCCCTTTGCCCCTGCAAAAAAAAAAAAAAAGAAAATTTTTGAGATGATAGAAGTCAGTACAGGTGTATACAGAATTAGGTTTATGGAAGTAGTCCCTATTACATTGCTGTAGCTGACCCCCCCCCCCCCCCGTTGAGTACTACTAACTGTGGACATTAGATCTACATTTGGTCTCCTTGATGCTGTGTTTAGGTGCTTTTTGATTTTGGCTAATACCCTGTGTCCTGGGCTTGCGAAGAGTCAGCACTGCCCGAGGCCTTTAGAGAGTGGGCCAAAATGAGGTAGATAAGTTGGTTCTTTGATTTATTATGCTGATTCTTCCTGGGGAAAACAAAGATTGTGAGAACATGTGTTAGTATTTTTGCCATGAGAAATGAATACAAAATATCAGCTTGACCCCAAGAACTTGAATTTATTTGAAAACTGTCACTGTCATCCTGTTGCTCATCGATTTGTTCAAGTGGGCACCAGTAACGTCTCTCATTGAGAGACTTATTGTTACTGTTTTTGGCATATCCAATATGCACGAGTAGCTTGCCAGGCTCTGCTGCACGGGCTCGATACTCTCGGTAGCTTGCCGGGCTCTCCGAGAGGGGCGGAGGAATCGAACTTGGGCTGGCTTCGTGAAAGGCGAACGCCCAACTGCTGTGCTATCTCTCCAGCCCATTTGAAAACCATCTCTTACAATTAAAAAAATGTATCCTATGAAAAAGTACATAATCAAAAGTCTGTTAGTAGCAAAATATTTTAACAAATTCTTATTTCATTAAAAGTTCAGCATATAAGCAATGACTATGCTGTGTAATATAAGAAATTCATATTTTCTGCTGATTCTGAAAAATTGTGGAAGCAATTTCAGTCCTGGTAGCAGCTCACTGTGGTTGAGTGCTGACCTATCTCTGAAATAATTTATTGGTTCCAGGTGATTTTTACATTGTGGGCTTAGTCATTTGATTAGACTTGATGAGAAACAGATACAGCTGGATTGAGGGAGTCAAATGTGCATCAGATTTTGTTTCACAATCAGAGATAAACCTATCATGATTTTTTTTCTCTTTTTAGGCTCATGCCAAAGTCTGGCATCTGTACAATACTTCATTCCGTCCAACTCAGGGAGGGCAGGTCTCTATTGCCCTCAGCTCCCACTGGATCAATCCTCGAAGAATGACTGACCATAACATCAAAGAATGTCAAAAATCTCTTGACTTTGTACTAGGCTGGTTTGCCAAACCCATTTTTATCGATGGTGATTATCCTGAAAGCATGAAGAATAATCTTTCATCTCTTCTGCCTGATTTTACGGACACTGAGAAAAACTTCATCAAGAGAACAGCTGACTTTTTTGCTCTTTCCTTTGGACCCACCTTGAGTTTTCAGCTATTGGATCCTTTCATGAAGTTTCGCCAAATAGAATCTCCCAACCTGAGGCAACTCCTTTCCTGGATTGACCTTGAATATAACCACCCTCAAATATTTATTGTGGAGAATGGATGGTTTGTTTCAGGGACCACCAAAAGAGATGATGCCAAATATATGTATTACCTCAAAAAGTTCATAATGGAAACCTTAAAAGGTAGGATTGCAGATGAAATTCTAATTTCCTGCCAAAACCCACTGGAAAAACAATATTTAAGATCACATGAAAGAACTATGAGAATTTATACTTATTAATCCTAAAGTAGAAATTCATTTTGGCAGCAGTGGAATGTATTTGAAGCCTCCAGGGATTTGAATTAATTTCAAGAACTCGTTTTTGCAAATGAGAAACTGGGTTATATTTATAATTACTTGACTTTCAGAGTGATGACTCTGGGTTTTTAGATTATAGGAAGGATTAAAGAAATCCCAGGACATCTAGCTCTCGATGTTTATTTCTAGGTTCTAATTATTTATTATGAATAAGATACTTTTAAGAACTGGGGAGACAATACAGGAGTTAGGGCACGTACTTGGCATGTATCAGATCCCATTTCAATACCCACACCACATGCCCCCCACTGCAGCATTGCATGTTGTAGCCCTGAAGTTCCCCAGTACCATGGAGGATGACCCTGGTGATCCCTGGTACTGCAGTGCCCTAGGAGCACCTAATTCTCTGACCTCACATAGAACCACTGGGCTGATTAGCTGAGAATCACAAGGAATATCACTTGAAACTCCTTATCCTCACCCAACCACCACCAAATCCACTTTGGTGAGTCACACCTAGCTATATTCATGGCTGACTCCTGAGTCAGTGCTCAAGGACCATATGTTGTGCTAGGAATCAAACCAGGATAGGCCATATGCAAAGCAGACATTTTACCTACTGTACTGTCTTCAACCCCCAAGCCCACATTTTTTATATAAAAGGAATATTAACATTTTATGGCAAAAATATTGAGTTTATACTTTTAAAGATTTTTTTCATTATATCAGGCACAATGCTAGGCAATATTTTTTAAAGCATAGAAAGTACAATAAGGGGCCAAAGAGATAGCACAGCAGGTAGGGTGCTTGCCTTGCACGTGGCCCACTCAGATTTCATCTTTGGCATCCCATATGGTCCCTTGAGCTCTGTCAGGAATGATTCCTGAGTGCAGAGATGGGATTAACCCTTAAGCATCACTGGGTGTAGCCCCTCAAATTTAAAAAAAATAAAAAGAAAGTAAACAAGAGATCTGCCCAGTTCTCCACTGGAAAGAGGAGAAATCCAAATAAAAGCTTGTTGAAGTACATATTCACTGTGAAGTCATTAGAGTTTTGTCAGCAAGAAAGATCATTGATTTACCAAAATAAAATCTTTACACTTAATTTATTTCATTGATGTGTAACCCCTTCAAATACCCATGAAAGGTCAGGTTGCTCTTGTGCTCTTTTTCCTTTTGCAGCAATCAGAGTGGATGGGGTCAATGTCATCGGGTACACAGCATGGTCTCTCATGGATGGCTTCGAGTGGCACAGAGGCTATAGCATCAGACGTGGACTCTTCTATGTTGACTTTCTAAGCCAGGATAAAAAGTTGTTGCCAAAGTCTTCAGCCTTATTCTACCAAAAGCTGATAGAGAAGAATGGCTTCCCTCCTTTACCTGAAAATCAACCCTTAGAAGGGACATTTTCCTGTGACTTTGCTTGGGGAATTGTTGACAACTACATTCAAGTAAGTCAGCTGACAAAACCAATGAGCAGTCTCACCAAGCCTTAATGCTAGTAAGTAGTGCTTTCTTACTAGGCTGGCTGCCGTGGACTTTGTCCGTTCTTCAGGCCAACCTTGGTTCCTTAATGAGCTTAAGGACACAGCTGGAATACTGCTCCATCCTTCCCCCAAATCCTTCTAGCTGTATTTCACATTCTAAATCAGTCCCAGAAGGGAACAACTACCAGATCTATGAATATTTAAGATCTGACAAGGTAATATAAAGACAAAATACTCTCTTTTAATACAGTGGTGTTCCATCCTCTTTTTAAGCAGTTGAATTCATCCATACATGAGATATAACACAGTCCTCCAAACAATCTGAGATCCCAGAGGAACCACTAAAATTGAGACAGAACCATTAAGCAGAGCCCCACAAGGCATAATTAGGTCCAGCAAGTTGCTGAGATGCCTAGAAAATAAAAGCCAGTGTCACATATTGGAATGCCATTCTAGCAATAGTCATCAAAATGATATGGAGGTTCTTTGAAATAATATTGTTGGGTATATATGATTCACATTATTTTCCCCAATTTTAGGAAATTTTATTTTCTAGAGTTTGACTAAACATAGCCAAACACATATAGTCAGAATATAATAGACATTTATTAATTGCCTGCTGAAATCTCGTGCTAGTTGCTGGGGTCATTGAGTTGAGGGGAGCACAGTGAAAAGAGGCAGCTATAATTCTAGAATCATTTTTTTTTGTTTGTTGAGGAAACCACAGCCAAAATCTCTGGGGCTGAAGCTACTCCTGGAGTGGGGTGTGGGATGTGGGGTGATAAGATGCTGGAGGTCAGATCAGGCCTAGACATGAAAGACATGTGCTCTGTATGCACTTGTGCCCCCAATGGAATCTATTGAGGTCAAAGAATGGATACAGAAATCATGTAACTGAGTGAACAGAGCATGGTAAGATATGAGCAGGGGGGTGCTGAGGTAATGAATAAAGTCTAAGTGTGCAAATAGTGAACAAGAAAAAATCAGGGTTTATCAATAAGAGATGGAATTCAGCATGTTGGATGCGCCTGATCAGTTCAGGGACTTTATAGAAGGGGTAAAATAACTCCCTCTGCCATTCTGAATTCTTAGCTGAGACCCCTTTAAAAGAAAATATTAACAACAATAAAAACGACAAAAAAGTTTGCCTCATAATGTATGTCTCATGTACAATGGGAAATTTCCCATAAAAAAGGAGTAATTTCTCAAGGGGGCTTATAATTCAGGCCTAGGTACCAGCTTAACAGGGAAAGGGTGAGGGGAGCCCTTAATGGGAAAAAGTCTCTTAGGGGACAGTAAATAATTTTGGTGCAGATGAAGTAGAAATGGAAGGTTACCAAGTTTGTGCTAACTGGTGTGCCGTTGTTTTCTAGTCTTAGCCCTAGCAACAATAGTCAGTCTTTCCTGGGTGATAGTATTTTCAGGAAGGGCCTTGGGACAGGTGAGTGCTCGTTTGGAACTTGTGTGCTTAGGTGATTTCCTGGAGTTTACAAAAGCCATTCCCTCCATTTCCTATTGTTTAAGTGCCTGGGGCTTAAAATAACCAATATGCCCCAAACAGTATACTTTGAAATGGAGTTTCTTGAACTCCTACAAATTGTCCTTTGGAGTAGCATTTTCTGTTACTCTTCAGCTCAAAGAAGTATTAGGTAGAATCTGTGCCTCTGAGGATAAGATGGAGCTGAAACCAGTTTATTTCTTGTAAACACCAAATTGAAATTCTTTATAAGAAAATGTATGAATGCTATCACCAATACATTCCTCTTTCCCCCTGACCACCACCTTTTTTGTGAGTTTTATTATTCTTGTCCTTTACAGCCTATCCAAGTAGTTGGGTTTTGTTTTGTTTTGTTTTGGTAAAGGGTGGGGGTTGTTCGATTTTTCTTTTCTTTTAATCCAGTTAGTTTTTGAGGCAGTCTCAAACTTCGATCCCTTCCTGACATTTAAAAAGGGGTTAAATTTTGTTGGTGTTGAGATTCAATAACTGTACATTAAAACAGTAAGTGTTAATAATACCATGTTACCTAAACTATAATGATAATAAAGATAGCCTAGGGGGCTGGACAAATATGGGAATTTTTGTTTTGTTAAAACATCATTTTTGGGGACTGAAGCAATAGTATAATGGAGAGGGCGTTTGCCTTGCACCCGGCCAACTCAGGTTCGATTCCCAGCATCCCATAGATCCCCTGAGTACCGCCAGGGGTAATTCCTGAGTACAGAACCAGGAGTGACCCCTGTTCATCGCCGGGTGTGATCCAAAAAGAAAAAAAAAATCATTTTAATACTATGCTAAATATGCGAACATTTCAGTCCCCAGTACTGCATGACTCTTTCAGCACTGCTGGGATTGATCCCTGAGCACTAAGCTGGGAGTATCCTCTGAGCACTTCCAGTTAAAAGCCACAAACAATATTTTAAACAATGTAAAAGGCAGCTCTAGAAAACTGCTTCTCTTTGGGATTTTCTTGCCTCTTCAGTCTTTCCTTATTCCTTAGCCCACAGCTAGCTGGAACCACAAATCCTAACCTGTCTTCTGCAAACAGAATGGAGCTACAGTGGGGTTCAAGCGACAAGATCCCAAGAGGCAGAAATGGGGGTGCATGGAGGTGGGAGGATTTGAGAAAGAAAAACTTGTTTGAAGTTTCTTCTTCTGTCTCCCCTTTCTTGGGGCCGGGGTAGGAGGGTCCTGGCCTTCTATGTCTCGGCCTCCATCACCCCTGCTCCTTTCTAGGCCTGTACCCCCATCTGTCCTGGATTCTGGGTGGATTCTGAGATCCCAGAAGATACAGGGTCACCCACTCCTGCTCCCCACCCAAGGACAGTGTTTGCCTTGAGGACTACTAAGCAGTGAAACGTTTTAAGACTCTCAAGAGGAGAGAGACACCGGTCAGATGCCACGTCAGTGAAGGGAGAGGAGAGAGAGTTTCTGTATCTGACTATCTTCTCTGGCTCATCAGGGCAAGAGTCCTTCCTCCTCCACCTCACACAGCTCTGCAGCCTTCTACCCACAGAACCCACCAGACACAACCCAAGTCACTCAAACTCTTAGTGGACTTACTTCTGAGCAAGCTCTAGAGTGGGGAAAGTCTACACTTGTTATTTTCTGCTTTCTTTTTTCACTGTGAGCTTTATATTTTATTGTCAATGATCTTCCCAATCTAATTTCCTATTGGCAAAGAGAAAAACAAGTCTTTTGTTAGGTGACTTTTGAGAAGTGCGTGTGTGTGTGCTTTTTATATTTGTTTTGGGAGCCACATCCAGTGATACTCAGGGGTTACTCCTGGCTCTACATGTCAGAGATCACTACTGCCAGTGCTCAGGGTCCCATATGGAATGTCCAGGATCTAACCAGGGTCAGCCATGTGCAAGGAAAGCACTCTGCCCTCTGTACTATCTAGACCATCCCCCAAAATGTCAGAAAATAAAATGTTGAAAATTAAAGTGTTTTACCAAAGCACTTCTAAACTGAAATTTGCTCCAGAAAGTGGTGGTCCAAAAGTATAATTATTAATTTTTGTCGACTTTAAAATCTGAGAAATAATTAAACAAATTTACTTTGATGGTAAAAAGAATAGAATATGTGGAAATAAGGAACTATATTGTCATTCACCCCAAAGGGATTTTTTTTTCCTCTACAAAATCTCTATGCTTTTTCCGATTTATTTTTCTACAATGACCAGGATAATAGTAGCCCTCATCTTCAGGCAGACATATCTCCAAAATGAAAATAGGTATTTAGGAAGAGCGGGCAAATTGCAAAATCAGAAGCATAAAATCCTCCCACCATTATGAGCCCCTGAGGTAACAAAAACTAAGGCCCACTATTTTCACCTCAGAACTAACCCCATCAGAATAGTTTCCCTCATATGACCCTCTATATAAAAGCAGGGGTCAGACAAAGTCCAGTTTTGAATCACTAGCAGAGGTTGTGTTGCATTTTACGGGCCTGTTGCAAATGAACTGTTGTTTCTCCAGAGAGGTCAGTGCTGTTTATAAAGGAAAGTAATAAAAACCAGCATGTCAGAGAGAAATGGCTTTTTCTTGAGAATTGTCCCTTGTAGATCACCCACGCATGCATTTCCCCATAATACTGTGGGAATGCTGTCACAAGTATTTTTCCACTGTGATGCTCCCACCAATCATGTTTCTTCAGCTTTGCAAGATAAAATATTTGCATCCTCTTTTGAAGTGAAAGAATTTATAGCTTGAGGGAATTCTTTTGAATTACTTTTATGGAGTCTTGTGTGGACTAAATTTGTAACTTTTCTACTATAATTGTTCCGAACCACAGCTTTTATTCTGTCCATTTGAAAATAAATATAAGCCTAGGGTATAATTTGGGGGAAATAATATTTTTTTAAATATAGGACATTAGGCTGGGTGTCGCTCTATGGCAAAGTGCTGATTTTATAAGTGTGTGATCCTGGATGCAATTTGACCCCCAGAATGCCCACTCCCTGTCCATGCCAAAAAAGGACTTGAGGAAAAACATGGTAAAACAATGTTCTATGCAAACACCATTAATTTGTCGATTTTTTTCTCAATGGAAAAGAAATAACAAGGGACAGGAGATAGTGCAGTGGTCAGGACACATGCTAGGCAAGAATCTGATCTGGATTTAATCCTCAGAATCCCATAGTCTCCAACAAGTACATCATCACATATAAAGCCATGGAGGTCCCTGAATATATCCTCAGGCTCTACCACTGGATCGAGTTCTCGTTGATGGAGTTTCCCTGGGCTTGACTCCCCAGGCTCCTCTGCACACCACTTGAGCAGCCTTGGGAGAAAACTATAACAAAGTTGAGTTGTCTTGATTGATTGGCTGCTTTGTTTTGGGGCCACACTCTGCAGTGCTTAGGCTCTGTAGTCAGGAATTACTCCCAGTGATGCTTAGGGGACCATGTGGGATGCCAGGGATCAAATCTGGGTTGGCTACCTGTAAAGTAAGCACCTTACCTACTGTACTATCTCTTCAGTCCCCAAAGTTGAATATTTTAGAAGAAATGAGAATAGTGTAGTTAGCAATTTAGGAAAGAAACTTTTACCTAACAGACCAATGTTAAAGAGCAATTTTTACACCTGTTTCACCTTGAGTGTCAGTGGTAAGGGGAAAACTTACCTGCCTGATGGAAAAACAAGTCCAAAGTCACTTACAGTCCATGAGAAGTGACCTGATATCAATCTTCTGCAGGTGATTGTTTAATGGGGTGTTTTTTAGATTTGGGGGTAAAGGGCATGCTTCATTAATATTAAAAGTTTGAAATACTATACAGGAGTGAAAAGTTACTTTCAATACCTTAGAAGCCACTTCTTAGGGCATTCAAGAAGATAACTCAATAGGCTAGAGTACATGATTTGCTTACAGGAGGGTAGGGTTCGATCCCTGGCATCATATGGTTTCCTGAGCACTGCACTGGCAAACTTTGAGCACAGAACTGGGATTAACCTCTGAACACTGCTATGTCTGGCTCCCTAATCATATGTGTAGAATAATAACAACCAACACCTCAGACTATAGACAGTACAGTGGGTAAGGCACTTGCCTTGCACATAAATAACTAGGTTCCATTCCTACCACTGAGTATGGTGGTCCTCAACACTGCCAGGAGTGATCCCTAAGCACAGAAGTAGTATGTCCTAAGCATAGCTGGGTATGGCCCCAATATCCTCCACAAAAAAACCCCACTTCATAATATGTTAAAATGATGAAGTAATGCATGCCAATTAGCAGCTACACAATAGGGTCCTTGCATTTGCTGACCTAGATTCAATCCTTGGGATCCCCTATGATTCCCCAACCACCCAGGAGTGATCCCCGAATACAGAGCCAGCAGTAAATCCTGAACATTGCCAGGTGTGGCCCAAACACACACATACAAAATTATAAAATTATATTTTATTGTTTAAGACAACTCCAAGTGGGGTGAGAAGCATTAATATTTGTCATCTGAAGTGACTCAGAGAGCACAAGGTTAGAGAGAATTGTGAATAAAAACAAGCGTGCAGAAAAGAAAGTGGATTGCTTTCTCCTTCATAAAACAACTATGTGGGAAACTAACACCCAAGAGTAGTAGAGATAAGGAGCAGGAGGTCTGCCCCACAGCTTGGAAACTGGCCTCACATGCTGGGGGAAAGGCAGCTCAGATAAAGAAGGGAACACCAAGTAGAGGATGTTGGGAGGACCCATTCGGGTTGAAAGATGCGAACTGAAAGTAGACCATAGACCAAACATGGTGGCCACTCAATACCTCTATTGCAAACTACAACACCCAAAAGGAGCAAGAACAAAAGGGAATGCCCTGCCACAGAGGCAGGGTGGGGTGGTGTGGGATGGGGTGGGAGTGGTGAGAGGGATACTGGGATCATTGGTGGAGGTGAATGGGCACTGGTGGAGGGATGGGTAAACGATCACTGTATGAGTGAAATACAAACACAAAAGTTCTTAAGTTTGTAACTGTACCTCACAGAGATTCACTAATTAAAAAAAAAACTATGGATGTAGGAAACTAGTTTAAATTTCAGCCAGGTTTGCATTTCCACCTGTGGGTGACTTTCCCCCAAAGAGGTGGCCCAGAAAGAGGTGGTCCAGTCAGGACATAGCAGTGAATTGCTCTTGGCAGACCAGTCAAGTGAAGAAGCTCTGTGCTTCCTCTCCTCTCCCAGGTCGACACCACCCTGTCTCAGTTTACCGACCAGAACATTTACCTGTGGGATGTCCACCACAGCAAGAAGCTCATCAAGGTGGATGGGGCCGTGACGAAGAAGAGGAAACCCTACTGTGTGGACTTGGCGGCCATCCGACCGCAGATCTCGCGGCTGCGGGACACGCACGTCACGCATTTCCACTTCTCCCTGGACTGGGCTCTGATCCTGCCGCTGGGAAACCAGTCACAGGTGAACCGCAGCGTGCTGCACTACTACCGCTGCGTGGCCAGCGAGCTGGTGCGTGCTAACATCACCCCGGTGGTGTCCCTGTGGAGACCTGCAGCCCTGCACCACGGCTTGCCGCCCGCCCTGGCCAAGCAAGGTGCCTGGGAGAACCCCCACGCTGCCTTGGCCTTTGCCGAGTACGCCCGACTGTGCTTCAGAGACCTCGGGCCCCATGTGAAGTTCTGGATCACCATGAGCGAGCCGTCCACGCGGAACATGACGTTCAACGCGGGCCACAACCTCCTGAAGGCGCATGCCTTGGCTTGGCGCTTGTACGATGAGGAGTTCAGGCCCTCCCAGAAAGGGAAGATTTCCATAGCCTTGCAGGCCGATTGGATAGAACCTGCCTGCCCGTTCTCTGCGGAGGACAAAGAAGCCGCCGAGAGAGTCCTGGAGTTTGACATTGGCTGGCTCGCAGAACCCATTTTCGGCTCTGGAGATTATCCACGCGTGATGAGGGACTGGCTGAACCAGAGAAACAATTTCCTTCTCCCTTATTTCACCGAAGATGAGAAAAAGCTAATCCGGGGTTCTTTCGACTTTGTGGCCTTGAGCCATTACACCACCACCCTGGTGGACTGGGAAAAAGAAGATGCTGTGAAATACAACGATTATCTGGAAATGCAAGAGATGACAGACAGTACCTGGCTCAGCTCTCCTGCGCAGGTGGCAGTGGTACCCTGGGGTTTACGCAAAGTCCTGAACTGGCTCAAGTTAAAATATGGGGACCTTCCCATGTACATAATATCCAATGGCATTGATGATGACCTACAAGCTGACCAAGATAAACTGAGAATCTATTACATGCAGAATTATATAAATGAAGCGCTGAAAGGTAAGGGACCTCTCCTCAATCATAGTCCTTGGAAAATTAAGTTAGCTGAGGGCATTTGGTAGAAATAGTCAAACACATCACCTTGAAATACAAAATAAAGAGACAAATGCTTATTATTTCATGTCACATTGGAAAAAATTTAGACACCTAGGATTCCCCATAGGGATAAAGGAGTTTGGTTACAAGTGGGATGGAGACAATCCTTAGTACTTACTCTGGGTTTATAAAACCACCACTACTCTTGTCATCCATCTCAGATGATTCTACAAGTCTTACCTCTGTCACATACACAAATATTTAACCTAAGTACTTTATGGTAGATCTAGATATTTAAATCCAGTTGATAAATGAAGTCCATTTTTTTGCCTTGATTTGGTGCTTTTTGTCTTTGTTGACAGGCTGCTTTTCTGATCAAACCTTAGTTTGACGTTTTATTTATTATAGAAATATTTCCTGATGCACAAAACTAAGTAAAAGTAAAGGGTTGTATGTAAAACAGTTCAATAACTATTCTCCTGTCCTTTGCTTTTCTAGCCTACATATTGGATGGCATCAATCTTTGTGGCTACTTTGCTTATTCATTTAATGATCTCACAGCACCAAAGTTTGGGCTCTATCGTTATGCTGCCAATCAATTTGAGCCCAAACCATCCATGAAACATTACAGGAAAATAATTGACAACAATGGCTTTCCAGGCTCTGAGACGCTGGGAAGATTTTGTCCCGAAGAATTCACTCTGTGTGCCGGATGCAACTTTTTTCATACCCGAAAATCTTTGCTGATTTTCATAGCTTTTATATTTTTTGCTTTTATTCTTTCTCTTTCTCTTATATTTTACTACTCCAAGAAAGGCAGGAGAAGTTACAAATAGACCTGAATATTTTCCTATCCATTTATTTTGGAATAATTATGCACAATACTCCAACTGTTAACTTTTTTTACTTCTCAGTGTTGATTTCATATAACTGACTTCTGGAAAACCTCTTTCTAGCATATGTCTGATTTGAAATGAGCATAGGTGATGTGACATATAGAATAATGTAAGTAATGACTGGATTTTTCCTTTCAAGACCCATGTTATAAAGCTGCCAGGAGCATCATTTCTGTACACATTCTGTAACAAATAATGGAGAACTGAAAACCATGCCAATGCAATATTTTGACTGAAATTCAATAACAGATTAGACATATTTTTCTATTCCCATAATTAAAGTTTAGATTGAAGTAATAATTGCAAGTGTTACAGTGAAACATTAGTCCCAAGTAACCATCTCACTGCCATGATAACTGATGGCTTTGCCTCTGTCAAACTAAGTTTCTCATGAGCAAAGAAGATGAAAGAATATAGGGAGAAGATAAAGTACCCTTGATTAACACGGTCTTTCTTAAGTCTTTTTTTTTTATCTTATTAGTGATATATTTAGCACAGTAAGTTATAAAACTTTATGTTTTATGTCACACTCCAGGTCTTCTCTAAATCCCAAATCCTAGCTTCTAGAGAACTCTGTCATTTATCCCCATTTATAGGGGCCTAAATATAGGAGACTCTCTCTAAATATTTGTTGATAAAATAAAACTGAGTGATAGCATGTTAGACTCTTCAAGAAGCATAAGCTTATGTGAAATGCATTGTTAGCATGACTTCAGGAGGAAGAAAGGAGGGGAGTGCTTACTCTAAGCAACATTTTGATTAATTTGATTATAAATCTTTTATTTTGAAGCATGTAAGAATGAATATGAAGAGAACTTTCTTGAGAAAATAAGAATGAAATAATAATCCTTCTAAGAAGAGTAACTCATCATTCTGTTTAATAAAATATGCTATTATTTCTTAAGAGTCTTAAAATTATTAATAGGTTAAAAAACATCAGGTATGATAACACTGGAATATTTGTGTTTGTGATTGCTGAGATCAATTTTATGTTTTTGCTGCTACTTTTGTGGAATTAGTTTTAAACTAGTTCTGCTTTGAACTTTTACGCTGAAACATGCTACTGATTTCTAGGAAGGGCTAATTAGATCATATCTTTTACTGCCCTAAAATAAGTCTTGCTGATTTTTCAGACAAGGGATTCTGTCTAATACCCCAAAGTTGCAGATGATCTAATGTTTGTTTATAGGTAAGCCAATATATCAGGCATAACTGAATCTCAGTGATGCAGGGCTATAATACATATATAACATGTATTATATATCATCTTTAGAGATGGTATGAATTTTTCCATGAAAGATAAACTTTGGATAGTACTTTTTTCAATTTGACCTTATTATTAAAACTGGAAACTAAAAAATAAGTTTATTTTATGAATATATTTTTCTGATTTTAAGAGTAATATATACCTATTGTTAAAAAATTAAAGACAGGGAAACTATATGTAAAGAAAAAGGTACCTGTAATCTTAAAACTTTAAGATAGTTATTTTTAATATAATCTATTTTATCATCCTTAGAGTCTGATCATATTGTAAATAGTGTATTTTTTATTAATTTTATGTGTGCATTTTCTTTATCAGAAGTCTTCAAATCATGAATTTGATAGCTGTAGAATAATTCCGCTATACAATTTATCATTACTTATTTAGTTATTCCTATTTGTTGAACTGTTTTCTTTTTGTTAATTATTATTAAATAATAAATGGTGTTTGCCAATGATTTCCTTGCCCTAAAATTTAATTTCCTTGAGTATAGAGAGAAGTTATTCTGCTTTGTGATAAAGTATTATAATAAATATGCCTGCAACTTTGCCTCCATTCATCTGACTGGTTTCTAGATAAATTTAATTTTAAAAATTCATTATTTTTATTTGATGTAACCTCATAGGGTATGTTCTGAATGGTGAAGGAACACATCTGAGACCAAGGGGAGTGAGCTGTAAGACTAGGAGGAGGCTATGGTTGAGCTGAGAGATCATTTCAGACACCAAGATAAGAAGCTACAGAAAGAGACAGAACAAAGACTTCACAATATTGAACAGTCATATTATCTCAAAACTATTCAACGAAATTATAACCAGAGCATTGTGCAAACTTAAAATTCAGAAGTAAATGTAGGGCTCCCAGCCAGCAAGGAGAAGGTCTTTCTCTGATCAATCGAGAGGCCACAGGGAAACTTGAACATTCATTTCCTCATTGGCTTCTCTCAGTCCTACATTCCTTTCACTGATGCATTGATGTCATGAATTCTGTTTGTTTTACCTAAAGTGTATACATTTATATGCATATATATTACATATATATTATGATCCATATGTACATATTAATTATTCTAGGACTCCTACCACATCGTAGCTCCATCTCTACTTTGATATTAAGTGGTAAACTATGGTGTCCTGAGAGATCTTGGCTCCATTCTGCCACATTTGCATTTGCCCTATATTCATACATCCTGTCTCTGAAGCTGCTGGGTCTGCTGCCCAGTTCATTTTGCTTTTATTTGGAAAAATGGCTTTTTAGATTTATTCAGGATGTTTTCACTTGATTTTTGTCCTTCAAAGACAACAATTAAAATCAACAAAGGCCATGGAAGCTTTATATTATTTGTAACATGATTGTCCAATAGAGATACAATGAAAGTCATGTATTTAATTTGGGGGTGGGAGAAATTGGGAGAATTTTGACTGTACTCAGGGATTATTACTGGCTCTGTTCTCAGGCATCACTCCTGACATGCTCAGGTGACCATATGGAGTGTTGGAAATCAAAATTGGGTCAGCCAAATGCAAGGCAAGTACCTGATCTGCTGTACTATGTTTTTGGCCCTAAAATTTTTTTTCTTTTTTTTATTAATTTTTAAATTTTATTTTCTTAAGGTTGTAGCTAAAAAATTTTCTAATTAAAAAATTAAAAGGTATAGGAAAAGAAAAATTTAGTATATGTTATTTAAGCCAAAATATCATTTCAATATGTAATCATTAGTAAAATTGTGGAGATTTTTTCTTTTAAATTGGGTGTGTGTTGTATATTTCTTGTACTCGATTTGAAACAGCTGCACTGTCAATGTTCACTAGCCATATGTGATGATTAGTTACTGGACAGTGCAGATCTATACAGAGAGGCACAATTAATTAACAGCATAATTAAGATACCCAAAATATTCCACAAATTAAAATAACCTCCTCAAGAATATTCTAAATTCTATAATCTATTGACATCTACATTTTCTTTTTTTTTTGCATACTTCATCTTGCTCTTTATTACTAGCAGTTGCCTGTTGGCTACTCTTAGTTTATTTAGTTTTATAGGTACTACTTTACGAATTTAGTTTATTAGTTGTTTAGTTTATCAAATATTGGATAAACTAAATAACTATGTATTCGATATGCCAAAAACAGTAACAACAAGGTTCACAATGGAGATCTTACTGGTGCCCACTTGAGCAAATCGATGAGCAATGTGATGACAGTGATACAGTGATACAGTTATTTAGTTTATGAATTAATAGAAAAGTAAACAATACAGGCTCATGTACTATTTTGAATAAACACCTATCATTCACTTCTCTAGAAAGCAACATCACATATGTGTAATTGTATATATGCATATGTATCTCTATATAATGAATACATAATATAGTTACATACAGAACATACATATTCCATGTGACATCTACATTTTCAATTAAATGAAATCATTGAATAAAATGTATCCATTCAGTGGAAAGAAGGATGTATCTAGTTTTGAATATAACAGTGATTTTTATGGAGTTAAATTGTTTTCCTTTTTACATGGCTTACAATGGCATCATTCTCTAATTCAAAAGGTTATTTTCTAAATCAGTAGAGTTAAGTGGAATGTTCTATAGTGTCTTCTCTGCACCAGGATTCCCCCCGCTCCCCCCATCCACCAACCTACCATTCCCAGACTGCCGCCTGTCAGGCACTTTTTAAACTTTGGTTGTGAAGTTCAGACCTCTTGTTTTCAGTGCTGCTGACATTGTAGTTTGGATATTTAGCTATAACTTTTCCTTTACGCCACCACTGTACCCGGATCTTCTGTTTCCTGTTGCTTCCCCTATTTCTCTTCTTCCCCCTCCATTTATTTCCTCTTTAACCTTCTCCACTCTTTACTCTGGGGTCAAGGGTAGTCTAGATGTCCTCCCCTTTCAAACATTGCATTCTTTTATCCAGTTCTTCTATATAGCACATCTGTTTGTCCTTCTGACTTTTATTCATTTAAAATGGTATCTTATAGTTCCATCTGTGTAGCAGCAAATTGCATGATTTCATCTTTCCTTACAGCTGCATAGTATTATATAATATATACATATAACATGAAGATGCAGTATATATACATATATGTGTGCAGTATATAGATACTGCATCTTCATCATTCACTTATAAATCTTTGAACATCTAAGTTGATTTCATAGCTATTGTACTGAATGCTGCAATGAATAATTATGTAATTATGTGCTTATATCTTTTTGAGTTAATGGACCTTGTGTGTGTGTGTGTGTGTGTGTGTGTGTGTCCTAGAGATAGATACCCAGAAGAGGTACTGCTAGGTCATATGTGCACAAACTTTATGCCTTGAAAGGAAAATGTTCATTTGAACAGTATAAACCAACCTTGACAGGAGGGTATTAGTTCTAAAGGATGAAGCAAAGGCTATGTCACACAGTCTCTCAGTAAGTCAGTACTGGTTCTGTTTGCAAGACTATCTAGTTGAGTTTTTTATCTGCAAATTTCTTGAAGGGAAGTCATCTTCAAAAAGGAATTCCCTTCAAATCATTGAATGACTTAAAATTTCCTAGAAAATATTTGATTTTCCTCAGATGTTTTATTTTCCTTTGAAGCAGTGGGGAGAGGGGGCAGTGGGGTTTTTGGTAGAGAAACTCTCAATAAGTGTCCAGGATGTAGTATATATACACAATGAAATACTATACAGCCATAAAGAACAATGAAATAATGCGATTTGCTGCAACATGGTTGGAACTGGAAGATACGTTGAGTGAAGTAAGCCAGAGGAAGTAAGCCAAACGCAGGATGATCTCACTTATTTGTTGAATATAGGATACTGGATGAGAAAATGTATTGTAGTAATAAAGGTATGTCTAAATCACCCTGACCTTAGTGTTCAGAGAGGAAAAGGACAGAGAAGGAAAGAAATCAAAGGGGAAAGAAAAGATTTGGAAATAATTGGTGAATCAGGGCTTCAGTTATAATATTAGTAATATGGGTGAGCGGAATATCCATATATTCAAAACACAAATTCAACAAAACTGAAAACATGAGTTCTAAATTGCAACCACTGAGATTGTGTAATGTGCACATCAAGTTAACAGTTGGGATAGGATGGGGAGGAAATCTGGGAACACTGGAGGAGAGAAGATGACACCAGTAGAGGGATGGGTGTTGAGCTACTGTATGCCTAAAACTCAACTCTCAGCAACTTTGCAAATCATAGCTCTATAGTAAAAATCTTTTAAAAATGTGTCCGGAAGTCCTACAAGCCTCTCTCAGAGATTCTCCGCAGTTCAATTCAAGGGCCTGAGGATGTGGTGCTCCTCAAACTTTGCAGTAGTGGGGATCGGTCCATCAGGTCATCCTGGTAGTGCTTACAGCTGCTCAAGAGCCTAGAGGGACACACGTGGTGCTAGGGACTGAACCAGGGTCAGTCCCATGCTGAGCATCTGCATCCCAATGCTTGCAATTGTTACCTAATTGTTTTTCTTTTCTTTTTTTTAAAAGAAAACAAAAACAAACTAAGCATTATCTTTGGTGTGTGTTGCAGTGCATTTCCTGGGACATCTTTGATTTGTATGTTTGTGGTAACTACCCAATGTTTGATACAAAAGAATAAAGGGCAAGAAAAACCACAAAATCTTGAGTGCAGAGTGGAAATGACTGCAATGACACCTACCAAAGTGTCAAATCCTGCTTCCCAATACAGTTGCTACATTCTCAAATAGATTCTAGCCCTTGTTTTGGGCCCTTAAAATTATTTCAACCTGCAGCTTAATTGAATCAGCAAATCATAGTCAAAAGGGTTTAAAAAAACCTAGTTTTCAACTGTTGCTTATGCTCTGTTTTTACATCATAGTAATGGGAGTCAGAACTAGCATAGCTGAACACTGAGCATAACATTCAGAAAGAAATCACTTTCACTAGACATAATTTTTCCTAGACTTATTCCACTTACTCTTAATGTGCATGTTATTCCTTGTTAATTAGCTATTTATAGCTCAGTAACATAAGACTAGCACTATTACAATCAATACAATCCACCCTGAAGTCAATTAGTTGTTTTACTTGTGACATTGAAGATGTATTTTCACAGAATGCCGACAGTAAAACTAAATTTAGAAAAATCAATCCCCACATTCATTAAATAATTCCAGATTTTTTTTTCTTGGATTTAAATTTAGCAATGTTGGGTTGATTGAATACTCAAGATAATTTGGCAGAAGATGTTTCGATATCAGTATGTTGTACCATCTGCTCTTTGAAACAATCTAATGACACAGACAAAACATTGGAATTTGTATATTTGTTATTTGGTTGGTAAGAGATCGGAAACCCAGAAGCTAACTTCTTAGTGATTCAAAAGTGTTTGGTGGAGTTGCATATTTGGATTAAAATCTTTCAATATGATTACTTCACAGTAAAATTTAGTCATTTTTAATGAGTTTATTTATTATATAGATAATTTGTAAGAGAAAATTTCCCCCTTCATATGCTATAATAGGCTGAACTTTTCTCTATTGAAGATCTCAGTTGATTAGTATGTAATATTTGATTTCCCTTCAATAGTGTAGAAATTGTTATCTAATTCTGACCTGAAGCATAACTGTTGCCTTAGGCACTTCAGCCTTTTTTTTATGTCCAACTGCAAAGCTGTGGCTAATTTAATTTCAAATTACTCTAGTAATTTCAAAATTACTAAAGTAATTTGAAATTAGAAACATTTTCTACTATGTTTCAAGGCTATGCTATTGCATGTAAGATGTGAAGATTTTACTACTATTTTTTTCTCCATAAATTATGGATATTATGAGTCTCTGATAAATAGACCAAAAGCTTCAATATATATTTCAAATATCAGGGGGGTAGTAGTTGTAAGTTGCAGAGCAGTGGAAGGAGCTATACTTAGTGAAAGATTACAGGCTAGGTGAAAATATTCCATTAGTAAAAAAAAAATACAAACCACAAATTATGAGTAGGATTTTATTCCACTTAGGTACAATCTAAAATCCTTATGTTATCTGTGCTTGTCATAGCCATGGACATAGTCACCCATATCAACAAATAAAGTGGGGGTTACATGTTCGTAATACTGATAAGATTAGAGTTGCAAGGTACCAACGTGGGGACTGGCTAAAGCCACTTGTTGACATACACAAGAAATAAGCAGAGACACATGCAGGTCTTGAAGGACTGGGCTTCAATGTGGCATGAGCTTTCAAAACGCTGATGATGAGGCCTTCTACTTTCTGAGGTGGCCCTTGAGAGATGTCAAGATTTTGTCAACATTTCCAGCACTCAGGATATGGACTTTGTGATTTTGATAGCAGTGCTCATTGAGAACTCAGGCTTGATGTGGCAGAAGGCAATCAAACCAGTCAGCAGATGCAAGGTGGAAAAGACTAAAGCTCTGGGGTTGAACCTGATGCTGGGATGTCAGAATTCAGGAAACTGAAGGTGAAGCATTCTGAGTTTGTATCAGGATTGTGGAAAGAGAACTAGGGCTACTGGATCTGAGGGTACTTAGTATCAGTGTAACCTGGGAAAGAGACTATAAAGGTTGAAGATGGTTTTGGGGCTCATGAGCTTGAGGACCCCTGTGTTAGAATGCAGGGAAAGTGAAGACTAAGAAACTTTGAGAGGCATTAAAATGTGTACAGAACACCAGAAGCTTCCTGAGAAGAGGTTAAGAGCAGATAAATGGAAATCACTTTGGGGAGCAAAGATTATGCTGGCTCCCAAGGATGGATGTTGATACTTTGCGTTGTTGTTTTGTTATACCTGAAGGTAGGTGCTCCAGGCTTACTCTGTATTCTGTGTTCTGGAATTACTCCTTGGGTGGACCATTTTGCGTGCTGGGGATTGGACAAGGGTCTGTCTGTGCAAAGCAAAAGCCTAAACCCTTTTACTAAGTCTCCAGCTCTTGTATATTTTGGCTTTGGGGCCATATTCAGCAGTTTCTTGGACTACTCCAGAAGCCATTAGAAAAAGAAACATAAAGATGTTTAATGAGTTTATGAAAGGTGAAGAGAGAGAGAGAAGGGAGGAAAGTCCATTTTAATTTTGTTTTATTTATTAATTTAGCAACAGCACAATAGTGCCATACTGTTTTACACTTGTAGTGCTACAGTGCCAGGCCTACCATAGAATGCCAGGACCTCTCCTCCATCATCCCAGGGGGTTCCCACTCCTCTGCCCTGCACACACAGACCACAGTTCTATGTTCAGCTGTTTTTTCCATTGGAAATGGTCTAATCCCTTACTTTGTTTCTTTATACTCTGTAAATGAGTGAGACAGTATGGTGTTTGTCCTTATCTTTATGACTCACTTCCTTTGGTATGACTTCCTCCAATTCCAAGTCATAACAAACTGAAAATTTTTTGTCTTTTCTCACAACTAAGTGGTATTTCATTGTAGATATTTTCCACACTTTCTTGATCTGCTTATCTATTGTTGGGCACTTAGGTTGTTTCCAGTTATTGGCTATTGTAAATAATGGTGCAAGGAACATAGGTGTGAATTTGTCCTATTTAATGAAATAACAGCTAAGAACTTTCCAAACTTGTCTTAAATAACCATAGAGGGGTGAGAACAATAGTACAGTGGGGGCGGTTGTGGAAGGCGACTTGGGGTCTCCTTGGGGAGGGGGAAGAAAGGGCCAGCAGCTCCACCCCCAATCCTGTGAGGCGAGCGTGCAACTGCTGGCCCATAACCGACTGTCCACTGGTCTCTGGAAGATGGCAGCTACAAACCACCAGGGGGAATAGGTGGAGGAACAACACCTTTTCCCACCTGGGGTGGTCTGGCAACGGTAACCTAATGCGAAATTCAGACGCATTTCTGCCAAAAGCTGCTGGGTTCCGAGATTTGTTTCCGAGTCTCTGGGATCATGGTCATTAAGCAGCTTGATCAGTAGCTCACTCTGGGACCACTATTAACCCAGTTTCATTACACTTCCTAAAGTATAACCTCTACCAGCTCAGTGATCTCCCCAGCCTTGGTCACCAGTTCACAAAGTACATCAAGGATCATCACTGTTCACATGGTAACAGCCATGTCTCATCTTGTATCCTCTAATATCAGTATAAAAGTCTGTATCAGTGTTTCTTGAAGGGAGATATAACCTCCTCCTGGGAGCACTAGAATGATCCAGGGGGTGGTAGTAGTCTCCAGTGGAATTGGGGAGTGCTTCCTGTTCATTGACTTCAAGAAGATAGATTTCCAAGAAACTTTGAAGGACTTTTTTTCCCCTAAAAAAGACATAGACAAGTCAAATAAGTTTAGGAACCTCTATTATGGATCATATCATAAACATTGTGACTTTGTTAAGTGTTAATCACATATACACACATACACATTTGATGCGTGTCAAGAGGCCTGTCTATGCTGTTGTTTTTGAAAGTCCTTAAAACATTAACACAGTAGTCTATAAATTGAATTGAAACATTTTGTGACATTACAAATGAATATTTTATTTCTGAAGAAAGGTCACACATAGCAATATTATAATAAAATAACTATGCAAAGAGTGTTGCCCAAACATTCATGATGGATGCCCAGTTGGGTAACTCTCCATTCTTCCACCAGATAAATCAGAATGAATACATATACTATTTTTTCCTTCAGACTGCCTCAGGCATGGTTATTCTATGGAAGTTTTTTTAAATTTTAATAGTTCTAGAGGTCTATTCACTTTTCTTTTGGATGCCTGATGCAGTTGTCTTCTTGGAACCTTTTGTATCAACCTATCCAATAATATTTCCAAATGGTTTTCTGAGTTATGTTTGTTCTGCTGATAAGTGTAATAAAAATTTGACCACTTTGTTTTTCAAATGTTTGTCCTTGCTCCTGCAATAGGCTGTCACTTGTTCTCAAATCCCTCTTGTTGTGACTTCCGACCTAATCTTCTACCTAAACATGAGAATCAGCATCTCATACTACAATCTATTTGGACTTGTAGTATTGTCTAGTTTTTTCCTTTAGACTGTAAAATGCTCTAAGCAGGGACTCTAAACTTACGTATCTTGTTATTCCCTAGACCATATAAATTGCTGAAGAGACAATTTTTTTATATGAAGAGTGCTTAATGAACACTGGTACAAACTTATTAGAGATGTTTCTTCAAAAAGAGTTAATTATTTTTCCAGTTATCAAGTCTCTTGAACTTTTATTACTTGGAGACTTGCCAATCAATGTTCTTTTTAACAATATTTATGATGATAATTAGTGATTATGACAATTATCCTGGGGCTGTATATAATCTTGAACTGCTTTCTTGGTCATTTAAAAAGAAGATCATATTAAGATGTTTCTAATTATTGGAGTCTTTATATGTATGATCACGACTGATTCCTTTAAAAGAATTAAAATACAATTTAAAAAATCACAGTAATATCACATGGAACATTAATCTTCCTTTGATGATTAGTTCTTTCAACAAATAATTAGCACATACTTAATATGTGCAACTTAATGGAGTTATTAAGCAGGATATTCTTAATGATATTCAATTTATGTATATTTGAAAAGCCTTGTGCATCAATTGTGCTAGATAATGTTTTACTGTAATTGGAATATAGTTTAATATTTAATCAACTTTATTCAATAGACATTAAGCAAAATATGGCTTTGAAAATAATATATTTTATAGAGAAATTACAGACAAGTTACATATATAGCATGATTCTAGAAATCAAATGCAAATTCTTGGATATTCCTTCACATGTACTTAGTATAGCTTGGCTTTCTGGGTGACAATTATCTTTGGTCTGCCTATGGACCTTGACCAATGGCAAGTCACTTGCTCTTGTTCTGACAAGTTTGGCACAGAAGCCATGGTGTTAATGCAGATTCTGCTAGATTTTTTAAGTATCTCAAACCTAATTGCATATTGATATTATAGGGAATTTAATGCCTAGTGCCTGGATCCATTTGCCAGAATTCTGATTCTACTTGGGGTGAATTGTTGCCCTGTGTCTCTTTCATTGCTTTCAGTGCACATGGATGGGGCCGACCAGACTCTCCCTGGGAACTCTGTTTCCTGGGGCTCAGGAAAATCTTGATTTTTGGTCCATAGGTTGTGCAGACAGGGTCTTTTTGCAGTTCTCACACACAGCATTTCCCTGCCACCTTGATGGCTTCTCAGTTCTCTACACTGCTGCCACTAATTGCGTTCCCTCTGTGACAAAATCTCAAGGTGATTCCTCTTTATTCTGTTTGAAGTGTCATTGCAACTTGACTTAGACAGCCATGAAGTCACTTACCACTTATCACTTATCATCCCGTTGATCTTCGATTTGCTCGAGTGGATGCCAGTAACGTCTCCATTCATCCCTGTTGAGTGCCAGTGTAGACCAGTGGTATCTGCTCACTCCAGGAACACGAAGAGCCTCAAACCATTCATTCAGGCTTTTGAGGAAGATGTCTGACTATCTCGTAGGTGGGCTGCCACGTGGTCTTTTGACATTCCTTGGAATCCAGTCAGTAACAGCTCTAGTCCAGCGGTCGTCTCTAAATCTCATTAAATGTCCAGCCCATATGATTTTCGACGCCTTGGCAAACGAGACAGCATCCCTGATTCTTAATCGTCGACAGAGGTCAGAACTCCGGATTCCTTCTCTCACCTGAGTAAAATGTGATATTCCAAGCATAGCTCTTTCGATTCCTTTTAGGAATATGTGAATAGCATTCTCCTCCTGTTTTCATAGGGCCCAAATCTCTGAGAAGTATGTTAGTGCAGGAAGAATGGTGAGTCAAAAAGATGTGCTCAGAGCCAGAGGTCCTTCATCCTCTTAACTTCTTTGACACTCTTGAAGGTGTTCCACGATGCTCTCTTTCTCCTGCGCAGTTCTGGAGCCAAGTCATTCCACATGTTGAGTTCTCAACCCAGGTACATATAACTGCTGCATTTGGAGATGTGTGTTCCATTGAGAGCAAACAGAACGTCAGGGACTAGTTCATTTTTCATGAACATTGTCTTCATGAGATTCAGCTGCAGTCCGACCTTGCCACACTCACAGTTGAAGTCGGCCAGCATTTGTGCCGCTTGGCTAATGTTTGGTGTTATTAGAATGATGTCATCAGTTAGGCAGAGGTGGTATAGTTGCCGACCGTCTATCTTCACTTCCATTCCATCCCATTCTAGTGATTGTATGATGGTCTCGAGGATGGCACTGAGGAGTTTTGGTGAAATATCACCCTACCGAACCCCTCTCTTTACATTGATGATCACTTCCTTGTAGAGTGGTGAGATCCTGGTAGTGAATCCATAATACAGCTCATGGAGGATCTTGATGTACTGAGTTTGAACACCCTGTTTGGCTAAGGCTTTTATGACTGCTTCAGTCTCAACAGAATCAAAGGACTTCTTTAAATCAATGAATGTTAGACAGAGCAGCATCCTGAACTCTCGTGAAAGTTCAATGAACTTGGTCACTGTGTGGATATGGTTGATTGGAACCCGGCTTGCTCACATGATTGTCCTTTGCCTAGTGTTCTGCCTGTTATATTCAGGATGACTCAAGTGAACAACTTTTAGACAATGGAAAACAGGCAGATTGGGCGATAGTTGCCGATGTCGTGGATGTCTCCCTTTCTTGTACAACAGAACGGTCCTGCTGGTTTTCCATTAGGATGGAACCTTGCATTCAGACGGGTAGCATGTGAAAAGCCAAGCCAGTGTATTGACGAGTACTGGCAGCAGATTCTTCAGGTGTTTGGGTCTGATCTTGTCTGGACCAGGTGCTGTGTACATCTTTACTGACGAAATGGTGTGTTGGATTTCGGAAGGGAGGATGTTGGGAACAACATATCCATCCTGGGAAATTTGGTATGTGGGCAAGTGGACGTGGCTGTTGAAGAGATTCGAGTAGAAGTCGTGAATAATCCTTTCCATTGCCCTTCTGGAAGATGTGATAGATCCATCAGGATGTCAGAGGGCAGTCACCTTGGTCCTGTAGTTGGTGAAGGACAGGAGTGTGTTGCAAATACTTTCCCTAGCTTCTGCTGCATCGGCCAACACTGCTGCTCTTCTCTCTTTGAGGTCTTCCTTTATCGCTTCTCTGCACAGCTTTGTGAGCTAGGACGTTAACTTGTGATTACATGAGGCTCATGCCAAATCACTTTGGCGAATGAGCTCGAGAGTTTCCAAAGACAAGCGTCTGTTTGTGGCTTTTCCACTCTTGGCATTTCTCGGGCAGTCAATGGAGGTGCTGAACCAGTCGATCATTTTCCTCGTCAATGTTGTCAACGATGACATCTTCCCACATTGCTGCAATAGTGCCAAAGAGCTTCCAGTTGGTGGTCATTCTGGGAGTTCTCTTCTTAAACTTAAACTTTGCAGTCCTTTCTCTCTGCTCTGTGATGTAGAATTTTGCACGAAGGAGATGGTTCTAATCTCATTTGGAATTTTGGGACAACAGCGACATTGGTCAGGCAAAACTATTGATTGAATATGATGTGGTCAGTTTTTTTGTGGAACTACCCACCGGGAGACTCCCATGTCCAACATTTAGATTTGGCCTTCTGGAACTCTGAGTTGCCATGTCACAGTCGGCCTAGAGTTACCTTGTCTTGGTCGACATGATGAACTCAGACAGTCTCTCACCCTGTTCATTCCATTCTAGGCCATGGGTCCCAATGTGGAGTTCTTCAGGTGACCTTCTTGGTCCTATCTTGGCATTAAAATCACTGACAATGATCTTGTAGAACGTGCGGTTTTCTTTATAGAACTTCTCCAGCTCCATATAGAACTTCTCAATTTCCTTTTCATTGTAGTTGGATGTTGGTTTGTAGATAATGAAGATAGAAACTTCCAGCATTGAGCCACATCTATTCAAGCGTAATTGTCCGATTCAGGTTGTTAAGCATTCAGATGAATCAATATTCATAGCCAAGTTCGTGTTGACAAGGACACTGATGCCGATACCAGTGACGCCTCTGTTGTCACATGTTCTGAGGAACAGTTCTTCTACAGTGTTGAAAATGGCGTGATGTGATTGATGCCTTCTCGTCTTGGTCAGACCAATGATGCATACTTGATCTTTTTCGCTTGCACCATCAGGTTCTTGATCGATGCTTCCGATACCAGTGTACGTGTGTTGAAAGTACAGACAGTTATTTTTTGTTCTTCTTGTTTTGGCAGTCACCCTACCGGCACCAGAAAAATACCTCACCAGCCAACCTCCAGTACTTCCACTACCCAACCACTACCCACTAGCCACTACCCACTACTCATGCTCCAGGCCACTTTCCGGACACTTGGGCTGAACATCACATATGAGTGAAGCCCCATAGAACCAGGTAAATCAGAACTTTGTGATCTTGGACTCCAGGCTCAATGAGACCCGGAAACAAGATCTTCTGTCTTCCTCCTCCAATCTCCGGTGCCCCAGGGATCAAACCCAGATGATCCACCCTACCCGCACCAGATAAATACATCATTGGTTGACCTCCACTACTTCTACTACCCAGCCACTGCCATGCTACAGGCCACTCTTCTGGACCACCACAAGACATCTAATGCCCATTTTCCATAATTTCCACACCATGTTTGATGAGGTTCAAATTTGTTGCAAACCATGGGAACACCTGTAAGGGCGATTAGAGGCTGACCTAAAAACCTCCATCCCTCTCGGAGATCTCAGCAAGCTACTGAGAGTACCCCACCTGCATGGCAGAGCCTTGCAATCTACCAGTGGCATATTCGATAGGCCAAAAACAGTAACAACAATGGGCCTCATTCCCCTGAGACTGAAAGAGGCCCCAATATGGCAGCGTTACGAAGGATGAGCAAGGAGAGGCTGAAAAAATCTCAGGGATGAACTAGACTACCAAAACGAAGCCATGAAATCAGTGAAAATAAATCAAGCTCAGGATATGGGAAGGGTGGTCCTAATCCTGGTGGTGGTGTGTGGGAGGGGGATAGAGGCTGGGGCAGGTGGAGCAGCAGGAATGGGAAGGTCCACAGCTTTCATGATCATTTCTGGTATCACTCATTAAATGGAGAAAAACACCTGCAGATATTCTCTGACACAAATCTCACAGGGGAACTTAATAAAACATCACTTCATCATTTTATGATTTAATTTCCTTGTCATAAATTCTACTGACCTTTCGCCAAGTCCATTTGGTAAGAAATCAGTTTTTTAGGCGATGCCTATTTGGTGCTACATAGGGCTTGATTCACTTTTAGTTCATGTTAGTAAAGCTGAAGAAAACCAAATATGAACTTGTTTTCAGGTTTGAATTCTTTTTCACCTAACCCATATGCTAACCCGGTTGTCAGTACGTGCTTTAAATTCATGACCAAACATAAGGTAAGTTCAAAAAGCTGCATCCCAGTGGAGGGAAAAAAACAACAGCACATGTCAAGACAAAAAGAAATACAGTTCTTTGTCTTGTGTGGGTAAGAGGAAGTGCTCTGTTCTTTGTCTTGTGTGGGTAAGAGGAAGTGCTCTGTTCTTTTTTTACTTAGCTGTGTTGTCCCTTTGGACTCTGCTGACAGCTACCATGTAAACAAGACGAAGCAATCCCAGCATTCAAACTAAAGCCATGTGCACATGTTGCAGATATGGAAGCTCAGGCGTTCTTTCAAGAAAGCACAGATGATCATTTGCAGGCCCAGAGTCTTTCTTCACATACAACAAACACATTCACACAGACACAAACTGGTTCACACACAGAGACTCACATTCACACGCAGACTTACACAGATATATGTACACATGCACTTTCAAGCTGATCCTGCAGTAACCCTGGCCCAACTGTGCTTTCTGAATGGCCTGGCTGAACTGAATTCTGTTTCTGCTCCTTTCGAGACTCTCAAGATGAGTGGCGAACACGCCTTCTGTTGTACACAGAAATATACTTAGTCAAAGCAAGCACTCGTTGTTGTTATTGTTGGGTCACACCTTGTGATGTTCAGGGATTGAGGGACTATATTGGGTGTTGGGAATTAAACTCAGATTAGTCATGTGGGAGGTAAGTTCTTACCCACTGCAGTGTCTTCCTGGCCCTTAAAGCATATATTTTGTCTTTTTAGAAACATCATGGCTATAAGCTGATAGACTGAATCGTATTTGCCTTGAATTGAAAAGTTATAATAGACACTTAAGTCATAGCTTTAAAAGTATGCTACTGATTGGCCACCCTCCAGATCACACAGCTGCTTCTCTGGGAAGGGAGCATAAAATGAGGCTCCCATAGCCAGGCCACCGGACTCTGTGCCAGACTGTTTTCTCTCGGGGCGCCCCAAAGGGGAGCAGGTGAGAGCCCTTCCTGCCCCAAGGTACCCAGTCCCAGCAGCCGACCTCCACAACCCAACTGCCACCATGCTTCAGGCTGCCCCCCACACGCTCAGGCCGAGACCCAAATATAAGTGAACATATTCCTGGACACATTATAAGGCACTCCCTACCCATTCTCCATAATTACCAAACCATATTTGATGGGGTTCAGACAGTAGGCAACAAATCATAGAGGGAAAAAATAAATTATATGCATATATATTTTTTCAGACATATATACCAAAGCTCACATCACCCAAACTTTAACATGTTAGTGATATCCTATAGAATGTGTTAATGGCTCCTGCCAAAATAGAATAATCTTCACACTATTTTCTATATGAACACTTTTTTGTAAGCATGTTCAGCAGTTCTTCATAATAGACAATGCAAAATATATTCTTTCGGTTGTGTTTTGGAACAGGGATTGGGGCTTGGGACAGGAACATCCCGAATTTGGTGGTGGGAAGGTGTAATGGTGGTGGGATTCGTGTTTGAATATTAAATGTAATAAAATATTGTGAACTAACCTATAAAATAAAAAAATTTAAAAAATGTATGCTACTATCCCCACATTATAGATGAAAAATTGAGACTAACAAAATTTAATAATATGTAGGAAAGTGTACTTAAAAGTGAGACTTGAAAAGATGTGATTTCCTAGAACGTGAATTATACAGACTGAATTTATATCTATCATATTTCAGGTGGCTGAAAAAAACATGGAGTTTCTTTGTACCTGAGCTAATTACTGTATCACTGTCATTCTGTTGTTCATCAATTTACTCGAGCAGGCACCAGTAACGTCTCCATTCGTCCCAGCCCTTAGATTTTAGCAGCCTTTCTTTACTCATTTTTCCCAATGATTGGAGGCTCTTTTCAGGGTCAGGTAATGAGACCTGCTATTGTTACTATATTTGTATTTGGCATATCGAATATTTGGCATATCGAATACACCATGGGGGGCTTACCAGGCTCTTTCAGAGGCATATATATATATACATACATATATACATATATATATTTCCCTTTATGATGATTTGTTCCATGGCTGCTCATGCTTGAGGCTTGGCCTGAGCAAGTGGAAGCAAAAATTAAATTATTCTTCAAAATTTGAACCAGTGGTCAAGAGGAATTGCATAGTGGAAAAAGGAGAAAGTAGGAGAAAGTATCTTTTTCAGACATATTGAGCTATTGTTCAGCTATGACTTTTTTTATTATAGTGAAATATGACATTTAGTTTAGAAGTTTGCTTTTTAGTTAGTGGAGTTATTTAATAATGGTATATGTAATTTCTTGTAACCCCTTCATACGGGCGCCTGCCAGTCATGGCGTAAAATAGGAACAGTGGCTTAGGGTCCACAGAGTGACTTGGCTAATGAGCTAATCAGTGTTGGGAAAATTAATTTCTTCAAAAGGCCAGACACTGATGTAAATAATTTGTGACTTGGTTTACATTTATTGCCCAGAAAAGGTAACCAGCTAATTTAGGAGGAGAAGAGAGATGGTTATTGAGAATGCTGCTTAAAGCACTTCTAAGGAGAAATTGTAAACAGTGCAATAGCAAGACAAATTGCATACCAGATCAACAATAAAAATCGGGTCAGAGAAATAATACAGGAAGTAAGGTGTTCACTTTGCATGTGGCATATTCTGATTCAATTCCTGGCACTGAATATGATCCTCCAAGCACCACCAGGGATCACTTTTGGGCACAGAACTGGAAAGTCCTGAGCACTGCCAGGTGTGACCCAACAAAGCCCTTTCCCAAAGTGCATTACACATTCTAGTCCAAAAAACTAGTGAGTAGAGAACCAGACATTGCCATGAAAATTTGCCTTGTTTCCTAGGCAGGGTGGACACTCACTTGACTCAGGTTTCTTGCTGGGCTGGCCAGGATAGACCCTGGATCCAGAGAAATAGAGATGATAGTGGCAGGTATTGCAGAGGTGGAAACCTAGTTTGCCAAATTGGAGAAAATGTTGAAGAAAATACCAAAATATGATTGTACAACTTTCTAAAGTTCAAGGTTATCTTTGAACTTAATATGAAACTAGCTTGTACAGTGACTGAAATCTTTTTGAAATGTGTTTTCTATGATAATCACCAATTCTTGAGGTGAAAAAATTTATATTTTTATATAATTTTAAAAAGTATCCTGCTATTCTATTCCCAAATAATCCACAAAATATTGTTACAGCCTATCAAATACTCTTACTAATACAAATAAAACTATTATTTAAAAATATTCTCAATAGCTCCAGGAATAGTTGCATAAAATAGAAAGTTTCATTCAATACTGTATGACTGAAATCTAATCATGAAAGCTTTGTAGGGGTCTATCTCACAGTGATTCGATAAAAATGTTTTTATAAAAAAAGAAACAAATGGACCAAGTAAAAAATGGGGGGGTATACTGGGGTCTGGTAGAGGATGTGCACTGGTGAGGGTTATGGGTGTTTGATCATTGTATGATGGAGACTTAGACTGGAAAGCTTTGTAACTGTTCTCACGGTGATTCAATTAAAAAAAAGTTTTTAAAAAGTCTCATTTAAAATTAAAAACTAGCCATTGTTTTTAACTTTACAGTTTTGAGAGCAACTTGAGTCATATCTATTAAAAATAAAGTTTCCTGCGAGATGAGGAGGGGGTTGGGGGAGAGGGGGAGGAATGGAGGGATAGTACAAGGGGCAAGGTACTTGGTGCCCTGAGCCAGTGTAATAATCCCTGAGTGCAGAGTCAGGAATAAGACCTGACCACAGGTGGGTATAATCTAAAATAAATAAATGAATAAAAGTTGTTGGGGCCCCAGAGACTAGCCCAGAATCTTTGAATGCCTGCCTTGCAAGTTTAAGGTCTCAAGTCCAATCCTGGTGCTTCCACATGTGTTCAGTGTGACCCTGGCCTTTCTCCCTACTGTCTGTGATCCCAGCATCATGGGCTATTTCCAGTCGCACCACATTCAGGTAAGTGTGAGAACCACCAATAAAGATGTGTGAGCACTACAACTAGAATGTGCATGCACATACAACCAGAGCTACAACCAGAGACTGGTCTGCTACAGTGCATGGACAATGCAACCAAGCGTAAGTGTGACCCTTATCATTGCAGCAACAATAATAATAAAGGGGAGGAAGTCAGTAAAGCTGCTAAATTTAGACAATTGAGTAAATTGACAGGAAACTAAGCCAGAAAATTATGTAATCCATCAAACTACAACACAATCATCACATTAAACAAAAGTCTCACATAAAAATATTTTTTCGCAAATTTGAAATTTTATGTTGCTAGTCAAATATTACCTGTTATTTTTTATTATTTTTCCTCAAGTAACAAGATATTTTTTAGGAAAATATTTTAAATAGTTTAGTACTATGTCATTTTTCTTTTGGTTATTGGACCACACCCAGTGATGCTCAGGGGTCAGTCATAGCTCTGCACTCAGGAATAAACTCCTGGTGGTGCTCAGGGGACCATATGGAGTGGCAGATATTAAACACGGATGCAAGACAAGAGTCCTACCTATTGTACTATCTCTCCAGCCCAGTTAGTACTTTTACAAAACAGCAACAACAGAATACTGCTTTGTTGTTGCTGTTTTGGGATTACACCTATCAGTACTCAGGGCTTTATCCTGACTCTGTTAGGACTCAATCCTGGTGGGGCTCGGGGGACCATATGGGGTTCCAGGGATCAAATCAGGGGCAGACATGTGCAAGGCAAGGTATTTCTAATAGTATCTTGCCCTGTTTTCTAAACAAGAAGCTTTCATTTTCTCTCTGCATTGTGTCCTTCAGGTTAGGTGTCCAGCCCTGCTCCTAGAAGAGGGAGATGTTATTGTGGGAGAAACACAGAAAACACACTCTCTAGTGAGATTGGGGCTGTGGGCTCAGAGACAACCTTCATGCTTGAGACCTGGGTTCATGAAGCTGGAGGTTTTTAAGGCCTTTCTTAAAATACAGTAGATAGAACATGTTTCAACTGCTTCCTGATTTCAGACTGTGTTTCTTGTTTTGGACACCAAGTAACGTTCAAGCTAGCCTGCAGTCATTATTTTGACCTTCAGCTTACTGTGAACTTAAATTTTTTCCCTAGGTATTTATTTATTTATTAGTGAATCACAAAGTTATAAAGATATTTATGACTGAGTTTCAGTTGTGTATTGTTCCAACACTAATCCCTTCACCAGTGCCCACTACCCTCCACCAATGTCCCTTGTTTCCTTCCCAGCTCCCAGCCTGCTTCTGTGGCAGGCACGTCCCTTCCCCCACAGTCCTGGTATTCCCTTCCCTAACTAATCCCTCTCAACTCTGCCTCAGTGCCAAGCTTCCTACTGAAGACCAGTTCTCCTGCTCTTCTTTTCTATTGCCATTGAGCATTTTATATTTCCCAGCGAGGTTTCTTTATGTCCCACATGTAAGAGAGATTATTCATCTGTTCCTCTCCCTCTGGTTTTCTCCCCTCCAGAATTAGAGCTGCTTATCAGAGAGGTAGATGGTGTCTGTGATTTGACGTTGGAGATCTGGATGTGAGCCCAGCTCTGCCTTTAACTGGCTTTGAGACCTTTGAAGTGGTACATGGCTTTAACGCTTCACTTTTTTATTGGTAGTGGTGAAGGGTCTGGTACCAGCTGGCAGATTTGGGTGACAGCTTTGGTTCCTGCTAAGGATACAGCAGTTTTATTTACTGCTGTATTTGGGCCTTCAGAACCAACACAGAAAAGAGGCAAATAACATGCTAGCATTTTATGAAAGTATTTCAGTCTAGAGGACCCCCAGGGCTCTGCAGTGCTCACTTTGGGAACCACTATTCCATGACATTGTTTAATGAACTGCATTAGCTGGATCTCAGCTAAAGTGTTTAGAAGCGAATCCAGAGGTGCCCAGGAGCTAGAAAGAAAAAACAAGTAGAATACACAACACAAACCCATAAATAAAAGGAGTTAAAAAAAATGAAGTCACCATAAAGAAACAATAAAAACATCAACATACAGAAACATGAGTATCCTGAAGAATGTAATTTTTAACGATTTTCTGAGTGATTTTTTTCAACTAAAAATGAATCGAAGACAAGTAGTGGTCTCTATGGACACCTGAATGAGTGCATAAGGGTTTAGCTGGATGAGCTTAAAACATTGATCAAAAAATATAGAAAAACATTGTGTAGATGTACCAAAGTTTCTTTAGCCAGTCATCTGTTCTTGGGTTTTAGGTTTTTTTTTTCCAGATTTTGGCTATCGTAAACAGTGCTGTGATGAACATACATGTGCAGATGTCATTTCGACTATACCTTTTTGCCTCTCTGGGATATATTCCCAGAAGTGGTATTGCTGGGTCAAATGGGAGCTCGATTTCTAATTTTTGAGGAGGAACCATATTGTTTTCCAGAAGGGCTGAACTAGTCGGCATTCCCACCAGCAGTGTAGCAGGGTCCCTTTCTCCCCACATCCATGCCAATAGTGGTTGCTTCTGTTCTTTTGGATGTGTGCCAGTCTCTGTAGTGTTAGGTGGTATCTCATAGTTGGTTTTTTTTTATTTTTTATTTTTTTAAAGAATTTTATTTTATTGAATCACCATGTGGAAAATTACAATGCTTTCAGGCTTAAGTCTCAGTTATACAATGCTGAAACAACCATCCCTTCACCAGTGCCCATATCCCACCACCTAAAAAAAAAAACACAACAGTACACCTCCCATCCCACCCCCCCCACCGCACCCCTCCCATCCCACCCCCCCCACCGCACCCCTCACCTTGTAACTGATAAATTTCACTTTACTTTCTATTTACTTTGGTAACATTCAATATTTCAACACAAACCTCACTATTATTGTTAAGAGTACCCCACTAGAATCAGACCTGTTGTGAAGAGATATGAGGTTTTAGATTTCTGTACTTCAGCAACTAAGTCCAGGGAGATTTCTTCCAGATATTGGATCATTGCAAGCTTGTAAACCCCATCTGTGGTCATTATAATATGGCTGTCACCACGCCCTTCACCCCCGGCAAGGAAGAGGTGAGAGAGAGAGAGAGAGAGAGAGAGAGAGAGAGAGAGAGAGAGAGAGAGAGAGAGAGAGAGAGAGAGAGAGAGAGAGAGAGAAATACCTTTCCCCTCCTGGGCGGGCATGGGGCCTCGGCTTAGTTCTCAGTCTGGGGACATTCTGCAAGGAACTGCCCATGCCAAAAAATTTAGCTGGCGTCTGAAGTCACGCTCATGCAGTTGCGGAGAGGCCGCACACACGTGCAGCTCCTGGGATCACATCTTGGCGGCAGGCGGGGCCAGTGCTACCCCTCATAGTTGTTTTGATCTGCATCTCCCTGATGATTAGTGATGATGAGCATTTTTTCATGTGCCTTTTGGCCATTCGTATTTCTTCCTTGAAAAAGTTTCTGTTCGTTTCTTTGCCCCATTTTCTGATGGGGCTGGATGTTTTCTTCTTGTAGAGTTCAACCAGTGCCTTATATACCCTTGATATCAACCCCTTATCAGATGGGTATTGAGTGAATATCCTTTCCCATTCTGTAGATTGTCTTTGTATTCTGATCACTGTGCCTTTTGAGGTGCAGAAGCTTCTTAGTTTAATATAGTCCCATTTGTTTATTTCTGTTTCTACTTGATTGCTTAGTTCCTTGTCATCTTTGAAGATACCTTTATCTTCAATATCGTGGAGTGTTTTTCCAAACTTGTCTTCAATGTACCTTACGGATTGTGGTCTGATGTTGAGGTCTTTAATCCATTTTGACCTGACTTTTGTGCATGGTGTTAGGTCGAGGTCTAAGACCATTCTTTTGCGTGTGGTTGACGAGTTATACCAGCATCATTTGTTAAAGAGGCTTTCCTTGCTCAACTTCACATTTCTTGCTCCCTTATCAAAGATTAGGTGTTCATACAATTGGGGTGGTGTATAGGGATATTCCACCCTGTTCCATTAGTCTGTGGCTCTGCTTTTGTTCCAGTACCATGCTGTTTTAATTGTTACCGCTTTGTAGTAGAGTTTAAAGTTGGGGAGGGTGATGCCTCCCATCGTCTTTTTCCCAAGAATTGCTTTAGCTATTCGTGGGCGTCTGTTGTTCCATATGAATTTCAGGGTTGTTTGGTCTATTTCTTTGAAGAATTTCATGGGCATCCTTATGGGGATCGCATTGAATTTGTATGGTGCTTTAGGGAGTATTGCCATTTTGACAATGGTAAGTCTTCCTATCCATGAGCAGGGAATATTTTTCCATTCCCTCGTGTCTTCTTTTACTTCATGGAGTAGGGTTTTGTAGTTTTCTTTGTAGAGATCCTTAACCTCTTTTGTTAGGCTGACTCCGAGGTACTTGATTTTCTGGGGCACAATTGTGAATGGCATTGTTTTTTTTTTTTTATGTCATTGTCCTCTCTCACTATTTGTGTATAGGAAGGCCATGGATTTTTGAGTATTGATTTTATAGCCTGCAACTTTACTGTATAAGTCTATTGTTTCTAGGAGTTTCTTAATGGAGGTTTTAGGATTCTCTAGGTATAGAATCATGTCATCTGTGAATAGTGAGAGCTTGATTTCTTCCTTTCCTATCTGGAGGCCCTTAATGTCTTTTTCCTGCCTAATTGCTATCGCAAGTACTTCCAGTACTATGTTGAACAGAAGTGGTGAGAGTGGGCATCCTTGTCTTGTCCCCGGTCTTAGAGGAAAGGTCCTTAGTTTTTCTCCATTGAGGATAATGCTTGCCACGGGTTTGTGATAGATGGCTTTGATATCTTGAGGAAAGTTCCTCCAAAACCCATTTTGGTGAAAGTTTTCATCATAAATGGATGTTGGATCTTGTCAAATGCTTTCTCTGCATCTATTGAAACAATCATATGGTTTTTATTTTTACTTTTGTTGATGTGATAAATTATGTTGATTGATTTCCTTATGTTAAACCATCCTTGCATCCCAGGGATGAATCCGACTTGGTCATGATGTATAATCTTTTTGATGAGTTGTTGGATTCTATTTGCTAGTATTTTGTTGAGGATCTTCGCATCCGTGTTCATCAGGGATATTGAACTGAAGTTTTCCTTGTTAGCAGTGTCTTTATTTGCTCTTGGTATAAGGGAGATATGTGCTTCATAGAAACTGTTTGGGAGAGTTCCTATTTTTTCAATTTCCTGGAAAAGCTTGAGGAGAACTTGAGGCAACAGGTCTTCTTTAAATGTTTGGAAGAATTCACTGGTGAAGCCATCTGGGCCTGGGCTTTTGTTTTTGGGGAGACTTTTGATTACAGTTTCATTTTCCTTGATATTAATGGGTCTGTTCAGGTATTCCAAGTCTTCTCTAGTTCAGTCTTGGGAGATTGTAGGAATCCAGGTATTTATCCATTTCTTCTAGGTTCTCTTGTTTTTTGGCATACAGACTTTCAAAGTAGTCTCTGATGATCTTTTGAATTTCATTGCTTTCTGTTGTGATGTTCCCCATTTCATTTCTGATTCGGTTTATTAGGGTTCTCTCTCTCTCTCTTTGTGAGTCTTGCTAGTGGTTTATCGATCTACACAATGGAATACTATGCAGCTGTCAGAAAAGATGAAGTCATGAACTTTGCATACAAATGGATCAACATGGAAAGTATCATGCTAAGTGAAACGAGTCAGAAAGAGAGAGACAGACATAGAAGAATTGCACTTATCTGCGGAATATAAAACAACATAATGGAGGACTAACACCCAAAAAGAACAGAAATAAGTACCAGATTTGCTCCATGGCTTGGAGACCAGCCTCACATGCTGGGGGAAAGGGCAGCTCAGATAGAGAAGGAAATACCAAGCAAAAATGTGGTGGGAGGACACATGTGGGATGGGAGAGGCGTGCTTAGAGCAGACTATAGACCGAACACATTGGCCACCCAATACCTCCATTACTAACCACAACGGCCAAAGGGAGAGAGGGAACAGAAGGGAATGCCCTGCCAAAGAGGTGGGGTGGGGAGGTGGATGAATGGGAGTGGGCGGGAGGATGATGAGGTCATCAGCGAAGGATGGACACTGGTGGAGGGATAGATACTCAAGCTGTATATGACTGAAACACAAGCACAAGAATATGTAAACCTGTATCTGTACCCCCACAGTGATTCATAATAAAAATAATAAATTTAAAAAATATAGAAAAACAATAATGAAGAAAAAAGCAGATTTTTATGAGGATGAATTTGGGAAAAAATAGCTGATGAATAAAAGATGACCCAAAGAGGAGCAGATGGAGAAGAGGCAATGTTGAAATTAATAAAAGGAGAGAATGTCCTGAAAATTAAGAAGAGTCTTGTAAGTGCAAATTCACCACATTCCAAGAAGAAGGGAAGACGGGGAAAAAAGTCACAGAAGTTAGTCTGGAGAATTCTCAAACTTCAAAAGTGAGGATAAACTGTTACAAACTTCCAGACAGAAATAGTTACTTTTAAAAAAAATCTATTCATGTTTCTTATGCATCACCTTACAAAGAAGATGGTGGAATGAAATATGATTGTTGAGAGCAAAAGGTGTCTGGCCTAAAATCCCCAATCTAGTCAAGATGTCATTCACCTTTCAGGATTAGGGGATCCCTGAAGGGATGGGTCATTGGAGGAATCTGCAGAGTTGGACTATATAATCACACAACTGCACCTAACTAATATGTTATCATTACCACCCGCAAGCAGGAGATCAGGAAGAGGAAAAGAAACAGTGCCCAGCAATGCACAGATAGATACATCCACACAGACACCAACAGACTAAGATTATATTCTGGCCATCCCAAATAAGAATTTGAAAATAGAAAAGAAAATAAAAAATAGAAAGGAACTATGGAAGGGTAATTCTATTAATATCCTGGAATGAAAACACTAAACTATCACATAGAAATCTAGTCACTAGGGGTGAATAAAGAGAAAGGCAATGAAGCAAAGCATTTCACAGATTTTATCTTGGTCTGGATATGGGAAGATTTGAGACAAAAGAGTGAAAATATTCTGAAAGACAGAGCTCATTAATAGAGGATGACTTAGTGAAGGAAATATATTTTGTCTTGTTTTATAAAATGTGGGCTGGAGCTATAGAACAGCATGCAGGCATTTGCCTTGCACGCGGCCGACCAGGGTTCGATTCCTCCACCCCTCTCCAAGAGCCCAGAAAACTACTGAGAATATCTCGCCCACACGACAGAGCCTGGCAAGCTACCCGAGGTGTATCTGATATGCCAAAAACAGTAACAAGAAGTCTCACAATGGAGATGTTACTGGTGCCTGCTGGAGCAAATTGATAAACAATGGGATGACAGTGATACACAGTCATTATAAAATGTATAGGAATATGTGTTGTCAAGCATTTATGGCATAGCAAATTTCAAAAGGAAAAAGATAAGGGAGAGACTTCTGACAACCAACCAAAAAATACCAGAATGAAAAGGAAGACACAGAAAAGTAACCAAAGTGCACAGAAGTAGACAGAAATGCAAAGGAATGAAATAGAGTACAAAACAACAATATGACCATCAAAGTATCCTTATTTTCCTAATTTGAGCAAGAAGAGAAGAGAAGCCGAAAGACATTGAAGAAAAACCCAAAGACATGGCAACTGTCCTTTTAATGACAACACATAACAACAACTCAGTAAATGTGGATCTGGATGAGATCCTGGGATAGACAGTAAACAGTAGGCAAAAAAAAAAATCTTTTAAAAAAGTATGGACGCTTCTCAAACAATTAAAAATTGAGCTTCCATTTGACCCAGCAATACCACTTCTGGGAACATATCATGGAGATGCAAAAAAGTATAGTAGAAATAACATCTGCACTTATATGTTCATTGCAGCACTGTTTACAATAGCCAGAATCTGGAAAAAAAACCCGAGTGCCTGAGAACAGATGACTAGTTAAAGAAACTTTGGTACATCTACACAATGAAAAACTATACAGCTGTTAGAAAAGATGAAGTAATAAAATTTGCATATAGGTGGATCAACATGGAAAGTATCATGTTAAGTGAAATGAGTCAGAAAAAGAGGGATAGACATAGAAAGATTGCACTCATTTGTGGAATATAAAGTAACAGAATGGGAGACTAACACTCAAGAAGAGTAGAGATAATTACCAGGAGGATTACTCCACAGCTTAGAAGCCGGCCTTGCATGCTGTGGGGAAAGGCAGCTCAGATATAGAAGGGACCACCAAGTAAAGGATGCTAGGAGGGCCCATTCAGGATGGAAGATGCGGGCTGAAAGTAGACTATAGACCAAACATGATGGCCACTTAATACCTCTACGCAAACCACAACACCCAATAGGAGAGAGAGCACCCTGCCACAGAGGCGGGGTGGGGGGAGGATGGGATGGGGGCGGGGGAAGGGATGCTGGGACCATTGGTGGTGGAAAATGGGCACTGGTGGAGGGATGGGCACTCGGCCACTGTATGACTGAAACGCAAGCACAAATTTTGTAAATCTATGTAACTGTAGCTCATGGTCATTCCTATTAAAAATTTTTTTAAAAACTCACTCAAAAAAAAAAAGTAGAATAAGAAGGCCACAGCCAGTTCCCAAGGAAGGGGTGAAATGGGGCCATTGATTTATTTATTTTCTTGTCTTAAATTATTTGCTTTTTTCAGTCACAGTACTACGCTGTGATTTATAGCACTGATAGTTTTGTGCATACAATGTTCCAAAACCACCTCCTTCAACAGAGGGTCAACTTTCCCCCCATCATCTTAGGATTCCCTCTCAGCTCTTTCCCTACCTGGTAAACTCAGCTCTCTAGACCAGTTCTCATGTTTTGTTGCCTTTGGTATTTGTTATTTTTGTACTGTTTTTTTATATCCCACATAAGAGAGAGTCTATTCTGCATGTTCTGCTCTTTCTGTCAAATTTCCCTCAACCTGACCCTTTCCAGATCCATAGACATAACTGAGCCACTGATTTAAACTTTAAATAAAGATTTGTGAGGACATACATTTTCTTCTCCTTTGTCCCTTGATTATTTTCTCTCTCTTGTATGTCTGTTTTAACATTTAAAAAAAATTTTAAATGAAGATACTGTGATTCATGGTGCATTTTTAATGTGATGGTTTGGTTTCCAGCCACATGGTGGAAAGTTACCAGTAAAAGTTACTGTATTTATACCTTTTCTGGCTAAGAGATCATCCATACAGACATGAAGATTATCATGCTAAGTGAAAAGAGTCAGAAAGAGAGGGACAGAGATAGAAGGACTGCACTCATTTGTGGAGTATAGAATAACATCACATGAGGCTGACACCCAAGGACAGTAGATACAAGGACCAGGAGGATTGCCCCATAGCTGGAAGCCTACTTCATGAGCAAAGGGGAGAATGCAGATGGAATAGAGAAGGGTTCACTAAGAAAATAATGGCTGGAGGAATCAGTCGGGATGGGAGATGTGTGCTGAAAGAAGATAATGGACCAAACATGATAACCTTTCAGTGTCTGTGTTGCAAGTCATAATGCCCAAAAGTAGAGAGAAAGTATAGAGAATATTGTCTGCCATGGAGGCGGGGGAGGGTGGGAAAAGGGAGGTATTCCGGAAATATTGGTGGTGGAGAATGTGCACTGGTGGAGGTATGGGTGTTTGATCATTGGGTTACAATGTAACCCAAACATAAAAATTTGTAACTATCTCATAGTGATTCAATATAATTTTAAATAAAGAGATCATCCATCAATCCATCTATGCATCCACCTTCATCCAGCCATCCATAAACTATAATAACCATATTTCTGAAAACAATTTAAGTATCCATCAATATGAACAAGAAAGGATAAAGAATTATGAGAGACACTTTACTGAAAATTAAAAGGAACTGCTAAAAATAATATCTTGCCATTTGAAGCATACATTGTCATACATTTACATAATGGACCTATTGATATGCTAAGTAAAATAAGCCAAGCAGAGGAAGAAATACTGTATTTTGGAGAATGCAGTGCCACCCTCAGATCAACTTATACCTGAGGGGTGGATGCATTGGCAGCCTAGTGGTGACTTCAGGCTTCCTGAAACCCCAAAATTGTCACCGTGCCTCTGGCCAGACACCAACAACTTGGGACCAAGTGTCCTGAGAAGTTAAATGGCCAAAAGTTAGGTATGTGGGAACCACACCCACAAGCCACCTCCAGCTCAGCTATATAAGCTCATTTATCGGACTTGCTTTAGAGACTCATAAATAAATCTCATAAGAGATCAAAAGCCACAGTAAATCTCAGATCTGTGCAAGGTTGAACAGATCAGGATAAATTGGAAGAGGCAGCTCAGGCTGGTGCCCATCCAAGCAGAGCTCCTGGCAGCCACTTGCTTCCACAGTCCAAAATTGCTCCCATGTTCCCAGCTGGACTCCACCATATCAGAATGGACTTCATCAAAATATTAACCTGCTGAAAATTCAGATATGCGGGTTTTGTGACTGAAATCTCCAGGCTTTCTTGGGGTTGGGATGGGCTACCTTTCCCTACCTCCCTGTACTTCTGGAAGCCTCTGCAATCACATCCGCAACTCAAAGCTGTCACACAGTTAAAAAAGCTACTCCAGCCTTGCCTTCCCAATAAAAACACTGAATTCCCTGAATAAATGTGATGACTCATTGTACCTGTATTGCAAACCATAATGCATAAAAGGAGAAAAAGAAGAAAAGTGCCTGCCATAGAGGCAGACTGGCAGGGGGGGAAGTGTTTGGGGAATGGTGGGAGGGAAACTAGGGACATTGGTTGTGAGGAATATACACTGGTGGAGGGATGGATATTTGGATATTGCATCGTTGAATGACTGAAACTCAATCATGAACAGCTTTATAATGTAATGTAATATCTCATGGATATTCAATAAAAAATTAAAAAACAAAATACTGTATTGCTTTTATTATTTGTGGAATCTAAAGAACAAATAAAGCTCATAGACACAAATAACACAGTAGTTATTGCCAGAGGCAAGGGTGAGGGGTGGACAAAACAAACTTCCAGTTAAAAAGTGAGTCATGCAATGCAAATTATAGTATGGTAGCTATAATTAGCAATACTTTGCTTCAAATTTAGAAGCTGATTAGAAAGATCTTGGAAGTTCTTTTCACAAGAAATCTTTTCTGTGATTATGTGTGAAAAAATGCCGACTAGATTCATTGTGATTATTATACAATATATACAACTAAAAGACTGTTATGTTTTACAATGTAATTATTAAAATTTTCTATGTCATTTTTACCTCAATGACAAGGACATATTTATTATGTCCCTTCTCTGCTCCAGGCACTCTACCATGTACACTGAGTTATGAAGCTGAGATTAGGCCAGTCACTCCATCCTAATGGAGCTTACTAGATAGAAAGAGAGAAAACATTGTTCTGTGTACACAAATAACTAAATTGTCAATGTCCAGTGTCCAATTGACATGTACCAAAGAAAAAATTTTATGTTTTGTGAGCCTGTTCACCAATCTTGTCTAGACTGACAAGGAGGACTTCCTGCAGAGAAGCTATCTATCCGTTGGGGACAGTTTGGATATGGAAGAAAGGGAGACAATTCATCTACTTATCCCTGTAATAGCTAGCATTTACTACAAGCTGGATTTAATATGTTTCTATTTATTATATACAAATTCATATACTGATAGATAAGGAATATGTAGTTTTTCAGTATGGAACATTTTTTTTTACATTTTTTTAAAAAATTTATTCATTTATTGAATCACCATGTGGAAAGTCACAAGCTTTCAGGTTTATGTCTCAGTTACAGTATGGAACATTTTAAAAAATAATTAAATAATATTCTTGACCACACAGAAACTTTTCCCTCCCAATTTTGTTCTATTTTAATAAAGCAGTTCACAGTAATTTACTACGTTCAGTATTCCAACACCAATCCAACCACCATAACACCTTCCCACCACCTGCAGTTACCCTCCCCGTCACCCAAGCCTGTCATGTGGAGTGGAGTATAAAAACTCTCATGGCCGCTTCAGGGATTCTGAGATTTTTGAATAGGGTGATACAACTTGTGGCTCTCTTGTGAGATTCATTTTTCAGTCTCTGGATTATGACTGTTAATGAGTTTGAGTTTAAATGGCACCAGAGGTGGTTCCTGGGTGTGGTGGAGGGGCACAGGAATATGCAAGGAGGTTGCCCATTCCCACTCTGCAGAAGCCTGTGGGTTGGTTGTTGTTGGTGGGGGGGGGTGTCACAAAAGCTGCATCCAGAGGTTTTCAGCAGATTCATTTTCATGTACCACACAAAAACTTTAATCTCAAAAAGCCTATTTGGAAACCTAAGAAACACTGAAAATATCTATCCTAGGAAAGTATATATAATTAAAATGAAATGAAACAATAAAAGATCGAATAGACAGCATCATAGAAGAGACTAGAAAGTGATTAAAATTTATCACTAAAAAGTTTATAGGATTGAAAAATTTCATAACAGACACTAAAAAGACAATTTGGATGTCATGAACCAGTGAAGACCATAGACAAGGGTTACAACTTTCAGAGTATCATTGAAGCCAATATTATTACTACCTCTTGATAAGCATAGCAGAAAATGGTAACAAACCAGATTAGAATCAAAATATTAATTTAATAATATGTATAATATATTTATAAATTTATATAATTGATATACAATTTTTTGCCATTTTGGGGTCACACCTGGCAATGCACAGGGGTGACTCCTGGCTCTGCACTCAGGAATTACTCCTGGTGGTGCTCAGGGGACCATATGGGATGCTGGGAATCGAACCTGGGTCAGCCGTGTGCAAGGCAAACGCCCTACCCGCCCTACCCGCTGTGCTATCGCTCTAGCCCCATATAAATGATATAAAATTTTATATACAATTTGTATACATTTCTCTGGCGCCCCAGGGATCAGACCCAGACAACTCAACCCTACCGTGGCCAGATAAATAGCTCATCAGCAGACCTCCACTACCTCCACTACCCAGCCACCACCACCCTACAGGCTGCTTTCTGGACACATCATAAGATGCTTAATACCCATTTTCCATAATTACTGCACCATATTTGATGAGGTTCAAATATGGTGCGAACCATAGGAAGACCTGTAAGGGCGATTAGAGGTTGCCTCCATCTTTCTCAGAGAGTCCGACAAGCTGCTGAGAGTATCTCGCCTGCATGGCAGAGCCTGGCAAGCTATCTGTGGTATATTTGATCTGCCAAAAACAGTAACAACAATGGATCTCTTTCCCCTGACACTGAAAGAGCCCCCCAGTAAGGCAGTCTTAAGAAGGATGAGCAAGGAGAGGCTGATAAAATCTCAGGGACGAACTAGAAGAAGGACTGCCAAAACGAAAAAGGACTGAAATGATTGTCTGTACTTTCAACGCACATACGCTGGCATCGGAAGCATCCATCAAGGGAAGTGCAAGGGAAGAAGATCAAGTACAACATCATTGGTCTGAACGAGAAGAGAAGGCATCTATCACATCATGCCATTTTCGACACTGGAGAAGAATATGTGACAACAGAGGTGGCAGTGGCATCGGTGTCCTTGTCAACATGAACTTGGCCATGAACATTGATTCATTTGAATGCCTAACAATCTGATCAGACGATTACGCTTGAATAGATGTGGCTCACTGCCGGCAGTTTCTATCTTTGTCGTCTATGCACCAACATCCAACTACAATGAAAAAGAAATTGAGGGGTTCTACATGGAACTGGAGAAGTTCTATAAAGAAGACCACACCTTCTATAAGATCATTCAGTGATTTCAATGCCTAGATAGCACCGAGAAGGTCACCCAAAGAAATCCACATTGGGACCCATGGCCTAGAATGGAATGAACAGGGTGAGAGACTGTCGGAGTTCATGATGTTGACCAAGACCATCCATGGTAGCTCACAGTTTCAGAAGGCCCAATCTAAATGTGGGACATGGGAGTCTCCTGGTGGACAGTTCCACAACAAAATTGACCACATCATATTCAATCAACAGTTTTGCCTGACTGATGTTACTTTTGTCCCAAAATTCCAAACGGGATCAGACCACCGTCTCCTTCATGCAAAATTCTACATCACAGAGCAGGGGGAAAGGACTGTAAAGTTTAAGTTTAAGAAGAGACCTCCCAAAATGACCACCAACTGGAAGCTCTTTGGCTCTATTGTGGCAATGTAGGAAGATGCTGTCCTTGACAATATCGATGAGGAATACAATCGACTGGTTCAGCACTTCCATGACAGCACGAGGAATGCCGAGAGTGGAAAAGCCACAAACAGATGCCTGTCTTCAGAAAAGCTCAAGCTCATTCACCAACATGGTTTGGCATGACCCTCAGGCAATCACAAGCTAACATCCGAGCTCACAAAGCTGTGCAGAGAAGCGATAAAGGAAGACCTCAAAGAGAGAAGAGCAGCAGTGTTGGCTGATGAGGCAGAAGCTGGGAAAAGTATTCGCAATGCTTGACTGTCCTTTGCCAACTACAAGACCATGATGACTGCCCTCTGACATCCTGATGGATCTATCACATCTTCCAGAAGGGTAATGGAGAAGATTATTAATGACTTTTACTTGGATCTGTTCGACAGCCATGTCCACCTGCCTACATACCAAATTCCCCAGGATGGATATGTCGTTCCCAAAGTCCTCCCTTCTGAAATCTGACATGCCATTTAGTTGGTAAAAACGTGTACAGCACCCAGTCCAGACAAAGTCAGACCCAAACAACTGAAGAATCTGACACCAGTTCTCGTCAATACACTGGCTCGGCTCTTTCCATGATACCTGTCTGAATGCAAGGTTCCATCCCAATGGAAAACCTGCAGGACTGTTCTGTTGTACAAGGAGGGAGACATCCACAACATCAGCAACTATCACCCAATCTGCCTATTGTCTGTTGTCTACAAGTTGTTCACTTGAGTCATCCTGAATAGAACAGGTAGAACACTAGGCGAAGGACAAACATGCGAGCAAGCTGGATTCCGAAAAAGATTCAGCACGATCGACCATATCCACACAGTGACCAAGTTCATTGAATTTTTGTGAGAATTCAAGATGCTGCTTCTGTCTAACGTTCATTGATTTAAAGAAGGCCTTTGATTCTGTTGAGACTGAAGTGGTTATTAAAGCCCTAGCCAAACAGGGCATTCAAACCCAGTACATCAAGATCCTCCGCTAGCTGTATTATGGATTCACCACCAGGATCTCACCACTCTACAAGGAAGTGATCATAATGTAAAGAGAGGGGCTCAGCAGGGTGATACCATTTCACCGAAACTCTCCAGTGCCACCCTCAAGAACGTCATACAATGACTGGAATGGGAAGGAATGGGAGTGAAGATAGATTGTCGACAACTACACCACCTCCGATTCGCTGATGACATTGTTCTAATAACACCAAACATTAGCCAAGCAGCACAAATACTGGCCGACTTCGACTGAGAGTGTGGAAAGGTCAGACTGCAGCTGAATCTCACGAAGACAATGTTCATGAAAAATGAACTAGTCCCTGATGTTCCATTTCCTCTCAATGGAACAAACATCTCTGAATGCACCAGCTACGTGTACCTGGGTCGAGAACTCAATACGGGGAACTACTTGGCGCCAGAACTGCACAGGAGGAAGAGAGCAGCGTGGAACCCCTCTAAGAGAGTCAAAGAACCTCCGCTCTGAGCACATCTTTTAGACTCCACCGAAAGAGCTATGCTTAGAGTATCACGTTTTACTCAAGTGAGAGAAGAAATCCAGAGTTCCGACCTCCAACAACAATCAAGAATCAGGGATGCTGTATCGTTTGCCAAGGTGTCGAAAATCTGATGGGCTGGACACATAATGCAATTTAGAGACAACCGCTGGACTAGAGCTGTTACCGACTGGATTCTTCGGGATGTCAAAAGACCGTGTGGCTGCCCACCTATGAGATGGTCAGAATTCTTCGTCAAAACCCTGAATGAATGGTTTGAGGCTCTTCATGTTCCTGGAGTGAGCAGACACCATTGGGTTACACTAGCACGCAACTAGGATGAATGGAGACATTACTGGTGCCTGCTCGAGCAAATCAAAGATCAACGGGATGACAAGTGACAAGTGATACATTTCAATATTTACAAAATTATAAATATTATAATAGCCTCAACAATCCAGAGTAATAAACTCAGGAATTCAAGCTTGCTGTAAGAGTTCAAGCTTACATAGTATCAGGGAACCTGGCAATTTAGTTGATTACATTGATTTATTAAAGTACAGAAATAAATGAATATGTCAATAGATATGAAAATCCAGTTTGATAAAAATAAGCAGATTTTCTTAATGAACATTAAGAAAAAAACATATGAATATGTTTGAAAATATGTATACTTTAAAAAGGCGAGGTCTAGGGAGAAAACTCAAATGGCAGAGCATATGCCTAACATGTGTCAGGTCTCTGTCACCAAGTGGCACCTCCAACTTCCAGAACCTGTGTAGCTCTGCTGGCCAGCAGGCAGCACCACTTACAAGAAGCACAGCACTGCTAGCCCTGAGCACCAAAGCTCACACCTACACTCCAGAGTCACTATCACCAACTGTGTCTCTGGGCCCAGAGCTCCGCTGGGAGTAGCAACTAACCCATTATCTTCCACAGCCATGTAACTCGCAAAGCAGAATGGTGTGATTACATCCTGGTTCTCTTTATTATTTATTTGCTTTATTTTTTACTGAATTACCATGAGACACACAGTTACAAAGCTGTTCATGATTGGGTTTCAGTCATATAATGTCCCAACACCCTGGTTCTCTTTACAGAGTACTAAGGGAAAGCTGCAGTCCTCGTTGAAATGAAATATGAAGTGTTACAGGCATACTTTAATGTTGGCATGGCAAGAGCTCCTAAAAATAAAAATGATCATAAACATTGTGAAAGTTAACAGATAGTAACCCTAAATGAGGTGGGGTGTCTATAAGCAAGATCTTTTTTTTATGAGTCATATGCAACTTACCATAGCATCAGGCCGCACAGCTCTGGCGGGCAGTGAGGTTCTCTGTCTAATGGAAGGAAGAAGGTGTGTCTGGATCTTGAAGCCCTGTCCAGAAACTGTGTAATGTTCTGGTGCTATTTTGAGAGAAATATCCTTATGTTCTGCCATGAGACTGCACTTTGTGAAATCTTTTCTGTTGGTATTCCTAAGAAACCCATTTGGTTGGAAGAAGAACTGTTTATTGTTTAAAATCGTTAAAATATATTAAGTTAAAAATTAACTTAAATTAACTTAAAAGTTTTTGTTTGTGTCCACCAGTCTAGTGGAGAAGTTATTACAAAGAAAGAAAAATACATAATTAATTCCATAAGGATATAGAATTTATAGTTATACATAATTATATATTATATCATTTATCATCATCATCCTGTTGATTGTCGAATTTCTTGAGTGGTCTCAGTAACGTCTCAATTCGTCCTAGCCCTGAGATTTTAGAAGCCTCTCTTTACTAGTCCTTTCCAATGGTGCCGCACTGGAGGCTCTTTCAGGGCCAGGGGAATGAGGCCCATCATTGTTACTGGTTTTCGCATATGAATACACCATGGGAGTTTTGGAGGCTCTCCCATATGGGCAGGAAACTCTCAGTAGCTTGCCAGGTCCTCCCAGAGGGAGAACTAGGCTATAAGATGTCACGCTTCCAGGAGCTTGGTTTTATAGTCTCTGGATGTTGGCCCTTGGTGGGATTCACAGCACTGGGGGCAGCGCCTGGGTGTGACCACCTAGCTACTGGAAAATGTGAAATCTGGGCGGAGGAGGCCCAGTCCCGATCTGAGCAGGCTTGGAAGACTCAGGGACTTCCCCTGGTGCCATGTAATTCCATGATTTTGTATATGAAGAAATAAAGGAAAAGGAGAGAGAGAAGTAAACTTATCTTTGGCTGTTTGTTTTTTCTTATGGGCACACCTGGACATACTTGGGGGTTACTCTCAGCTCTGTGCTTAGGGATCTCTTTTCAGTAGGTTTAATGTATGCAAAGCAAGCGTCTTAACTTTTGTACTATCTTGCCCTTCCCCACAGTGAATTTTTTTTTTTTTTTTTTTTTTGCTTTTTGGGTCACACCTGGCAATGCACAGGGGTTACTCCTGGCTCTGCACTCAGGAATTACTCCTGGCGGTGCTCAGGAGACCATATGGGATGCTGGGACTCGAACCCGGGTCGGCTGTGTGCAAGACAAACGCCCTACCCACTGTGCTATCACTCCAGCCCCCAGCGAATTATTTCTTGATTTTGTTGTTTTGGGTGCTTTTCTGTTTGTTTGTTTGTTTGTTTGGTCTTATTTATTTTTTTAAATTTTGGTTCATAATCAGTGTTATTCAAGGCTTACTCCTAGCTCTGCTACAGAATATAATTCCTGGTGATGTTAAAGCCATTATGATTTCCATATATATTCTCTTTGTGGAATTAAAAAAAGAATTTTGTGTAGCTAGTAGATAAGCTTTCAGTCTCTATTCATAAGACCTGACCTTACTTTTCTACCTTATTGTTCCTATAGTTACTGTTCTGTCAGCAATTATGCTTCACTTAACATGCTGGGGAGAGTACTTTTTCATTTCCCCTAGCTATTAAATAAACACAGAGATCCATGTTCTTTATCATTCATTTTGTTAGTTTGTGTTCATGCCACAGAAAAAGAGAGAACACTGTGGAACCATTTCTCCGTGCTTGATAATTTAAAGTTCCTGGCAGTTGTACCAATTCCATATTTGAGCTTGTTCTGGAAAATGAAAAACAGACACCTAAGGCTGGATAAATAATATGGCACACAGGGTCTTGCATTGCACACAGTTGACCTGGGTTGATCCCTAACACTTCATATGGCTCCCTGAGCAACACCAGGAGTCATCCAGAATGCAGAGCCAGAAATAAGCCCTAAATACAGCCAACGTGGTCCCAAAAAACCCCAAATAAAAGACTCCTACTGAACCCAGACTCTCGCCAATTGACATCTATACAGCAAGCACCTGAGCAGCTACATTCTCAGTTCTTGAAGTTAATACATTAGGAAGAGAAACAGAAATCCATACCTATAAGAGGCATTGTCTGACAACAGTCCACACTGGGAATGCCAATAAGCCCTGAGACCAAATTTTCAAGGCCATTTAGTCACTTGGGAAATAAAGAGCAGCTACAGGGGTCTCTCATTTACTGAAAATTCACTCTTGCCTCAGACGTCCCCTCCTTGACTAGATTTGCTATTTCTTGTTGGGTATTCTCTATGGCCATCCTCTACCTGTGTCCTTAAACTTTGTTTTATGAGTCTTTGAAAACCCACCATCTCTCCTTCATTTTGGAGCACACAATTAGTTTTTAAATCCATAGCTATATCAACATCTATTAATCTTTGATTTGTTATTGTTTGGGAGCTACATATGGCAGTGTTCAGGGGCTACTCCCAATACGGTGCTCAGGAGTCTCTATTAGCTGTGATCAGGGCCCAGGCAGTGCCCTCCTGCATGAAAAGCATGGCCTCAGCCCAGTTGAGCTCTCTCTTAATGCCAATTGTATTAACATTTAAATGCACCTTTCAAAGTACTTGCTTGATACAGATCTGTGAACAGAAAGTTGATGTTATTGACACTTAACAGGACAAATGCAGTCTTTATGGCTTGGAGCCCATCCCTTTTCTTCACAGGGTACACATGCACTGTATCCTTTTGTTCAGTTCCTCTCCTAGTAAGCGCTAATCTTATGCCCTCCTTGCCCATTTTCAGAAGAGCAGTCAGAGTATCCTGAGATGAACTTTTTTGTTATTAGAAACATCAAACAATTCATTGTTTGGTGTTCAAACTAATGTGGAGAGTTGGGGGTTTAAGGTGGAGTATGTGGACAAAATGTTCACAGCTTATCTTCAAAAAAAAACAACACAATGGCAGCACACACAGACATATGGACATATGGACAAAACACAGACAGACACACAGACAGACACACAGAAACACAGACACACACAGACACACACAGACACAGATACACACACACACACACACACACACACACACACACACACACACACACACCTCAGGCTGGGTGGTTTCAGGTTTCTTAGAAACTGCATTTGACATGCTGCTAAGAACTGTTCTGTTCCTGTAGAGACAAGCAATTATGGGAAAGTAATTTCTGGGAGAATGGCCACATTAAACAATAACAACAAAAGGTTCCCTGGTGAATGTTGCCACTTTGCGTGATCTCCTCCTTCATCTAAATTTTAAACACGTTAAAATACCAAAGAGAAGAATGGTTACTGCAATTCCATTTGCATAATGATGCTCTAAACATACATTCTTCCTTCCAAACAGCTGGATCTTACACTGTGGTTAGGATGGAGACTGGGTGTTTGTGATCTTTCTCAACTCCCCAGGAGGACGGTTGAGGACTTTTCCTTAATTGACAGGCTCTTGTTTTTGAGAATGTCCAACATGGTTGGAAGCAGCAATTCTTTTCGAACTATTTGTGACCTGCTGGGCACTGTCTGATGACTCAGAGTCTATTTGTTTGGAGGTTCTGAGCTGGAGGGGGATGGAGAAGATGGAAATGATACCTTCTGTCACCCGAGGCCCCTTCTAAGGCTTCCCTACTCATTCACATATTCTTTTCTCCCCAGCTTGGATCTACCTGCTGCTTTGCTCTGAGGAACATGAAGAGTTTCCAACCCTGCACCTATGAGTCCCTCATGTGCTTCCCTGTATGTGAGTGAAATCACTGGTTTTCTCAGTGAGCATGGATCAGGTCTGTGTAAAAATAGAGCAATGGGAGGCTGCAGATTTCTGATTCCGCAGAGAAAGGTGGCCTGAGAGAGGGGTCTCTGGAAGTCCAGAGCTCAGACCCTCTTTTCTGGGTCTTGGATGGGTTTTCTCACTCTTTGGTTCTGAGCCTCTTGGGCTTCTAAGATTATCTGTTTTGGGAAAATATTTTTGTTTGTTTGGTTTTTAGTAGTGGAGTGTTTTGGGGACACAACTAAGGTTCTCAGGGTTTATTCCTGGCTCTGGCTCATCCTGGTGATGCTGGGAGACCATATGTAGTGCCAGGGATCAAATTAGGACTGCCTGTGTGCAAGGCAAGCTCCTTATTCATGTGCTATCTCTCTGACCCTTAGGAAGAATTTTCTTTTCCAGTTTTATAGAATCAATAGTACTGCACAGAGCGCTGTTTTAACATTTTTTTATTATTGCTATTGTTTGGACCCACACCCGATGGTGCTCAGAGGTTACTTTTGGCTCTGCACTCAGAAATCACGCCTGGCAGTACTTGGGGGACCATATGGGATGCTAGTGATCCAAACCAGGTCAGTTGCATGCAAGACAAGCAGTCTACCCACTGTACTATTGCTCTACCTAATAAGTTGACATTTTATTTAGAAAACTTTTTTATTGAATGAGGTTCTGTGATTTATGATACTGTTAATGATGGGCTCCCATGCACAAAATTGCAAGACCACACCCATCACCAGTGTGCCAACCTTCTATGAAAATCAATACAGAGATTTCCCCCCACCCCCGAACAGAATAAAACTGCCATACCACCCAGCATCTATCTCCAAGCCTAAGAGTCATTTGAAAATAACTGTCATTTTCTACTTGATCCCCTGGTTGCAACTCCTAAAGTGTTCCCGTCTTCCCTGCCTATGTTGAAAGGGTTCCCCAGCCTACTCACAGGTACCTGGAATGCATGTGCCTTTCTTGTCTTTTTCTCTAAATGAAGTCTGTTGGCTAAGAGCTCTCCTTCAAGATGTTCTCGCTTAGCACATTTCTTGACTCAGTCATGGGATGAATTTGTGAAAGTAGACAGAAAATCCAGCCCAAAAGGATGAAATTTCAGACAAGCATTAGCAAGCTGCCCTTTATTCCACCTTTTAGCAAGACCCATGTCCAGGGCGATGTCCTTTGTCAATTTATAAAGGTAACCATGGACATAGTGACCACTCACCCTCTGTTTATATAGACAGCCCTGTGAGAAAGGAGTTCTAGTTTTCCTCATGCTCACAGACTCCTCAAAGGGTGACAGGATAGTCCTCAGGAGAAAGTACTAAGTTTGGGCTCCCATAAATGTCCTTTTAGAGTATAAGCGAGGGGATTCATTTTTACATGCAAAAGTTAAACCATGG